>NW_027288779.1:0-300000 GCF_037038585.1 Patagioenas fasciata | reverse complement strand
GCGTTTGCTTAGGCATCAGTGTGTGAAAAGGTAGGTGCTTTTCTCTAGCTGCGTGTGCGTGCACGTGGTGCTGGGTGCACATCCCTGGGTGCTCGTGGAAAGGTTTCTGCATGGTTTTCGCTGAGGAATCGTGTGTGTGCACATGGACAAAGAGAAGGCGCAGCAACCAGGTTCCAGCGCCGAAGAAGGCAAAAGGCGAGGTTTCCGGCGCTATCTCCTTCTCTCCCCAGAGCTAGTCGCGCAAAGCAAGCCGCTAAGCCGGCGACCGGCAAGAGAGCTACAACGAAGCATGCCGAACGGAGAAAATAGCAGCAGCTCATCTGTTCACACCTTGTTTCTGCCATGTGCTTGAACGCCAAGACGTTCGCGCTTCTGTGAGATGAAAGACGTCCTTCTGCATATGTGGTTGCTCACACCGGTGCACTTGTTAGTGTATCCATTCAGTCCTGGGCTGCGGGGCATTCAGAAGTGGCTCTGTGGAGACGTCTGCATAGAGGCAGCTGTCAGAACACGCACACTCGATTGTTCACCAAAACATATGCAGACGCGTCCTTAGCCTGTAGATTTGGATGCACAGAGTTCCCTGTGTTCGCAAGAGACAAGGGAATCGCGTCTGTGCGCACAGAAGCAATAGCGGACCGTTTCCCTCGGAGTGAACGCGAAAGAGCCGTCTATATACTCGCAGACACGCGAACGTGCCTCAATGCGGTCACAGAGGCAGCAGCTTTTGCACAGATGCTCCTGGTGATTCTGGCACTTTCCAGGCACACTCCTGAAAGTCGCGCACACTGCTGTTCACTCGCTAAAGGACCTCTTGGGAAACACGTCTCCGGTCGACGGACCGCTCAGATTGCTTCTCGTGTAACTGTGAACTGTGTCAGCGCAGGGAATCCGTCTCTGTTGAGCAGATGTCAATCCTGCCTCGCTTTTGCTTTGTTGCCTCTACCAAGATGATTTCCCGTTTCTCTCTTCACTGGAGCAGGCAGACACAGCCAACGCACATCAAGTGTCAAGAGACACGCTCTGCTGAGCTCAACGCTTGTGCAGATGCACATGTGCGACGAAGTCAACACACGTGCTTGTGGAGAGAAAGAAAGGGACTCCCAGGCGTGTGGAGCGACGGGGAGAAAGAGCGGGCGCTGAGGAACACAGTTTCAAACAGACTGTCTCCACACAAACAGGCACCTGTCTGCAGGTATCCTAGATCTTGATTCTTGAACTTGAGGAAACACGCGTCTGAGCAAAACTCCCAAACGCTTCCAGGAAAGACACAGGCTCTCCCACAAGCACACAAGTGTTTGCCCTCAGCTATAGATCAGGGACAAGCCTGTGAAGAGCAACCAAAGAGCTCGTCCGTCTTTCCCTCAATAGATGGGAGTAGGCGCGCTTGCGGATGTGTGCGTGTGTGTGGCCACGCGTTTGCTTAGGCATCAGTGTGTGAAAAGGTAGGTGCTTTTCTCTAGCTGCGTGTGCGTGCACGTGGTGCTGGGTGCACATCCCTGGGTGCTCGTGGAAAGGTTTCTGCATGGTTTTCGCTGAGGAATCGTGTGTGTGCACATGGACAAAGAGAAGGCGCAGCAACCAGGTTCCAGCGCCGAAGAAGGCAAAAGGCGAGGTTTCCGGCGCTATCTCCTTCTCTCTCCAGAGCTAGTCGCGCAAAGCAAGCCGCTAAGCCGGCGACCGGCAAGAGAGCTACAACAAAGCATGCCGAACGGAGAAAATAGCAGCAGCTCATCTGTTCACACCTTGTTTCTGCCATGTGCTTGAACGCCAAGACGTTCGCGCTTCTGTGAGATGAAAGACGTCCTTCTGCATATGTGGTTGCTCACACCGGTGCACTTGTTAGTGTATCCATTCAGTCCTGGGCTGCGGGGCATTCAGAAGTGGCTCTGTGGAGACGTCTGCATAGAGGCAGCTGTCAGAACACGCACACTCGATTGTTCACCAAAACATATGCAGACGCGTCCTTAGCCTGTAGATTTGGATGCACAGAGTTCCCTGTGTTCGCAAGAGACAAGGGAATCGCGTCTGTGCGCACAGAAGCAATAGCGGACCGTTTCCCTCGGAGTGAACGCGAAAGAGCCGTCTATATACTCGCAGACACGCAAACGTGCCTCAATGCGGTCACAGAGGCAGCAGCTTTTGCACAGATGCTCCTGGTGATTCTGGCACTTTCCAGGCACACTCCTGAAAGTCGCGCACACTGCTGTTCACTCGCTAAACGACCTCTTGGGAAACACGTCTCCGGTCGACGGACCGCTCAGATTGCTTCTCGTGTAACTGTGAACTGTGTCAGCGCAGGGAATCCGTCTCTGTTGAGCAGATGTCAATCCTGCCTCGCTTTTGCTTTGTTGCCTCTACCAAGATGATTTCCCGTTTCTCTCTTCACTGGAGCAGGCAGACACAGCCAACGCACATCAAGTGTCAAGAGACACGCTCTGCTGAGCTCAACGCTTGTGCAGATGCACATGTGCGACGAAGTCAACACACGTGCTTGTGGAGAGAAAGAAAGGGACTCCCAGGCGTGTGGAGCGACGGGGAGAAAGAGCGGGCGCTGAGGAACACAGTTTCAAACAGACTGTCTCCACACAAACAGGCACCTGTCTGCAGGTATCCTAGATCTTGATTCTTGAACTTGAGGAAACACGCGTCTGAGCAAAACTCCCAAACGCTTCCAGGAAAGACACAGGCTCTCCCACAAGCACACAAGTGTTTGCCCTCAGCTATAGATCAGGGACAAGCCTGTGAAGAGCAACCAAAGAGCTCGTCCGTCTTTCCCTCAATAGATGGGAGTAGGCGCGCTTGCGGATGTGTGCGTGTGTGTGGCCACGCGTTTGCTTAGGCATCAGTGTGTGAAAAGGTAGGTGCTTTTCTCTAGCTGCGTGTGCGTGCACGTGGTGCTGGGTGCACATCCCTGGGTGCTCGTGGAAAGGTTTCTGCATGGTTTTCGCTGAGGAATCGTGTGTGTGCACATGGACAAAGAGAAGGCGCAGCAACCAGGTTCCAGCGCCGAAGAAGGCAAAAGGCGAGGTTTCCGGCGCTATCTCCTTCTCTCCCCAGAGCTAGTCGCGCAAAGCAAGCCGCTAAGCCGGCGACCGGCAAGAGAGCTACAACGAAGCATGCCGAACGGAGAAAATAGCAGCAGCTCATCTGTTCACACCTTGTTTCTGCCATGTGCTTGAACGCCAAGACGTTCGCGCTTCTGTGAGATGAAAGACGTCCTTCTGCATATGTGGTTGCTCACACCGGTGCACTTGTTAGTGTATCCATTCAGTCCTGGGCTGCGGGGCATTCAGAAGTGGCTCTGTGGAGACGTCTGCATAGAGGCAGCTGTCAGAACACGCACACTCGATTGTTCACCAAAACATATGCAGACGCGTCCTTAGCCTGTAGATTTGGATGCACAGAGTTCCCTGTGTTCGCAAGAGACAAGGGAATCGCGTCTGTGCGCACAGAAGCAATAGCGGACCGTTTCCCTCGGAGTGAACGCGAAAGAGCCGTCTATATACTCGCAGACACGCGAACGTGCCTCAATGCGGTCACAGAGGCAGCAGCTTTTGCACAGATGCTCCTGGTGATTCTGGCACTTTCCAGGCACACTCCTGAAAGTCGCGCACACTGCTGTTCACTCGCTAAACGACCTCTTGGGAAACACGTCTCCGGTCGACAGACCGCTCAGATTGCTTCTCGTGTAACTGTGAACTGTGTCAGCGCAGGGAATCCGTCTCTGTTGAGCAGATGTCAATCCTGCCTCGCTTTTGCTTTGTTGCCTCTACCAAGATGATTTCCCGTTTCTCTCTTCACTGGAGCAGGCAGACACAGCCAACGCACATCAAGTGTCAAGAGACACGCTCTGCTGAGCTCAACGCTTGTGCAGATGCACATGTGCGACGAAGTCAACACACGTGCTTGTGGAGAGAAAGAAAGGGACTCCCAGGCGTGTGGAGCGACGGGGAGAAAGAGCGGGCGCTGAGGAACACAGTTTCAAACAGACTGTCTCCACACAAACAGGCACCTGTCTGCAGGTATCCTAGATCTTGATTCTTGAACTTGAGGAAACACGCGTCTGAGCAAAACTCCCAAACGCTTCCAGGAAAGACACAGGCTCTCCCACAAGCACACAAGTGTTTGCCCTCAGCTATAGATCAGGGACAAGCCTGTGAAGAGCAACCAAAGAGCTCGTCCGTCTTTCCCTCAATAGATGGGAGTAGGCGCGCTTGCGGATGTGTGCGTGTGTGTGGCCACGCGTTTGCTTAGGCATCAGTGTGTGAAAAGGTAGGTGCTTTTCTCTAGCTGCGTGTGCGTGCACGTGGTGCTGGGTGCACATCCCTGGGTGCTCGTGGAAAGGTTTCTGCATGGTTTTCGCTGAGGAATCGTGTGTGTGCACATGGACAAAGAGAAGGCGCAGCAACCAGGTTCCAGCGCCGAAGAAGGCAAAAGGCGAGGTTTCCGGCGCTATCTCCTTCTCTCCCCAGAGCTAGTCGCGCAAAGCAAGCCGCTAAGCCGGCGACCGGCAAGAGAGCTACAACGAAGCATGCCGAACGGAGAAAATAGCAGCAGCTCATCTGTTCACACCTTGTTTCTGCCATGTGCTTGAACGCCAAGACGTTCGCGCTTCTGTGAGATGAAAGACGTCCTTCTGCATATGTGGTTGCTCACACCGGTGCACTTGTTAGTGTATCCATTCAGTCCTGGGCTGCGGGGCATTCAGAAGTGGCTCTGTGGAGACGTCTGCATAGAGGCAGCTGTCAGAACACGCACACTCGATTGTTCACCAAAACATATGCAGACGCGTCCTTAGCCTGTAGATTTGGATGCACAGAGTTCCCTGTGTTCGCAAGAGACAAGGGAATCGCGTCTGTGCGCACAGAAGCAATAGCGGACCGTTTCCCTCGGAGTGAACGCGAAAGAGCCGTCTATATACTCGCAGACACGCGAACGTGCCTCAATGCGGTCACAGAGGCAGCAGCTTTTGCACAGATGCTCCTGGTGATTCTGGCACTTTCCAGGCACACTCCTGAAAGTCGCGCACACTGCTGTTCACTCGCTAAACGACCTCTTGGGAAACACGTCTCCGGTCGACGGACCGCTCAGATTGCTTCTCGTGTAACTGTGAACTGTGTCAGCGCAGGGAATCCGTCTCTGTTGAGCAGATGTCAATCCTGCCTCGCTTTTGCTTTGTTGCCTCTACCAAGATGATTTCCCGTTTCTCTCTTCACTGGAGCAGGCAGACACAGCCAACGCACATCAAGTGTCAAGAGACACGCTCTGCTGAGCTCAACGCTTGTGCAGATGCACATGTGCGACGAAGTCAACACACGTGCTTGTGGAGAGAAAGAAAGGGACTCCCAGGCGTGTGGAGCGACGGGGAGAAAGAGCGGGCGCTGAGGAACACAGTTTCAAACAGACTGTCTCCACACAAACAGGCACCTGTCTGCAGGTATCCTAGATCTTGATTCTTGAACTTGAGGAAACACGCGTCTGAGCAAAACTCCCAAACGCTTCCAGGAAAGACACAGGCTCTCCCACAAGCACACAAGTGTTTGCCCTCAGCTATAGATCAGGGACAAGCCTGTGAAGAGCAACCAAAGAGCTCGTCCGTCTTTCTCTCAATAGATGGGAGTAGGCGCGCTTGCGGATGTGTGCGTGTGTGTGGCCACGCGTTTGCTTAGGCATCAGTGTGTGAAAAGGTAGGTGCTTTTCTCTAGCTGCGTGTGCGTGCACGTGGTGCTGGGTGCACATCCCTGGGTGCTCGTGGAAAGGTTTCTGCATGGTTTTCGCTGAGGAATCGTGTGTGTGCACATGGACAAAGAGAAGGCGCAGCAACCAGGTTCCAGCGCCGAAGAAGGCAAAAGGCGAGGTTTCCGGCGCTATCTCCTTCTCTCCCCAGAGCTAGTCGCGCAAAGCAAGCCGCTAAGCCGGCGACCGGCAAGAGAGCTACAACGAAGCATGCCGAACGGAGAAAATAGCAGCAGCTCATCTGTTCACACCTTGTTTCTGCCATGTGCTTGAACGCCAAGACGTTCGCGCTTCTGTGAGATGAAAGACGTCCTTCTGCATATGTGGTTGCTCACACCGGTGCACTTGTTAGTGTATCCATTCAGTCCTGGGCTGCGGGGCATTCAGAAGTGGCTCTGTGGAGACGTCTGCATAGAGGCAGCTGTCAGAACACGCACACTCGATTGTTCACCAAAACATATGCAGACGCGTCCTTAGCCTGTAGATTTGGATGCACAGAGTTCCCTGTGTTCGCAAGAGACAAGGGAATCGCGTCTGTGCGCACAGAAGCAATAGCGGACCGTTTCCCTCGGAGTGAACGCGAAAGAGCCGTCTATATACTCGCAGACACGCGAACGTGCCTCAATGCGGTCACAGAGGCAGCAGCTTTTGCACAGATGCTCCTGGTGATTCTGGCACTTTCCAGGCACACTCCTGAAAGTCGCGCACACTGCTGTTCACTCGCTAAACGACCTCTTGGGAAACACGTCTCCGGTCGACGGACCGCTCAGATTGCTTCTCGTGTAACTGTGAACTGTGTCAGCGCAGGGAATCCGTCTCTGTTGAGCAGATGTCAATCCTGCCTCGCTTTTGCTTTGTTGCCTCTACCAAGATGATTTCCCGTTTCTCTCTTCACTGGAGCAGGCAGACACAGCCAACGCACATCAAGTGTCAAGAGACACGCTCTGCTGAGCTCAACGCTTGTGCAGATGCACATGTGCGACGAAGTCAACACACGTGCTTGTGGAGAGAAAGAAAGGGACTCCCAGGCGTGTGGAGCGACGGGGAGAAAGAGCGGGCGCTGAGGAACACAGTTTCAAACAGACTGTCTCCACACAAACAGGCACCTGTCTGCAGGTATCCTAGATCTTGATTCTTGAACTTGAGGAAACACGCGTCTGAGCAAAACTCCCAAACGCTTCCAGGAAAGACACAGGCTCTCCCACAAGCACACAAGTGTTTGCCCTCAGCTATAGATCAGGGACAAGCCTGTGAAGAGCAACCAAAGAGCTCGTCCGTCTTTCTCTCAATAGATGGGAGTAGGCGCGCTTGCGGATGTGTGCGTGTGTGTGGCCACGCGTTTGCTTAGGCATCAGTGTGTGAAAAGGTAGGTGCTTTTCTCTAGCTGCGTGTGCGTGCACGTGGTGCTGGGTGCACATCCCTGGGTGCTCGTGGAAAGGTTTCTGCATGGTTTTCGCTGAGGAATCGTGTGTGTGCACATGGACAAAGAGAAGGCGCAGCAACCAGGTTCCAGCGCCGAAGAAGGCAAAAGGCGAGGTTTCCGGCGCTATCTCCTTCTCTCCCCAGAGCTAGTCGCGCAAAGCAAGCCGCTAAGCCGGCGACCGGCAAGAGAGCTACAACGAAGCATGCCGAACGGAGAAAATAGCAGCAGCTCATCTGTTCACACCTTGTTTCTGCCATGTGCTTGAACGCCAAGACGTTCGCGCTTCTGTGAGATGAAAGACGTCCTTCTGCATATGTGGTTGCTCACACCGGTGCACTTGTTAGTGTATCCATTCAGTCCTGGGCTGCGGGGCATTCAGAAGTGGCTCTGTGGAGACGTCTGCATAGAGGCAGCTGTCAGAACACGCACACTCGATTGTTCACCAAAACATATGCAGACGCGTCCTTAGCCTGTAGATTTGGATGCACAGAGTTCCCTGTGTTCGCAAGAGACAAGGGAATCGCGTCTGTGCGCACAGAAGCAATAGCGGACCGTTTCCCTCGGAGTGAACGCGAAAGAGCCGTCTATATACTCGCAGACACGCGAACGTGCCTCAATGCGGTCACAGAGGCAGCAGCTTTTGCACAGATGCTCCTGGTGATTCTGGCACTTTCCAGGCACACTCCTGAAAGTCGCGCACACTGCTGTTCACTCGCTAAACGACCTCTTGGGAAACACGTCTCCGGTCGACGGACCGCTCAGATTGCTTCTCGTGTAACTGTGAACTGTGTCAGCGCAGGGAATCCGTCTCTGTTGAGCAGATGTCAATCCTGCCTCGCTTTTGCTTTGTTGCCTCTACCAAGATGATTTCCCGTTTCTCTCTTCACTGGAGCAGGCAGACACAGCCAACGCACATCAAGTGTCAAGAGACACGCTCTGCTGAGCTCAACGCTTGTGCAGATGCACATGTGCGACGAAGTCAACACACGTGCTTGTGGAGAGAAAGAAAGGGACTCCCAGGCGTGTGGAGCGACGGGGAGAAAGAGCGGGCGCTGAGGAACACAGTTTCAAACAGACTGTCTCCACACAAACAGGCACCTGTCTGCAGGTATCCTAGATCTTGATTCTTGAACTTGAGGAAACACGCGTCTGAGCAAAACTCCCAAACGCTTCCAGGAAAGACACAGGCTCTCCCACAAGCACACAAGTGTTTGCCCTCAGCTATAGATCAGGGACAAGCCTGTGAAGAGCAACCAAAGAGCTCGTCCGTCTTTCTCTCAATAGATGGGAGTAGGCGCGCTTGCGGATGTGTGCGTGTGTGTGGCCACGCGTTTGCTTAGGCATCAGTGTGTGAAAAGGTAGGTGCTTTTCTCTAGCTGCGTGTGCGTGCACGTGGTGCTGGGTGCACATCCCTGGGTGCTCGTGGAAAGGTTTCTGCATGGTTTTCGCTGAGGAATCGTGTGTGTGCACATGGACAAAGAGAAGGCGCAGCAACCAGGTTCCAGCGCCGAAGAAGGCAAAAGGCGAGGTTTCCGGCGCTATCTCCTTCTCTCCCCAGAGCTAGTCGCGCAAAGCAAGCCGCTAAGCCGGCGACCGGCAAGAGAGCTACAACGAAGCATGCCGAACGGAGAAAATAGCAGCAGCTCATCTGTTCACACCTTGTTTCTGCCATGTGCTTGAACGCCAAGACGTTCGCGCTTCTGTGAGATGAAAGACGTCCTTCTGCATATGTGGTTGCTCACACCGGTGCACTTGTTAGTGTATCCATTCAGTCCTGGGCTGCGGGGCATTCAGAAGTGGCTCTGTGGAGACGTCTGCATAGAGGCAGCTGTCAGAACACGCACACTCGATTGTTCACCAAAACATATGCAGACGCGTCCTTAGCCTGTAGATTTGGATGCACAGAGTTCCCTGTGTTCGCAAGAGACAAGGGAATCGCGTCTGTGCGCACAGAAGCAATAGCGGACCGTTTCCCTCGGAGTGAACGCGAAAGAGCCGTCTATATACTCGCAGACACGCGAACGTGCCTCAATGCGGTCACAGAGGCAGCAGCTTTTGCACAGATGCTCCTGGTGATTCTGGCACTTTCCAGGCACACTCCTGAAAGTCGCGCACACTGCTGTTCACTCGCTAAACGACCTCTTGGGAAACACGTCTCCGGTCGACGGACCGCTCAGATTGCTTCTCGTGTAACTGTGAACTGTGTCAGCGCAGGGAATCCGTCTCTGTTGAGCAGATGTCAATCCTGCCTCGCTTTTGCTTTGTTGCCTCTACCAAGATGATTTCCCGTTTCTCTCTTCACTGGAGCAGGCAGACACAGCCAACGCACATCAAGTGTCAAGAGACACGCTCTGCTGAGCTCAACGCTTGTGCAGATGCACATGTGCGACGAAGTCAACACACGTGCTTGTGGAGAGAAAGAAAGGGACTCCCAGGCGTGTGGAGCGACGGGGAGAAAGAGCGGGCGCTGAGGAACACAGTTTCAAACAGACTGTCTCCACACAAACAGGCACCTGTCTGCAGGTATCCTAGATCTTGATTCTTGAACTTGAGGAAACACGCGTCTGAGCAAAACTCCCAAACGCTTCCAGGAAAGACACAGGCTCTCCCACAAGCACACAAGTGTTTGCCCTCAGCTATAGATCAGGGACAAGCCTGTGAAGAGCAACCAAAGAGCTCGTCCGTCTTTCTCTCAATAGATGGGAGTAGGCGCGCTTGCGGATGTGTGCGTGTGTGTGGCCACGCGTTTGCTTAGGCATCAGTGTGTGAAAAGGTAGGTGCTTTTCTCTAGCTGCGTGTGCGTGCACGTGGTGCTGGGTGCACATCCCTGGGTGCTCGTGGAAAGGTTTCTGCATGGTTTTCGCTGAGGAATCGTGTGTGTGCACATGGACAAAGAGAAGGCGCAGCAACCAGGTTCCAGCGCCGAAGAAGGCAAAAGGCGAGGTTTCCGGCGCTATCTCCTTCTCTCCCCAGAGCTAGTCGCGCAAAGCAAGCCGCTAAGCCGGCGACCGGCAAGAGAGCTACAACGAAGCATGCCGAACGGAGAAAATAGCAGCAGCTCATCTGTTCACACCTTGTTTCTGCCATGTGCTTGAACGCCAAGACGTTCGCGCTTCTGTGAGATGAAAGACGTCCTTCTGCATATGTGGTTGCTCACACCGGTGCACTTGTTAGTGTATCCATTCAGTCCTGGGCTGCGGGGCATTCAGAAGTGGCTCTGTGGAGACGTCTGCATAGAGGCAGCTGTCAGAACACGCACACTCGATTGTTCACCAAAACATATGCAGACGCGTCCTTAGCCTGTAGATTTGGATGCACAGAGTTCCCTGTGTTCGCAAGAGACAAGGGAATCGCGTCTGTGCGCACAGAAGCAATAGCGGACCGTTTCCCTCGGAGTGAACGCGAAAGAGCCGTCTATATACTCGCAGACACGCGAACGTGCCTCAATGCGGTCACAGAGGCAGCAGCTTTTGCACAGATGCTCCTGGTGATTCTGGCACTTTCCAGGCACACTCCTGAAAGTCGCGCACACTGCTGTTCACTCGCTAAACGACCTCTTGGGAAACACGTCTCCGGTCGACGGACCGCTCAGATTGCTTCTCGTGTAACTGTGAACTGTGTCAGCGCAGGGAATCCGTCTCTGTTGAGCAGATGTCAATCCTGCCTCGCTTTTGCTTTGTTGCCTCTACCAAGATGATTTCCCGTTTCTCTCTTCACTGGAGCAGGCAGACACAGCCAACGCACATCAAGTGTCAAGAGACACGCTCTGCTGAGCTCAACGCTTGTGCAGATGCACATGTGCGACGAAGTCAACACACGTGCTTGTGGAGAGAAAGAAAGGGACTCCCAGGCGTGTGGAGCGACGGGGAGAAAGAGCGGGCGCTGAGGAACACAGTTTCAAACAGACTGTCTCCACACAAACAGGCACCTGTCTGCAGGTATCCTAGATCTTGATTCTTGAACTTGAGGAAACACGCGTCTGAGCAAAACTCCCAAACGCTTCCAGGAAAGACACAGGCTCTCCCACAAGCACACAAGTGTTTGCCCTCAGCTATAGATCAGGGACAAGCCTGTGAAGAGCAACCAAAGAGCTCGTCCGTCTTTCCCTCAATAGATGGGAGTAGGCGCGCTTGCGGATGTGTGCGTGTGTGTGGCCACGCGTTTGCTTAGGCATCAGTGTGTGAAAAGGTAGGTGCTTTTCTCTAGCTGCGTGTGCGTGCACGTGGTGCTGGGTGCACATCCCTGGGTGCTCGTGGAAAGGTTTCTGCATGGTTTTCGCTGAGGAATCGTGTGTGTGCACATGGACAAAGAGAAGGCGCAGCAACCAGGTTCCAGCGCCGAAGAAGGCAAAAGGCGAGGTTTCCGGCGCTATCTCCTTCTCTCCCCAGAGCTAGTCGCGCAAAGCAAGCCGCTAAGCCGGCGACCGGCAAGAGAGCTACAACAAAGCATGCCGAACGGAGAAAATAGCAGCAGCTCATCTGTTCACACCTTGTTTCTGCCATGTGCTTGAACGCCAAGACGTTCGCGCTTCTGTGAGATGAAAGACGTCCTTCTGCATATGTGGTTGCTCACACCGGTGCACTTGTTAGTGTATCCATTCAGTCCTGGGCTGCGGGGCATTCAGAAGTGGCTCTGTGGAGACGTCTGCATAGAGGCAGCTGTCAGAACACGCACACTCGATTGTTCACCAAAACATATGCAGACGCGTCCTTAGCCTGTAGATTTGGATGCACAGAGTTCCCTGTGTTCGCAAGAGACAAGGGAATCGCGTCTGTGCGCACAGAAGCAATAGCGGACCGTTTCCCTCGGAGTGAACGCGAAAGAGCCGTCTATATACTCGCAGACACGCAAACGTGCCTCAATGCGGTCACAGAGGCAGCAGCTTTTGCACAGATGCTCCTGGTGATTCTGGCACTTTCCAGGCACACTCCTGAAAGTCGCGCACACTGCTGTTCACTCGCTAAACGACCTCTTGGGAAACACGTCTCCGGTCGACGGACCGCTCAGATTGCTTCTCGTGTAACTGTGAACTGTGTCAGCGCAGGGAATCCGTCTCTGTTGAGCAGATGTCAATCCTGCCTCGCTTTTGCTTTGTTGCCTCTACCAAGATGATTTCCCGTTTCTCTCTTCACTGGAGCAGGCAGACACAGCCAACGCACATCAAGTGTCAAGAGACACGCTCTGCTGAGCTCAACGCTTGTGCAGATGCACATGTGCGACGAAGTCAACACACGTGCTTGTGGAGAGAAAGAAAGGGACTCCCAGGCGTGTGGAGCGACGGGGAGAAAGAGCGGGCGCTGAGGAACACAGTTTCAAACAGACTGTCTCCACACAAACAGGCACCTGTCTGCAGGTATCCTAGATCTTGATTCTTGAACTTGAGGAAACACGCGTCTGAGCAAAACTCCCAAACGCTTCCAGGAAAGACACAGGCTCTCCCACAAGCACACAAGTGTTTGCCCTCAGCTATAGATCAGGGACAAGCCTGTGAAGAGCAACCAAAGAGCTCGTCCGTCTTTCCCTCAATAGATGGGAGTAGGCGCGCTTGCGGATGTGTGCGTGTGTGTGGCCACGCGTTTGCTTAGGCATCAGTGTGTGAAAAGGTAGGTGCTTTTCTCTAGCTGCGTGTGCGTGCACGTGGTGCTGGGTGCACATCCCTGGGTGCTCGTGGAAAGGTTTCTGCATGGTTTTCGCTGAGGAATCGTGTGTGTGCACATGGACAAAGAGAAGGCGCAGCAACCAGGTTCCAGCGCCGAAGAAGGCAAAAGGCGAGGTTTCCGGCGCTATCTCCTTCTCTCCCCAGAGCTAGTCGCGCAAAGCAAGCCGCTAAGCCGGCGACCGGCAAGAGAGCTACAACGAAGCATGCCGAACGGAGAAAATAGCAGCAGCTCATCTGTTCACACCTTGTTTCTGCCATGTGCTTGAACGCCAAGACGTTCGCGCTTCTGTGAGATGAAAGACGTCCTTCTGCATATGTGGTTGCTCACACCGGTGCACTTGTTAGTGTATCCATTCAGTCCTGGGCTGCGGGGCATTCAGAAGTGGCTCTGTGGAGACGTCTGCATAGAGGCAGCTGTCAGAACACGCACACTCGATTGTTCACCAAAACATATGCAGACGCGTCCTTAGCCTGTAGATTTGGATGCACAGAGTTCCCTGTGTTCGCAAGAGACAAGGGAATCGCGTCTGTGCGCACAGAAGCAATAGCGGACCGTTTCCCTCGGAGTGAACGCGAAAGAGCCGTCTATATACTCGCAGACACGCGAACGTGCCTCAATGCGGTCACAGAGGCAGCAGCTTTTGCACAGATGCTCCTGGTGATTCTGGCACTTTCCAGGCACACTCCTGAAAGTCGCGCACACTGCTGTTCACTCGCTAAACGACCTCTTGGGAAACACGTCTCCGGTCGACGGACCGCTCAGATTGCTTCTCGTGTAACTGTGAACTGTGTCAGCGCAGGGAATCCGTCTCTGTTGAGCAGATGTCAATCCTGCCTCGCTTTTGCTTTGTTGCCTCTACCAAGATGATTTCCCGTTTCTCTCTTCACTGGAGCAGGCAGACACAGCCAACGCACATCAAGTGTCAAGAGACACGCTCTGCTGAGCTCAACGCTTGTGCAGATGCACATGTGCGACGAAGTCAACACACGTGCTTGTGGAGAGAAAGAAAGGGACTCCCAGGCGTGTGGAGCGACGGGGAGAAAGAGCGGGCGCTGAGGAACACAGTTTCAAACAGACTGTCTCCACACAAACAGGCACCTGTCTGCAGGTATCCTAGATCTTGATTCTTGAACTTGAGGAAACACGCGTCTGAGCAAAACTCCCAAACGCTTCCAGGAAAGACACAGGCTCTCCCACAAGCACACAAGTGTTTGCCCTCAGCTATAGATCAGGGACAAGCCTGTGAAGAGCAACCAAAGAGCTCGTCCGTCTTTCTCTCAATAGATGGGAGTAGGCGCGCTTGCGGATGTGTGCGTGTGTGTGGCCACGCGTTTGCTTAGGCATCAGTGTGTGAAAAGGTAGGTGCTTTTCTCTAGCTGCGTGTGCGTGCACGTGGTGCTGGGTGCACATCCCTGGGTGCTCGTGGAAAGGTTTCTGCATGGTTTTCGCTGAGGAATCGTGTGTGTGCACATGGACAAAGAGAAGGCGCAGCAACCAGGTTCCAGCGCCGAAGAAGGCAAAAGGCGAGGTTTCCGGCGCTATCTCCTTCTCTCCCCAGAGCTAGTCGCGCAAAGCAAGCCGCTAAGCCGGCGACCGGCAAGAGAGCTACAACGAAGCATGCCGAACGGAGAAAATAGCAGCAGCTCATCTGTTCACACCTTGTTTCTGCCATGTGCTTGAACGCCAAGACGTTCGCGCTTCTGTGAGATGAAAGACGTCCTTCTGCATATGTGGTTGCTCACACCGGTGCACTTGTTAGTGTATCCATTCAGTCCTGGGCTGCGGGGCATTCAGAAGTGGCTCTGTGGAGACGTCTGCATAGAGGCAGCTGTCAGAACACGCACACTCGATTGTTCACCAAAACATATGCAGACGCGTCCTTAGCCTGTAGATTTGGATGCACAGAGTTCCCTGTGTTCGCAAGAGACAAGGGAATCGCGTCTGTGCGCACAGAAGCAATAGCGGACCGTTTCCCTCGGAGTGAACGCGAAAGAGCCGTCTATATACTCGCAGACACGCGAACGTGCCTCAATGCGGTCACAGAGGCAGCAGCTTTTGCACAGATGCTCCTGGTGATTCTGGCACTTTCCAGGCACACTCCTGAAAGTCGCGCACACTGCTGTTCACTCGCTAAACGACCTCTTGGGAAACACGTCTCCGGTCGACGGACCGCTCAGATTGCTTCTCGTGTAACTGTGAACTGTGTCAGCGCAGGGAATCCGTCTCTGTTGAGCAGATGTCAATCCTGCCTCGCTTTTGCTTTGTTGCCTCTACCAAGATGATTTCCCGTTTCTCTCTTCACTGGAGCAGGCAGACACAGCCAACGCACATCAAGTGTCAAGAGACACGCTCTGCTGAGCTCAACGCTTGTGCAGATGCACATGTGCGACGAAGTCAACACACGTGCTTGTGGAGAGAAAGAAAGGGACTCCCAGGCGTGTGGAGCGACGGGGAGAAAGAGCGGGCGCTGAGGAACACAGTTTCAAACAGACTGTCTCCACACAAACAGGCACCTGTCTGCAGGTATCCTAGATCTTGATTCTTGAACTTGAGGAAACACGCGTCTGAGCAAAACTCCCAAACGCTTCCAGGAAAGACACAGGCTCTCCCACAAGCACACAAGTGTTTGCCCTCAGCTATAGATCAGGGACAAGCCTGTGAAGAGCAACCAAAGAGCTCGTCCGTCTTTCCCTCAATAGATGGGAGTAGGCGCGCTTGCGGATGTGTGCGTGTGTGTGGCCACGCGTTTGCTTAGGCATCAGTGTGTGAAAAGGTAGGTGCTTTTCTCTAGCTGCGTGTGCGTGCACGTGGTGCTGGGTGCACATCCCTGGGTGCTCGTGGAAAGGTTTCTGCATGGTTTTCGCTGAGGAATCGTGTGTGTGCACATGGACAAAGAGAAGGCGCAGCAACCAGGTTCCAGCGCCGAAGAAGGCAAAAGGCGAGGTTTCCGGCGCTATCTCCTTCTCTCCCCAGAGCTAGTCGCGCAAAGCAAGCCGCTAAGCCGGCGACCGGCAAGAGAGCTACAACGAAGCATGCCGAACGGAGAAAATAGCAGCAGCTCATCTGTTCACACCTTGTTTCTGCCATGTGCTTGAACGCCAAGACGTTCGCGCTTCTGTGAGATGAAAGACGTCCTTCTGCATATGTGGTTGCTCACACCGGTGCACTTGTTAGTGTATCCATTCAGTCCTGGGCTGCGGGGCATTCAGAAGTGGCTCTGTGGAGACGTCTGCATAGAGGCAGCTGTCAGAACACGCACACTCGATTGTTCACCAAAACATATGCAGACGCGTCCTTAGCCTGTAGATTTGGATGCACAGAGTTCCCTGTGTTCGCAAGAGACAAGGGAATCGCGTCTGTGCGCACAGAAGCAATAGCGGACCGTTTCCCTCGGAGTGAACGCGAAAGAGCCGTCTATATACTCGCAGACACGCGAACGTGCCTCAATGCGGTCACAGAGGCAGCAGCTTTTGCACAGATGCTCCTGGTGATTCTGGCACTTTCCAGGCACACTCCTGAAAGTCGCGCACACTGCTGTTCACTCGCTAAACGACCTCTTGGGAAACACGTCTCCGGTCGACGGACCGCTCAGATTGCTTCTCGTGTAACTGTGAACTGTGTCAGCGCAGGGAATCCGTCTCTGTTGAGCAGATGTCAATCCTGCCTCGCTTTTGCTTTGTTGCCTCTACCAAGATGATTTCCCGTTTCTCTCTTCACTGGAGCAGGCAGACACAGCCAACGCACATCAAGTGTCAAGAGACACGCTCTGCTGAGCTCAACGCTTGTGCAGATGCACATGTGCGACGAAGTCAACACACGTGCTTGTGGAGAGAAAGAAAGGGACTCCCAGGCGTGTGGAGCGACGGGGAGAAAGAGCGGGCGCTGAGGAACACAGTTTCAAACAGACTGTCTCCACACAAACAGGCACCTGTCTGCAGGTATCCTAGATCTTGATTCTTGAACTTGAGGAAACACGCGTCTGAGCAAAACTCCCAAACGCTTCCAGGAAAGACACAGGCTCTCCCACAAGCACACAAGTGTTTGCCCTCAGCTATAGATCAGGGACAAGCCTGTGAAGAGCAACCAAAGAGCTCGTCCGTCTTTCCCTCAATAGATGGGAGTAGGCGCGCTTGCGGATGTGTGCGTGTGTGTGGCCACGCGTTTGCTTAGGCATCAGTGTGTGAAAAGGTAGGTGCTTTTCTCTAGCTGCGTGTGCGTGCACGTGGTGCTGGGTGCACATCCCTGGGTGCTCGTGGAAAGGTTTCTGCATGGTTTTCGCTGAGGAATCGTGTGTGTGCACATGGACAAAGAGAAGGCGCAGCAACCAGGTTCCAGCGCCGAAGAAGGCAAAAGGCGAGGTTTCCGGCGCTATCTCCTTCTCTCCCCAGAGCTAGTCGCGCAAAGCAAGCCGCTAAGCCGGCGACCGGCAAGAGAGCTACAACGAAGCATGCCGAACGGAGAAAATAGCAGCAGCTCATCTGTTCACACCTTGTTTCTGCCATGTGCTTGAACGCCAAGACGTTCGCGCTTCTGTGAGATGAAAGACGTCCTTCTGCATATGTGGTTGCTCACACCGGTGCACTTGTTAGTGTATCCATTCAGTCCTGGGCTGCGGGGCATTCAGAAGTGGCTCTGTGGAGACGTCTGCATAGAGGCAGCTGTCAGAACACGCACACTCGATTGTTCACCAAAACATATGCAGACGCGTCCTTAGCCTGTAGATTTGGATGCACAGAGTTCCCTGTGTTCGCAAGAGACAAGGGAATCGCGTCTGTGCGCACAGAAGCAATAGCGGACCGTTTCCCTCGGAGTGAACGCGAAAGAGCCGTCTATATACTCGCAGACACGCGAACGTGCCTCAATGCGGTCACAGAGGCAGCAGCTTTTGCACAGATGCTCCTGGTGATTCTGGCACTTTCCAGGCACACTCCTGAAAGTCGCGCACACTGCTGTTCACTCGCTAAACGACCTCTTGGGAAACACGTCTCCGGTCGACGGACCGCTCAGATTGCTTCTCGTGTAACTGTGAACTGTGTCAGCGCAGGGAATCCGTCTCTGTTGAGCAGATGTCAATCCTGCCTCGCTTTTGCTTTGTTGCCTCTACCAAGATGATTTCCCGTTTCTCTCTTCACTGGAGCAGGCAGACACAGCCAACGCACATCAAGTGTCAAGAGACACGCTCTGCTGAGCTCAACGCTTGTGCAGATGCACATGTGCGACGAAGTCAACACACGTGCTTGTGGAGAGAAAGAAAGGGACTCCCAGGCGTGTGGAGCGACGGGGAGAAAGAGCGGGCGCTGAGGAACACAGTTTC
This sequence comes from Patagioenas fasciata, assembly GCF_037038585.1. NCBI lineage: Eukaryota > Metazoa > Chordata > Aves > Columbiformes > Columbidae > Patagioenas > Patagioenas fasciata. Next base: position 281,864 of record NW_027288779.1, on the reverse strand, counting down.
AAACAGACTGTCTCCACACAAACAGGCACCTGTCTGCAGGTATCCTAGATCTTGATTCTTGAACTTGAGGAAACACGCGTCTGAGCAAAACTCCCAAACGCTTCCAGGAAAGACACAGGCTCTCCCACAAGCACACAAGTGTTTGCCCTCAGCTATAGATCAGGGACAAGCCTGTGAAGAGCAACCAAAGAGCTCGTCCGTCTTTCTCTCAATAGATGGGAGTAGGCGCGCTTGCGGATGTGTGCGTGTGTGTGGCCACGCGTTTGCTTAGGCATCAGTGTGTGAAAAGGTAGGTGCTTTTCTCTAGCTGCGTGTGCGTGCACGTAGTGCTGGGTGCACATCCCTGGGTGCTCGTGGAAAGGTTTCTGCATGGTTTTCGCTGAGGAATCGTGTGTGTGCACATGGACAAAGAGAAGGCGCAGCAACCAGGTTCCAGCGCCGAAGAAGGCAAAAGGCGAGGTTTCCGGCGCTATCTCCTTCTCTCCCCAGAGCTAGTCGCGCAAAGCAAGCCGCTAAGCCGGCGACCGGCAAGAGAGCTACAACGAAGCATGCCGAACGGAGAAAATAGCAGCAGCTCATCTGTTCACACCTTGTTTCTGCCATGTGCTTGAACGCCAAGACGTTCGCGCTTCTGTGAGATGAAAGACGTCCTTCTGCATATGTGGTTGCTCACACCGGTGCACTTGTTAGTGTATCCATTCAGTCCTGGGCTGCGGGGCATTCAGAAGTGGCTCTGTGGAGACGTCTGCATAGAGGCAGCTGTCAGAACACGCACACTCGATTGTTCACCAAAACATATGCAGACGCGTCCTTAGCCTGTAGATTTGGATGCACAGAGTTCCCTGTGTTCGCAAGAGACAAGGGAATCGCGTCTGTGCGCACAGAAGCAATAGCGGACCGTTTCCCTCGGAGTGAACGCGAAAGAGCCGTCTATATACTCGCAGACACGCGAACGTGCCTCAATGCGGTCACAGAGGCAGCAGCTTTTGCACAGATGCTCCTGGTGATTCTGGCACTTTCCAGGCACACTCCTGAAAGTCGCGCACACTGCTGTTCACTCGCTAAACGACCTCTTGGGAAACACGTCTCCGGTCGACGGACCGCTCAGATTGCTTCTCGTGTAACTGTGAACTGTGTCAGCGCAGGGAATCCGTCTCTGTTGAGCAGATGTCAATCCTGCCTCGCTTTTGCTTTGTTGCCTCTACCAAGATGATTTCCCGTTTCTCTCTTCACTGGAGCAGGCAGACACAGCCAACGCACATCAAGTGTCAAGAGACACGCTCTGCTGAGCTCAACGCTTGTGCAGATGCACATGTGCGACGAAGTCAACACACGTGCTTGTGGAGAGAAAGAAAGGGACTCCCAGGCGTGTGGAGCGACGGGGAGAAAGAGCGGGCGCTGAGGAACACAGTTTCAAACAGACTGTCTCCACACAAACAGGCACCTGTCTGCAGGTATCCTAGATCTTGATTCTTGAACTTGAGGAAACACGCGTCTGAGCAAAACTCCCAAACGCTTCCAGGAAAGACACAGGCTCTCCCACAAGCACACAAGTGTTTGCCCTCAGCTATAGATCAGGGACAAGCCTGTGAAGAGATGCCCTGCTATTCTTTCGCCTTATGGCATCATGTGTTTCGTTCCTCTTGGAGATCGATTGTTAAACGTCTTTCCTCGGGCGACTGTGAAGCATTTGCCAGCGGAGGAGAAGTAGCACGGAGCAGCATTCAGTACTGCCTACGAGTGTCTTTGCTACCCTACTAGCGGAGCTCCAAGAACAGGCACACATCTTCAGGTACCTTCCAAATGTGGATTCCCCTGCAGCCCCGTAGGCGGGCGTGCAGTACGCCAACCGTCAACGGACGTTTTTCCCCTCAAGCCTGTCAGGACGTTGCTCGTCCGTCTTTCCCTCAATAGATGGGAGTAGGCGCGCTTGCGGATGTGTGCGTGTGTGTGGCCACGCGTTTGCTTAGGCATCAGTGTGTGAAAAGGTAGGTGCTTTTCTCTAGCTGCGTGTGCGTGCACGTGGTGCTGGGTGCACATCCCTGGGTGCTCGTGGAAAGGTTTCTGCATGGTTTTCGCTGAGGAATCGTGTGTGTGCACATGGACAAAGAGAAGGCGCAGCAACCAGGTTCCAGCGCCGAAGAAGGCAAAAGGCGAGGTTTCCGGCGCTATCTCCTTCTCTCCCCAGAGCTAGTCGCGCAAAGCAAGCCGCTAAGCCGGCGACCGGCAAGAGAGCTACAACGAAGCATGCCGAACGGAGAAAATAGCAGCAGCTCATCTGTTCACACCTTGTTTCTGCCATGTGCTTGAACGCCAAGACGTTCGCGCTTCTGTGAGATGAAAGACGTCCTTCTGCATATGTGGTTGCTCACACCGGTGCACTTGTTAGTGTATCCATTCAGTCCTGGGCTGCGGGGCATTCAGAAGTGGCTCTGTGGAGACGTCTGCATAGAGGCAGCTGTCAGAACACGCACACTCGATTGTTCACCAAAACATATGCAGACGCGTCCTTAGCCTGTAGATTTGGATGCACAGAGTTCCCTGTGTTCGCAAGAGACAAGGGAATCGCGTCTGTGCGCACAGAAGCAATAGCGGACCGTTTCCCTCGGAGTGAACGCGAAAGAGCCGTCTATATACTCGCAGACACGCGAACGTGCCTCAATGCGGTCACAGAGGCAGCAGCTTTTGCACAGATGCTCCTGGTGATTCTGGCACTTTCCAGGCACACTCCTGAAAGTCGCGCACACTGCTGTTCACTCGCTAAACGACCTCTTGGGAAACACGTCTCCGGTCGACGGACCGCTCAGATTGCTTCTCGTGTAACTGTGAACTGTGTCAGCGCAGGGAATCCGTCTCTGTTGAGCAGATGTCAATCCTGCCTCGCTTTTGCTTTGTTGCCTCTACCAAGATGATTTCCCGTTTCTCTCTTCACTGGAGCAGGCAGACACAGCCAACGCACATCAAGTGTCAAGAGACACGCTCTGCTGAGCTCAACGCTTGTGCAGATGCACATGTGCGACGAAGTCAACACACGTGCTTGTGGAGAGAAAGAAAGGGACTCCCAGGCGTGTGGAGCGACGGGGAGAAAGAGCGGGCGCTGAGGAACACAGTTTCAAACAGACTGTCTCCACACAAACAGGCACCTGTCTGCAGGTATCCTAGATCTTGATTCTTGAACTTGAGGAAACACGCGTCTGAGCAAAACTCCCAAACGCTTCCAGGAAAGACACAGGCTCTCCCACAAGCACACAAGTGTTTGCCCTCAGCTATAGATCAGGGACAAGCCTGTGAAGAGCAACCAAAGAGCTCGTCCGTCTTTCTCTCAATAGATGGGAGTAGGCGCGCTTGCGGATGTGTGCGTGTGTGTGGCCACGCGTTTGCTTAGGCATCAGTGTGTGAAAAGGTAGGTGCTTTTCTCTAGCTGCGTGTGCGTGCACGTAGTGCTGGGTGCACATCCCTGGGTGCTCGTGGAAAGGTTTCTGCATGGTTTTCGCTGAGGAATCGTGTGTGTGCACATGGACAAAGAGAAGGCGCAGCAACCAGGTTCCAGCGCCGAAGAAGGCAAAAGGCGAGGTTTCCGGCGCTATCTCCTTCTCTCCCCAGAGCTAGTCGCGCAAAGCAAGCCGCTAAGCCGGCGACCGGCAAGAGAGCTACAACGAAGCATGCCGAACGGAGAAAATAGCAGCAGCTCATCTGTTCACACCTTGTTTCTGCCATGTGCTTGAACGCCAAGACGTTCGCGCTTCTGTGAGATGAAAGACGTCCTTCTGCATATGTGGTTGCTCACACCGGTGCACTTGTTAGTGTATCCATTCAGTCCTGGGCTGCGGGGCATTCAGAAGTGGCTCTGTGGAGACGTCTGCATAGAGGCAGCTGTCAGAACACGCACACTCGATTGTTCACCAAAACATATGCAGACGCGTCCTTAGCCTGTAGATTTGGATGCACAGAGTTCCCTGTGTTCGCAAGAGACAAGGGAATCGCGTCTGTGCGCACAGAAGCAATAGCGGACCGTTTCCCTCGGAGTGAACGCGAAAGAGCCGTCTATATACTCGCAGACACGCGAACGTGCCTCAATGCGGTCACAGAGGCAGCAGCTTTTGCACAGATGCTCCTGGTGATTCTGGCACTTTCCAGGCACACTCCTGAAAGTCGCGCACACTGCTGTTCACTCGCTAAACGACCTCTTGGGAAACACGTCTCCGGTCGACGGACCGCTCAGATTGCTTCTCGTGTAACTGTGAACTGTGTCAGCGCAGGGAATCCGTCTCTGTTGAGCAGATGTCAATCCTGCCTCGCTTTTGCTTTGTTGCCTCTACCAAGATGATTTCCCGTTTCTCTCTTCACTGGAGCAGGCAGACACAGCCAACGCACATCAAGTGTCAAGAGACACGCTCTGCTGAGCTCAACGCTTGTGCAGATGCACATGTGCGACGAAGTCAACACACGTGCTTGTGGAGAGAAAGAAAGGGACTCCCAGGCGTGTGGAGCGACGGGGAGAAAGAGCGGGCGCTGAGGAACACAGTTTCAAACAGACTGTCTCCACACAAACAGGCACCTGTCTGCAGGTATCCTAGATCTTGATTCTTGAACTTGAGGAAACACGCGTCTGAGCAAAACTCCCAAACGCTTCCAGGAAAGACACAGGCTCTCCCACAAGCACACAAGTGTTTGCCCTCAGCTATAGATCAGGGACAAGCCTGTGAAGAGATGCCCTGCTATTCTTTCGCCTTATGGCATCATGTGTTTCGTTCCTCTTGGAGATCGATTGTTAAACGTCTTTCCTCGGGCGACTGTGAAGCATTTGCCAGCGGAGGAGAAGTAGCACGGAGCAGCATTCAGTACTGCCTACGAGTGTCTTTGCTACCCTACTAGCGGAGCTCCAAGAACAGGCACACATCTTCAGGTACCTTCCAAATGTGGATTCCCCTGCAGCCCCGTAGGCGGGCGTGCAGTACGCCAACCGTCAACGGACGTTTTTCCCCTCAAGCCTGTCAGGACGTTGCTCGTCCGTCTTTCCCTCAATAGATGGGAGTAGGCGCGCTTGCGGATGTGTGCGTGTGTGTGGCCACGCGTTTGCTTAGGCATCAGTGTGTGAAAAGGTAGGTGCTTTTCTCTAGCTGCGTGTGCGTGCACGTGGTGCTGGGTGCACATCCCTGGGTGCTCGTGGAAAGGTTTCTGCATGGTTTTCGCTGAGGAATCGTGTGTGTGCACATGGACAAAGAGAAGGCGCAGCAACCAGGTTCCAGCGCCGAAGAAGGCAAAAGGCGAGGTTTCCGGCGCTATCTCCTTCTCTCCCCAGAGCTAGTCGCGCAAAGCAAGCCGCTAAGCCGGCGACCGGCAAGAGAGCTACAACGAAGCATGCCGAACGGAGAAAATAGCAGCAGCTCATCTGTTCACACCTTGTTTCTGCCATGTGCTTGAACGCCAAGACGTTCGCGCTTCTGTGAGATGAAAGACGTCCTTCTGCATATGTGGTTGCTCACACCGGTGCACTTGTTAGTGTATCCATTCAGTCCTGGGCTGCGGGGCATTCAGAAGTGGCTCTGTGGAGACGTCTGCATAGAGGCAGCTGTCAGAACACGCACACTCGATTGTTCACCAAAACATATGCAGACGCGTCCTTAGCCTGTAGATTTGGATGCACAGAGTTCCCTGTGTTCGCAAGAGACAAGGGAATCGCGTCTGTGCGCACAGAAGCAATAGCGGACCGTTTCCCTCGGAGTGAACGCGAAAGAGCCGTCTATATACTCGCAGACACGCGAACGTGCCTCAATGCGGTCACAGAGGCAGCAGCTTTTGCACAGATGCTCCTGGTGATTCTGGCACTTTCCAGGCACACTCCTGAAAGTCGCGCACACTGCTGTTCACTCGCTAAACGACCTCTTGGGAAACACGTCTCCGGTCGACGGACCGCTCAGATTGCTTCTCGTGTAACTGTGAACTGTGTCAGCGCAGGGAATCCGTCTCTGTTGAGCAGATGTCAATCCTGCCTCGCTTTTGCTTTGTTGCCTCTACCAAGATGATTTCCCGTTTCTCTCTTCACTGGAGCAGGCAGACACAGCCAACGCACATCAAGTGTCAAGAGACACGCTCTGCTGAGCTCAACGCTTGTGCAGATGCACATGTGCGACGAAGTCAACACACGTGCTTGTGGAGAGAAAGAAAGGGACTCCCAGGCGTGTGGAGCGACGGGGAGAAAGAGCGGGCGCTGAGGAACACAGTTTCAAACAGACTGTCTCCACACAAACAGGCACCTGTCTGCAGGTATCCTAGATCTTGATTCTTGAACTTGAGGAAACACGCGTCTGAGCAAAACTCCCAAACGCTTCCAGGAAAGACACAGGCTCTCCCACAAGCACACAAGTGTTTGCCCTCAGCTATAGATCAGGGACAAGCCTGTGAAGAGCAACCAAAGAGCTCGTCCGTCTTTCCCTCAATAGATGGGAGTAGGCGCGCTTGCGGATGTGTGCGTGTGTGTGGCCACGCGTTTGCTTAGGCATCAGTGTGTGAAAAGGTAGGTGCTTTTCTCTAGCTGCGTGTGCGTGCACGTGGTGCTGGGTGCACATCCCTGGGTGCTCGTGGAAAGGTTTCTGCATGGTTTTCGCTGAGGAATCGTGTGTGTGCACATGGACAAAGAGAAGGCGCAGCAACCAGGTTCCAGCGCCGAAGAAGGCAAAAGGCGAGGTTTCCGGCGCTATCTCCTTCTCTCCCCAGAGCTAGTCGCGCAAAGCAAGCCGCTAAGCCGGCGACCGGCAAGAGAGCTACAACGAAGCATGCCGAACGGAGAAAATAGCAGCAGCTCATCTGTTCACACCTTGTTTCTGCCATGTGCTTGAACGCCAAGACGTTCGCGCTTCTGTGAGATGAAAGACGTCCTTCTGCATATGTGGTTGCTCACACCGGTGCACTTGTTAGTGTATCCATTCAGTCCTGGGCTGCGGGGCATTCAGAAGTGGCTCTGTGGAGACGTCTGCATAGAGGCAGCTGTCAGAACACGCACACTCGATTGTTCACCAAAACATATGCAGACGCGTCCTTAGCCTGTAGATTTGGATGCACAGAGTTCCCTGTGTTCGCAAGAGACAAGGGAATCGCGTCTGTGCGCACAGAAGCAATAGCGGACCGTTTCCCTCGGAGTGAACGCGAAAGAGCCGTCTATATACTCGCAGACACGCGAACGTGCCTCAATGCGGTCACAGAGGCAGCAGCTTTTGCACAGATGCTCCTGGTGATTCTGGCACTTTCCAGGCACACTCCTGAAAGTCGCGCACACTGCTGTTCACTCGCTAAACGACCTCTTGGGAAACACGTCTCCGGTCGACGGACCGCTCAGATTGCTTCTCGTGTAACTGTGAACTGTGTCAGCGCAGGGAATCCGTCTCTGTTGAGCAGATGTCAATCCTGCCTCGCTTTTGCTTTGTTGCCTCTACCAAGATGATTTCCCGTTTCTCTCTTCACTGGAGCAGGCAGACACAGCCAACGCACATCAAGTGTCAAGAGACACGCTCTGCTGAGCTCAACGCTTGTGCAGATGCACATGTGCGACGAAGTCAACACACGTGCTTGTGGAGAGAAAGAAAGGGACTCCCAGGCGTGTGGAGCGACGGGGAGAAAGAGCGGGCGCTGAGGAACACAGTTTCAAACAGACTGTCTCCACACAAACAGGCACCTGTCTGCAGGTATCCTAGATCTTGATTCTTGAACTTGAGGAAACACGCGTCTGAGCAAAACTCCCAAACGCTTCCAGGAAAGACACAGGCTCTCCCACAAGCACACAAGTGTTTGCCCTCAGCTATAGATCAGGGACAAGCCTGTGAAGAGATGCCCTGCTATTCTTTCGCCTTATGGCATCATGTGTTTCGTTCCTCTTGGAGATCGATTGTTAAACGTCTTTCCTCGGGCGACTGTGAAGCATTTGCCAGCGGAGGAGAAGTAGCACGGAGCAGCATTCAGTACTGCCTACGAGTGTCTTTGCTACCCTACTAGCGGAGCTCCAAGAACAGGCACACATCTTCAGGTACCTTCCAAATGTGGATTCCCCTGCAGCCCCGTAGGCGGGCGTGCAGTACGCCAACCGTCAACGGACGTTTTTCCCCTCAAGCCTGTCAGGACGTTGCTCGTCCGTCTTTCCCTCAATAGATGGGAGTAGGCGCGCTTGCGGATGTGTGCGTGTGTGTGGCCACGCGTTTGCTTAGGCATCAGTGTGTGAAAAGGTAGGTGCTTTTCTCTAGCTGCGTGTGCGTGCACGTGGTGCTGGGTGCACATCCCTGGGTGCTCGTGGAAAGGTTTCTGCATGGTTTTCGCTGAGGAATCGTGTGTGTGCACATGGACAAAGAGAAGGCGCAGCAACCAGGTTCCAGCGCCGAAGAAGGCAAAAGGCGAGGTTTCCGGCGCTATCTCCTTCTCTCCCCAGAGCTAGTCGCGCAAAGCAAGCCGCTAAGCCGGCGACCGGCAAGAGAGCTACAACGAAGCATGCCGAACGGAGAAAATAGCAGCAGCTCATCTGTTCACACCTTGTTTCTGCCATGTGCTTGAACGCCAAGACGTTCGCGCTTCTGTGAGATGAAAGACGTCCTTCTGCATATGTGGTTGCTCACACCGGTGCACTTGTTAGTGTATCCATTCAGTCCTGGGCTGCGGGGCATTCAGAAGTGGCTCTGTGGAGACGTCTGCATAGAGGCAGCTGTCAGAACACGCACACTCGATTGTTCACCAAAACATATGCAGACGCGTCCTTAGCCTGTAGATTTGGATGCACAGAGTTCCCTGTGTTCGCAAGAGACAAGGGAATCGCGTCTGTGCGCACAGAAGCAATAGCGGACCGTTTCCCTCGGAGTGAACGCGAAAGAGCCGTCTATATACTCGCAGACACGCGAACGTGCCTCAATGCGGTCACAGAGGCAGCAGCTTTTGCACAGATGCTCCTGGTGATTCTGGCACTTTCCAGGCACACTCCTGAAAGTCGCGCACACTGCTGTTCACTCGCTAAACGACCTCTTGGGAAACACGTCTCCGGTCGACGGACCGCTCAGATTGCTTCTCGTGTAACTGTGAACTGTGTCAGCGCAGGGAATCCGTCTCTGTTGAGCAGATGTCAATCCTGCCTCGCTTTTGCTTTGTTGCCTCTACCAAGATGATTTCCCGTTTCTCTCTTCACTGGAGCAGGCAGACACAGCCAACGCACATCAAGTGTCAAGAGACACGCTCTGCTGAGCTCAACGCTTGTGCAGATGCACATGTGCGACGAAGTCAACACACGTGCTTGTGGAGAGAAAGAAAGGGACTCCCAGGCGTGTGGAGCGACGGGGAGAAAGAGCGGGCGCTGAGGAACACAGTTTCAAACAGACTGTCTCCACACAAACAGGCACCTGTCTGCAGGTATCCTAGATCTTGATTCTTGAACTTGAGGAAACACGCGTCTGAGCAAAACTCCCAAACGCTTCCAGGAAAGACACAGGCTCTCCCACAAGCACACAAGTGTTTGCCCTCAGCTATAGATCAGGGACAAGCCTGTGAAGAGCAACCAAAGAGCTCGTCCGTCTTTCCCTCAATAGATGGGAGTAGGCGCGCTTGCGGATGTGTGCGTGTGTGTGGCCACGCGTTTGCTTAGGCATCAGTGTGTGAAAAGGTAGGTGCTTTTCTCTAGCTGCGTGTGCGTGCACGTGGTGCTGGGTGCACATCCCTGGGTGCTCGTGGAAAGGTTTCTGCATGGTTTTCGCTGAGGAATCGTGTGTGTGCACATGGACAAAGAGAAGGCGCAGCAACCAGGTTCCAGCGCCGAAGAAGGCAAAAGGCGAGGTTTCCGGCGCTATCTCCTTCTCTCCCCAGAGCTAGTCGCGCAAAGCAAGCCGCTAAGCCGGCGACCGGCAAGAGAGCTACAACGAAGCATGCCGAACGGAGAAAATAGCAGCAGCTCATCTGTTCACACCTTGTTTCTGCCATGTGCTTGAACGCCAAGACGTTCGCGCTTCTGTGAGATGAAAGACGTCCTTCTGCATATGTGGTTGCTCACACCGGTGCACTTGTTAGTGTATCCATTCAGTCCTGGGCTGCGGGGCATTCAGAAGTGGCTCTGTGGAGACGTCTGCATAGAGGCAGCTGTCAGAACACGCACACTCGATTGTTCACCAAAACATATGCAGACGCGTCCTTAGCCTGTAGATTTGGATGCACAGAGTTCCCTGTGTTCGCAAGAGACAAGGGAATCGCGTCTGTGCGCACAGAAGCAATAGCGGACCGTTTCCCTCGGAGTGAACGCGAAAGAGCCGTCTATATACTCGCAGACACGCGAACGTGCCTCAATGCGGTCACAGAGGCAGCAGCTTTTGCACAGATGCTCCTGGTGATTCTGGCACTTTCCAGGCACACTCCTGAAAGTCGCGCACACTGCTGTTCACTCGCTAAACGACCTCTTGGGAAACACGTCTCCGGTCGACGGACCGCTCAGATTGCTTCTCGTGTAACTGTGAACTGTGTCAGCGCAGGGAATCCGTCTCTGTTGAGCAGATGTCAATCCTGCCTCGCTTTTGCTTTGTTGCCTCTACCAAGATGATTTCCCGTTTCTCTCTTCACTGGAGCACGCAGACACAGCCAACGCACATCAAGTGTCAAGAGACACGCTCTGCTGAGCTCAACGCTTGTGCAGATGCACATGTGCGACGAAGTCAACACACGTGCTTGTGGAGAGAAAGAAAGGGACTCCCAGGCGTGTGGAGCGACGGGGAGAAAGAGCGGGCGCTGAGGAACACAGTTTCAAACAGACTGTCTCCACACAAACAGGCACCTGTCTGCAGGTATCCTAGATCTTGATTCTTGAACTTGAGGAAACACGCGTCTGAGCAAAACTCCCAAACGCTTCCAGGAAAGACACAGGCTCTCCCACAAGCACACAAGTGTTTGCCCTCAGCTATAGATCAGGGACAAGCCTGTGAAGAGATGCCCTGCTATTCTTTCGCCTTATGGCATCATGTGTTTCGTTCCTCTTGGAGATCGATTGTTAAACGTCTTTCCTCGGGCGACTGTGAAGCATTTGCCAGCGGAGGAGAAGTAGCACGGAGCAGCATTCAGTACTGCCTACGAGTGTCTTTGCTACCCTACTAGCGGAGCTCCAAGAACAGGCACACATCTTCAGGTACCTTCCAAATGTGGATTCCCCTGCAGCCCCGTAGGCGGGCGTGCAGTACGCCAACCGTCAACGGACGTTTTTCCCCTCAAGCCTGTCAGGACGTTGCTCGTCCGTCTTTCCCTCAATAGATGGGAGTAGGCGCGCTTGCGGATGTGTGCGTGTGTGTGGCCACGCGTTTGCTTAGGCATCAGTGTGTGAAAAGGTAGGTGCTTTTCTCTAGCTGCGTGTGCGTGCACGTGGTGCTGGGTGCACATCCCTGGGTGCTCGTGGAAAGGTTTCTGCATGGTTTTCGCTGAGGAATCGTGTGTGTGCACATGGACAAAGAGAAGGCGCAGCAACCAGGTTCCAGCGCCGAAGAAGGCAAAAGGCGAGGTTTCCGGCGCTATCTCCTTCTCTCCCCAGAGCTAGTCGCGCAAAGCAAGCCGCTAAGCCGGCGACCGGCAAGAGAGCTACAACGAAGCATGCCGAACGGAGAAAATAGCAGCAGCTCATCTGTTCACACCTTGTTTCTGCCATGTGCTTGAACGCCAAGACGTTCGCGCTTCTGTGAGATGAAAGACGTCCTTCTGCATATGTGGTTGCTCACACCGGTGCACTTGTTAGTGTATCCATTCAGTCCTGGGCTGCGGGGCATTCAGAAGTGGCTCTGTGGAGACGTCTGCATAGAGGCAGCTGTCAGAACACGCACACTCGATTGTTCACCAAAACATATGCAGACGCGTCCTTAGCCTGTAGATTTGGATGCACAGAGTTCCCTGTGTTCGCAAGAGACAAGGGAATCGCGTCTGTGCGCACAGAAGCAATAGCGGACCGTTTCCCTCGGAGTGAACGCGAAAGAGCCGTCTATATACTCGCAGACACGCGAACGTGCCTCAATGCGGTCACAGAGGCAGCAGCTTTTGCACAGATGCTCCTGGTGATTCTGGCACTTTCCAGGCACACTCCTGAAAGTCGCGCACACTGCTGTTCACTCGCTAAACGACCTCTTGGGAAACACGTCTCCGGTCGACGGACCGCTCAGATTGCTTCTCGTGTAACTGTGAACTGTGTCAGCGCAGGGAATCCGTCTCTGTTGAGCAGATGTCAATCCTGCCTCGCTTTTGCTTTGTTGCCTCTACCAAGATGATTTCCCGTTTCTCTCTTCACTGGAGCAGGCAGACACAGCCAACGCACATCAAGTGTCAAGAGACACGCTCTGCTGAGCTCAACGCTTGTGCAGATGCACATGTGCGACGAAGTCAACACACGTGCTTGTGGAGAGAAAGAAAGGGACTCCCAGGCGTGTGGAGCGACGGGGAGAAAGAGCGGGCGCTGAGGAACACAGTTTCAAACAGACTGTCTCCACACAAACAGGCACCTGTCTGCAGGTATCCTAGATCTTGATTCTTGAACTTGAGGAAACACGCGTCTGAGCAAAACTCCCAAACGCTTCCAGGAAAGACACAGGCTCTCCCACAAGCACACAAGTGTTTGCCCTCAGCTATAGATCAGGGACAAGCCTGTGAAGAGCAACCAAAGAGCTCGTCCGTCTTTCCCTCAATAGATGGGAGTAGGCGCGCTTGCGGATGTGTGCGTGTGTGTGGCCACGCGTTTGCTTAGGCATCAGTGTGTGAAAAGGTAGGTGCTTTTCTCTAGCTGCGTGTGCGTGCACGTGGTGCTGGGTGCACATCCCTGGGTGCTCGTGGAAAGGTTTCTGCATGGTTTTCGCTGAGGAATCGTGTGTGTGCACATGGACAAAGAGAAGGCGCAGCAACCAGGTTCCAGCGCCGAAGAAGGCAAAAGGCGAGGTTTCCGGCGCTATCTCCTTCTCTCCCCAGAGCTAGTCGCGCAAAGCAAGCCGCTAAGCCGGCGACCGGCAAGAGAGCTACAACGAAGCATGCCGAACGGAGAAAATAGCAGCAGCTCATCTGTTCACACCTTGTTTCTGCCATGTGCTTGAACGCCAAGACGTTCGCGCTTCTGTGAGATGAAAGACGTCCTTCTGCATATGTGGTTGCTCACACCGGTGCACTTGTTAGTGTATCCATTCAGTCCTGGGCTGCGGGGCATTCAGAAGTGGCTCTGTGGAGACGTCTGCATAGAGGCAGCTGTCAGAACACGCACACTCGATTGTTCACCAAAACATATGCAGACGCGTCCTTAGCCTGTAGATTTGGATGCACAGAGTTCCCTGTGTTCGCAAGAGACAAGGGAATCGCGTCTGTGCGCACAGAAGCAATAGCGGACCGTTTCCCTCGGAGTGAACGCGAAAGAGCCGTCTATATACTCGCAGACACGCGAACGTGCCTCAATGCGGTCACAGAGGCAGCAGCTTTTGCACAGATGCTCCTGGTGATTCTGGCACTTTCCAGGCACACTCCTGAAAGTCGCGCACACTGCTGTTCACTCGCTAAACGACCTCTTGGGAAACACGTCTCCGGTCGACGGACCGCTCAGATTGCTTCTCGTGTAACTGTGAACTGTGTCAGCGCAGGGAATCCGTCTCTGTTGAGCAGATGTCAATCCTGCCTCGCTTTTGCTTTGTTGCCTCTACCAAGATGATTTCCCGTTTCTCTCTTCACTGGAGCAGGCAGACACAGCCAACGCACATCAAGTGTCAAGAGACACGCTCTGCTGAGCTCAACGCTTGTGCAGATGCACATGTGCGACGAAGTCAACACACGTGCTTGTGGAGAGAAAGAAAGGGACTCCCAGGCGTGTGGAGCGACGGGGAGAAAGAGCGGGCGCTGAGGAACACAGTTTCAAACAGACTGTCTCCACACAAACAGGCACCTGTCTGCAGGTATCCTAGATCTTGATTCTTGAACTTGAGGAAACACGCGTCTGAGCAAAACTCCCAAACGCTTCCAGGAAAGACACAGGCTCTCCCACAAGCACACAAGTGTTTGCCCTCAGCTATAGATCAGGGACAAGCCTGTGAAGAGATGCCCTGCTATTCTTTCGCCTTATGGCATCATGTGTTTCGTTCCTCTTGGAGATCGATTGTTAAACGTCTTTCCTCGGGCGACTGTGAAGCATTTGCCAGCGGAGGAGAAGTAGCACGGAGCAGCATTCAGTACTGCCTACGAGTGTCTTTGCTACCCTACTAGCGGAGCTCCAAGAACAGGCACACATCTTCAGGTACCTTCCAAATGTGGATTCCCCTGCAGCCCCGTAGGCGGGCGTGCAGTACGCCAACCGTCAACGGACGTTTTTCCCCTCAAGCCTGTCAGGACGTTGCTCGTCCGTCTTTCCCTCAATAGATGGGAGTAGGCGCGCTTGCGGATGTGTGCGTGTGTGTGGCCACGCGTTTGCTTAGGCATCAGTGTGTGAAAAGGTAGGTGCTTTTCTCTAGCTGCGTGTGCGTGCACGTGGTGCTGGGTGCACATCCCTGGGTGCTCGTGGAAAGGTTTCTGCATGGTTTTCGCTGAGGAATCGTGTGTGTGCACATGGACAAAGAGAAGGCGCAGCAACCAGGTTCCAGCGCCGAAGAAGGCAAAAGGCGAGGTTTCCGGCGCTATCTCCTTCTCTCCCCAGAGCTAGTCGCGCAAAGCAAGCCGCTAAGCCGGCGACCGGCAAGAGAGCTACAACGAAGCATGCCGAACGGAGAAAATAGCAGCAGCTCATCTGTTCACACCTTGTTTCTGCCATGTGCTTGAACGCCAAGACGTTCGCGCTTCTGTGAGATGAAAGACGTCCTTCTGCATATGTGGTTGCTCACACCGGTGCACTTGTTAGTGTATCCATTCAGTCCTGGGCTGCGGGGCATTCAGAAGTGGCTCTGTGGAGACGTCTGCATAGAGGCAGCTGTCAGAACACGCACACTCGATTGTTCACCAAAACATATGCAGACGCGTCCTTAGCCTGTAGATTTGGATGCACAGAGTTCCCTGTGTTCGCAAGAGACAAGGGAATCGCGTCTGTGCGCACAGAAGCAATAGCGGACCGTTTCCCTCGGAGTGAACGCGAAAGAGCCGTCTATATACTCGCAGACACGCGAACGTGCCTCAATGCGGTCACAGAGGCAGCAGCTTTTGCACAGATGCTCCTGGTGATTCTGGCACTTTCCAGGCACACTCCTGAAAGTCGCGCACACTGCTGTTCACTCGCTAAACGACCTCTTGGGAAACACGTCTCCGGTCGACGGACCGCTCAGATTGCTTCTCGTGTAACTGTGAACTGTGTCAGCGCAGGGAATCCGTCTCTGTTGAGCAGATGTCAATCCTGCCTCGCTTTTGCTTTGTTGCCTCTACCAAGATGATTTCCCGTTTCTCTCTTCACTGGAGCAGGCAGACACAGCCAACGCACATCAAGTGTCAAGAGACACGCTCTGCTGAGCTCAACGCTTGTGCAGATGCACATGTGCGACGAAGTCAACACACGTGCTTGTGGAGAGAAAGAAAGGGACTCCCAGGCGTGTGGAGCGACGGGGAGAAAGAGCGGGCGCTGAGGAACACAGTTTCAAACAGACTGTCTCCACACAAACAGGCACCTGTCTGCAGGTATCCTAGATCTTGATTCTTGAACTTGAGGAAACACGCGTCTGAGCAAAACTCCCAAACGCTTCCAGGAAAGACACAGGCTCTCCCACAAGCACACAAGTGTTTGCCCTCAGCTATAGATCAGGGACAAGCCTGTGAAGAGCAACCAAAGAGCTCGTCCGTCTTTCCCTCAATAGATGGGAGTAGGCGCGCTTGCGGATGTGTGCGTGTGTGTGGCCACGCGTTTGCTTAGGCATCAGTGTGTGAAAAGGTAGGTGCTTTTCTCTAGCTGCGTGTGCGTGCACGTGGTGCTGGGTGCACATCCCTGGGTGCTCGTGGAAAGGTTTCTGCATGGTTTTCGCTGAGGAATCGTGTGTGTGCACATGGACAAAGAGAAGGCGCAGCAACCAGGTTCCAGCGCCGAAGAAGGCAAAAGGCGAGGTTTCCGGCGCTATCTCCTTCTCTCCCCAGAGCTAGTCGCGCAAAGCAAGCCGCTAAGCCGGCGACCGGCAAGAGAGCTACAACGAAGCATGCCGAACGGAGAAAATAGCAGCAGCTCATCTGTTCACACCTTGTTTCTGCCATGTGCTTGAACGCCAAGACGTTCGCGCTTCTGTGAGATGAAAGACGTCCTTCTGCATATGTGGTTGCTCACACCGGTGCACTTGTTAGTGTATCCATTCAGTCCTGGGCTGCGGGGCATTCAGAAGTGGCTCTGTGGAGACGTCTGCATAGAGGCAGCTGTCAGAACACGCACACTCGATTGTTCACCAAAACATATGCAGACGCGTCCTTAGCCTGTAGATTTGGATGCACAGAGTTCCCTGTGTTCGCAAGAGACAAGGGAATCGCGTCTGTGCGCACAGAAGCAATAGCGGACCGTTTCCCTCGGAGTGAACGCGAAAGAGCCGTCTATATACTCGCAGACACGCGAACGTGCCTCAATGCGGTCACAGAGGCAGCAGCTTTTGCACAGATGCTCCTGGTGATTCTGGCACTTTCCAGGCACACTCCTGAAAGTCGCGCACACTGCTGTTCACTCGCTAAACGACCTCTTGGGAAACACGTCTCCGGTCGACGGACCGCTCAGATTGCTTCTCGTGTAACTGTGAACTGTGTCAGCGCAGGGAATCCGTCTCTGTTGAGCAGATGTCAATCCTGCCTCGCTTTTGCTTTGTTGCCTCTACCAAGATGATTTCCCGTTTCTCTCTTCACTGGAGCAGGCAGACACAGCCAACGCACATCAAGTGTCAAGAGACACGCTCTGCTGAGCTCAACGCTTGTGCAGATGCACATGTGCGACGAAGTCAACACACGTGCTTGTGGAGAGAAAGAAAGGGACTCCCAGGCGTGTGGAGCGACGGGGAGAAAGAGCGGGCGCTGAGGAACACAGTTTCAAACAGACTGTCTCCACACAAACAGGCACCTGTCTGCAGGTATCCTAGATCTTGATTCTTGAACTTGAGGAAACACGCGTCTGAGCAAAACTCCCAAACGCTTCCAGGAAAGACACAGGCTCTCCCACAAGCACACAAGTGTTTGCCCTCAGCTATAGATCAGGGACAAGCCTGTGAAGAGCAACCAAAGAGCTCGTCCGTCTTTCCCTCAATAGATGGGAGTAGGCGCGCTTGCGGATGTGTGCGTGTGTGTGGCCACGCGTTTGCTTAGGCATCAGTGTGTGAAAAGGTAGGTGCTTTTCTCTAGCTGCGTGTGCGTGCACGTGGTGCTGGGTGCACATCCCTGGGTGCTCGTGGAAAGGTTTCTGCATGGTTTTCGCTGAGGAATCGTGTGTGTGCACATGGACAAAGAGAAGGCGCAGCAACCAGGTTCCAGCGCCGAAGAAGGCAAAAGGCGAGGTTTCCGGCGCTATCTCCTTCTCTCCCCAGAGCTAGTCGCGCAAAGCAAGCCGCTAAGCCGGCGACCGGCAAGAGAGCTACAACGAAGCATGCCGAACGGAGAAAATAGCAGCAGCTCATCTGTTCACACCTTGTTTCTGCCATGTGCTTGAACGCCAAGACGTTCGCGCTTCTGTGAGATGAAAGACGTCCTTCTGCATATGTGGTTGCTCACACCGGTGCACTTGTTAGTGTATCCATTCAGTCCTGGGCTGCGGGGCATTCAGAAGTGGCTCTGTGGAGACGTCTGCATAGAGGCAGCTGTCAGAACACGCACACTCGATTGTTCACCAAAACATATGCAGACGCGTCCTTAGCCTGTAGATTTGGATGCACAGAGTTCCCTGTGTTCGCAAGAGACAAGGGAATCGCGTCTGTGCGCACAGAAGCAATAGCGGACCGTTTCCCTCGGAGTGAACGCGAAAGAGCCGTCTATATACTCGCAGACACGCGAACGTGCCTCAATGCGGTCACAGAGGCAGCAGCTTTTGCACAGATGCTCCTGGTGATTCTGGCACTTTCCAGGCACACTCCTGAAAGTCGCGCACACTGCTGTTCACTCGCTAAACGACCTCTTGGGAAACACGTCTCCGGTCGACGGACCGCTCAGATTGCTTCTCGTGTAACTGTGAACTGTGTCAGCGCAGGGAATCCGTCTCTGTTGAGCAGATGTCAATCCTGCCTCGCTTTTGCTTTGTTGCCTCTACCAAGATGATTTCCCGTTTCTCTCTTCACTGGAGCAGGCAGACACAGCCAACGCACATCAAGTGTCAAGAGACACGCTCTGCTGAGCTCAACGCTTGTGCAGATGCACATGTGCGACGAAGTCAACACACGTGCTTGTGGAGAGAAAGAAAGGGACTCCCAGGCGTGTGGAGCGACGGGGAGAAAGAGCGGGCGCTGAGGAACACAGTTTCAAACAGACTGTCTCCACACAAACAGGCACCTGTCTGCAGGTATCCTAGATCTTGATTCTTGAACTTGAGGAAACACGCGTCTGAGCAAAACTCCCAAACGCTTCCAGGAAAGACACAGGCTCTCCCACAAGCACACAAGTGTTTGCCCTCAGCTATAGATCAGGGACAAGCCTGTGAAGAGCAACCAAAGAGCTCGTCCGTCTTTCCCTCAATAGATGGGAGTAGGCGCGCTTGCGGATGTGTGCGTGTGTGTGGCCACGCGTTTGCTTAGGCATCAGTGTGTGAAAAGGTAGGTGCTTTTCTCTAGCTGCGTGTGCGTGCACGTGGTGCTGGGTGCACATCCCTGGGTGCTCGTGGAAAGGTTTCTGCATGGTTTTCGCTGAGGAATCGTGTGTGTGCACATGGACAAAGAGAAGGCGCAGCAACCAGGTTCCAGCGCCGAAGAAGGCAAAAGGCGAGGTTTCCGGCGCTATCTCCTTCTCTCCCCAGAGCTAGTCGCGCAAAGCAAGCCGCTAAGCCGGCGACCGGCAAGAGAGCTACAACGAAGCATGCCGAACGGAGAAAATAGCAGCAGCTCATCTGTTCACACCTTGTTTCTGCCATGTGCTTGAACGCCAAGACGTTCGCGCTTCTGTGAGATGAAAGACGTCCTTCTGCATATGTGGTTGCTCACACCGGTGCACTTGTTAGTGTATCCATTCAGTCCTGGGCTGCGGGGCATTCAGAAGTGGCTCTGTGGAGACGTCTGCATAGAGGCAGCTGTCAGAACACGCACACTCGATTGTTCACCAAAACATATGCAGACGCGTCCTTAGCCTGTAGATTTGGATGCACAGAGTTCCCTGTGTTCGCAAGAGACAAGGGAATCGCGTCTGTGCGCACAGAAGCAATAGCGGACCGTTTCCCTCGGAGTGAACGCGAAAGAGCCGTCTATATACTCGCAGACACGCGAACGTGCCTCAATGCGGTCACAGAGGCAGCAGCTTTTGCACAGATGCTCCTGGTGATTCTGGCACTTTCCAGGCACACTCCTGAAAGTCGCGCACACTGCTGTTCACTCGCTAAACGACCTCTTGGGAAACACGTCTCCGGTCGACGGACCGCTCAGATTGCTTCTCGTGTAACTGTGAACTGTGTCAGCGCAGGGAATCCGTCTCTGTTGAGCAGATGTCAATCCTGCCTCGCTTTTGCTTTGTTGCCTCTACCAAGATGATTTCCCGTTTCTCTCTTCACTGGAGCAGGCAGACACAGCCAACGCACATCAAGTGTCAAGAGACACGCTCTGCTGAGCTCAACGCTTGTGCAGATGCACATGTGCGACGAAGTCAACACACGTGCTTGTGGAGAGAAAGAAAGGGACTCCCAGGCGTGTGGAGCGACGGGGAGAAAGAGCGGGCGCTGAGGAACACAGTTTCAAACAGACTGTCTCCACACAAACAGGCACCTGTCTGCAGGTATCCTAGATCTTGATTCTTGAACTTGAGGAAACACGCGTCTGAGCAAAACTCCCAAACGCTTCCAGGAAAGACACAGGCTCTCCCACAAGCACACAAGTGTTTGCCCTCAGCTATAGATCAGGGACAAGCCTGTGAAGAGCAACCAAAGAGCTCGTCCGTCTTTCCCTCAATAGATGGGAGTAGGCGCGCTTGCGGATGTGTGCGTGTGTGTGGCCACGCGTTTGCTTAGGTATCAGTGTGTGAAAAGGTAGGTGCTTTTCTCTAGCTGCGTGTGCGTGCACGTGGTGCTGGGTGCACATCCCTGGGTGCTCGTGGAAAGGTTTCTGCATGGTTTTCGCTGAGGAATCGTGTGTGTGCACATGGACAAAGAGAAGGCGCAGCAACCAGGTTCCAGCGCCGAAGAAGGCAAAAGGCGAGGTTTCCGGCGCTATCTCCTTCTCTCCCCAGAGCTAGTCGCGCAAAGCAAGCCGCTAAGCCGGCGACCGGCAAGAGAGCTACAACGAAGCATGCCGAACGGAGAAAATAGCAGCAGCTCATCTGTTCACACCTTGTTTCTGCCATGTGCTTGAACGCCAAGACGTTCGCGCTTCTGTGAGATGAAAGACGTCCTTCTGCATATGTGGTTGCTCACACCGGTGCACTTGTTAGTGTATCCATTCAGTCCTGGGCTGCGGGGCATTCAGAAGTGGCTCTGTGGAGACGTCTGCATAGAGGCAGCTGTCAGAACACGCACACTCGATTGTTCACCAAAACATATGCAGACGCGTCCTTAGCCTGTAGATTTGGATGCACAGAGTTCCCTGTGTTCGCAAGAGACAAGGGAATCGCGTCTGTGCGCACAGAAGCAATAGCGGACCGTTTCCCTCGGAGTGAACGCGAAAGAGCCGTCTATATACTCGCAGACACGCGAACGTGCCTCAATGCGGTCACAGAGGCAGCAGCTTTTGCACAGATGCTCCTGGTGATTCTGGCACTTTCCAGGCACACTCCTGAAAGTCGCGCACACTGCTGTTCACTCGCTAAACGACCTCTTGGGAAACACGTCTCCGGTCGACGGACCGCTCAGATTGCTTCTCGTGTAACTGTGAACTGTGTCAGCGCAGGGAATCCGTCTCTGTTGAGCAGATGTCAATCCTGCCTCGCTTTTGCTTTGTTGCCTCTACCAAGATGATTTCCCGTTTCTCTCTTCACTGGAGCAGGCAGACACAGCCAACGCACATCAAGTGTCAAGAGACACGCTCTGCTGAGCTCAACGCTTGTGCAGATGCACATGTGCGACGAAGTCAACACACGTGCTTGTGGAGAGAAAGAAAGGGACTCCCAGGCGTGTGGAGCGACGGGGAGAAAGAGCGGGCGCTGAGGAACACAGTTTCAAACAGACTGTCTCCACACAAACAGGCACCTGTCTGCAGGTATCCTAGATCTTGATTCTTGAACTTGAGGAAACACGCGTCTGAGCAAAACTCCCAAACGCTTCCAGGAAAGACACAGGCTCTCCCACAAGCACACAAGTGTTTGCCCTCAGCTATAGATCAGGGACAAGCCTGTGAAGAGCAACCAAAGAGCTCGTCCGTCTTTCCCTCAATAGATGGGAGTAGGCGCGCTTGCGGATGTGTGCGTGTGTGTGGCCACGCGTTTGCTTAGGCATCAGTGTGTGAAAAGGTAGGTGCTTTTCTCTAGCTGCGTGTGCGTGCACGTGGTGCTGGGTGCACATCCCTGGGTGCTCGTGGAAAGGTTTCTGCATGGTTTTCGCTGAGGAATCGTGTGTGTGCACATGGACAAAGAGAAGGCGCAGCAACCAGGTTCCAGCGCCGAAGAAGGCAAAAGGCGAGGTTTCCGGCGCTATCTCCTTCTCTCCCCAGAGCTAGTCGCGCAAAGCAAGCCGCTAAGCCGGCGACCGGCAAGAGAGCTACAACGAAGCATGCCGAACGGAGAAAATAGCAGCAGCTCATCTGTTCACACCTTGTTTCTGCCATGTGCTTGAACGCCAAGACGTTCGCGCTTCTGTGAGATGAAAGACGTCCTTCTGCATATGTGGTTGCTCACACCGGTGCACTTGTTAGTGTATCCATTCAGTCCTGGGCTGCGGGGCATTCAGAAGTGGCTCTGTGGAGACGTCTGCATAGAGGCAGCTGTCAGAACACGCACACTCGATTGTTCACCAAAACATATGCAGACGCGTCCTTAGCCTGTAGATTTGGATGCACAGAGTTCCCTGTGTTCGCAAGAGACAAGGGAATCGCGTCTGTGCGCACAGAAGCAATAGCGGACCGTTTCCCTCGGAGTGAACGCGAAAGAGCCGTCTATATACTCGCAGACACGCGAACGTGCCTCAATGCGGTCACAGAGGCAGCAGCTTTTGCACAGATGCTCCTGGTGATTCTGGCACTTTCCAGGCACACTCCTGAAAGTCGCGCACACTGCTGTTCACTCGCTAAACGACCTCTTGGGAAACACGTCTCCGGTCGACGGACCGCTCAGATTGCTTCTCGTGTAACTGTGAACTGTGTCAGCGCAGGGAATCCGTCTCTGTTGAGCAGATGTCAATCCTGCCTCGCTTTTGCTTTGTTGCCTCTACCAAGATGATTTCCCGTTTCTCTCTTCACTGGAGCAGGCAGACACAGCCAACGCACATCAAGTGTCAAGAGACACGCTCTGCTGAGCTCAACGCTTGTGCAGATGCACATGTGCGACGAAGTCAACACACGTGCTTGTGGAGAGAAAGAAAGGGACTCCCAGGCGTGTGGAGCGACGGGGAGAAAGAGCGGGCGCTGAGGAACACAGTTTCAAACAGACTGTCTCCACACAAACAGGCACCTGTCTGCAGGTATCCTAGATCTTGATTCTTGAACTTGAGGAAACACGCGTCTGAGCAAAACTCCCAAACGCTTCCAGGAAAGACACAGGCTCTCCCACAAGCACACAAGTGTTTGCCCTCAGCTATAGATCAGGGACAAGCCTGTGAAGAGCAACCAAAGAGCTCGTCCGTCTTTCCCTCAATAGATGGGAGTAGGCGCGCTTGCGGATGTGTGCGTGTGTGTGGCCACGCGTTTGCTTAGGCATCAGTGTGTGAAAAGGTAGGTGCTTTTCTCTAGCTGCGTGTGCGTGCACGTGGTGCTGGGTGCACATCCCTGGGTGCTCGTGGAAAGGTTTCTGCATGGTTTTCGCTGAGGAATCGTGTGTGTGCACATGGACAAAGAGAAGGCGCAGCAACCAGGTTCCAGCGCCGAAGAAGGCAAAAGGCGAGGTTTCCGGCGCTATCTCCTTCTCTCCCCAGAGCTAGTCGCGCAAAGCAAGCCGCTAAGCCGGCGACCGGCAAGAGAGCTACAACGAAGCATGCCGAACGGAGAAAATAGCAGCAGCTCATCTGTTCACACCTTGTTTCTGCCATGTGCTTGAACGCCAAGACGTTCGCGCTTCTGTGAGATGAAAGACGTCCTTCTGCATATGTGGTTGCTCACACCGGTGCACTTGTTAGTGTATCCATTCAGTCCTGGGCTGCGGGGCATTCAGAAGTGGCTCTGTGGAGACGTCTGCATAGAGGCAGCTGTCAGAACACGCACACTCGATTGTTCACCAAAACATATGCAGACGCGTCCTTAGCCTGTAGATTTGGATGCACAGAGTTCCCTGTGTTCGCAAGAGACAAGGGAATCGCGTCTGTGCGCACAGAAGCAATAGCGGACCGTTTCCCTCGGAGTGAACGCGAAAGAGCCGTCTATATACTCGCAGACACGCGAACGTGCCTCAATGCGGTCACAGAGGCAGCAGCTTTTGCACAGATGCTCCTGGTGATTCTGGCACTTTCCAGGCACACTCCTGAAAGTCGCGCACACTGCTGTTCACTCGCTAAACGACCTCTTGGGAAACACGTCTCCGGTCGACGGACCGCTCAGATTGCTTCTCGTGTAACTGTGAACTGTGTCAGCGCAGGGAATCCGTCTCTGTTGAGCAGATGTCAATCCTGCCTCGCTTTTGCTTTGTTGCCTCTACCAAGATGATTTCCCGTTTCTCTCTTCACTGGAGCAGGCAGACACAGCCAACGCACATCAAGTGTCAAGAGACACGCTCTGCTGAGCTCAACGCTTGTGCAGATGCACATGTGCGACGAAGTCAACACACGTGCTTGTGGAGAGAAAGAAAGGGACTCCCAGGCGTGTGGAGCGACGGGGAGAAAGAGCGGGCGCTGAGGAACACAGTTTCAAACAGACTGTCTCCACACAAACAGGCACCTGTCTGCAGGTATCCTAGATCTTGATTCTTGAACTTGAGGAAACACGCGTCTGAGCAAAACTCCCAAACGCTTCCAGGAAAGACACAGGCTCTCCCACAAGCACACAAGTGTTTGCCCTCAGCTATAGATCAGGGACAAGCCTGTGAAGAGCAACCAAAGAGCTCGTCCGTCTTTCCCTCAATAGATGGGAGTAGGCGCGCTTGCGGATGTGTGCGTGTGTGTGGCCACGCGTTTGCTTAGGCATCAGTGTGTGAAAAGGTAGGTGCTTTTCTCTAGCTGCGTGTGCGTGCACGTGGTGCTGGGTGCACATCCCTGGGTGCTCGTGGAAAGGTTTCTGCATGGTTTTCGCTGAGGAATCGTGTGTGTGCACATGGACAAAGAGAAGGCGCAGCAACCAGGTTCCAGCGCCGAAGAAGGCAAAAGGCGAGGTTTCCGGCGCTATCTCCTTCTCTCCCCAGAGCTAGTCGCGCAAAGCAAGCCGCTAAGCCGGCGACCGGCAAGAGAGCTACAACGAAGCATGCCGAACGGAGAAAATAGCAGCAGCTCATCTGTTCACACCTTGTTTCTGCCATGTGCTTGAACGCCAAGACGTTCGCGCTTCTGTGAGATGAAAGACGTCCTTCTGCATATGTGGTTGCTCACACCGGTGCACTTGTTAGTGTATCCATTCAGTCCTGGGCTGCGGGGCATTCAGAAGTGGCTCTGTGGAGACGTCTGCATAGAGGCAGCTGTCAGAACACGCACACTCGATTGTTCACCAAAACATATGCAGACGCGTCCTTAGCCTGTAGATTTGGATGCACAGAGTTCCCTGTGTTCGCAAGAGACAAGGGAATCGCGTCTGTGCGCACAGAAGCAATAGCGGACCGTTTCCCTCGGAGTGAACGCGAAAGAGCCGTCTATATACTCGCAGACACGCGAACGTGCCTCAATGCGGTCACAGAGGCAGCAGCTTTTGCACAGATGCTCCTGGTGATTCTGGCACTTTCCAGGCACACTCCTGAAAGTCGCGCACACTGCTGTTCACTCGCTAAACGACCTCTTGGGAAACACGTCTCCGGTCGACGGACCGCTCAGATTGCTTCTCGTGTAACTGTGAACTGTGTCAGCGCAGGGAATCCGTCTCTGTTGAGCAGATGTCAATCCTGCCTCGCTTTTGCTTTGTTGCCTCTACCAAGATGATTTCCCGTTTCTCTCTTCACTGGAGCAGGCAGACACAGCCAACGCACATCAAGTGTCAAGAGACACGCTCTGCTGAGCTCAACGCTTGTGCAGATGCACATGTGCGACGAAGTCAACACACGTGCTTGTGGAGAGAAAGAAAGGGACTCCCAGGCGTGTGGAGCGACGGGGAGAAAGAGCGGGCGCTGAGGAACACAGTTTCAAACAGACTGTCTCCACACAAACAGGCACCTGTCTGCAGGTATCCTAGATCTTGATTCTTGAACTTGAGGAAACACGCGTCTGAGCAAAACTCCCAAACGCTTCCAGGAAAGACACAGGCTCTCCCACAAGCACACAAGTGTTTGCCCTCAGCTATAGATCAGGGACAAGCCTGTGAAGAGCAACCAAAGAGCTCGTCCGTCTTTCCCTCAATAGATGGGAGTAGGCGCGCTTGCGGATGTGTGCGTGTGTGTGGCCACGCGTTTGCTTAGGCATCAGTGTGTGAAAAGGTAGGTGCTTTTCTCTAGCTGCGTGTGCGTGCACGTGGTGCTGGGTGCACATCCCTGGGTGCTCGTGGAAAGGTTTCTGCATGGTTTTCGCTGAGGAATCGTGTGTGTGCACATGGACAAAGAGAAGGCGCAGCAACCAGGTTCCAGCGCCGAAGAAGGCAAAAGGCGAGGTTTCCGGCGCTATCTCCTTCTCTCCCCAGAGCTAGTCGCGCAAAGCAAGCCGCTAAGCCGGCGACCGGCAAGAGAGCTACAACGAAGCATGCCGAACGGAGAAAATAGCAGCAGCTCATCTGTTCACACCTTGTTTCTGCCATGTGCTTGAACGCCAAGACGTTCGCGCTTCTGTGAGATGAAAGACGTCCTTCTGCATATGTGGTTGCTCACACCGGTGCACTTGTTAGTGTATCCATTCAGTCCTGGGCTGCGGGGCATTCAGAAGTGGCTCTGTGGAGACGTCTGCATAGAGGCAGCTGTCAGAACACGCACACTCGATTGTTCACCAAAACATATGCAGACGCGTCCTTAGCCTGTAGATTTGGATGCACAGAGTTCCCTGTGTTCGCAAGAGACAAGGGAATCGCGTCTGTGCGCACAGAAGCAATAGCGGACCGTTTCCCTCGGAGTGAACGCGAAAGAGCCGTCTATATACTCGCAGACACGCGAACGTGCCTCAATGCGGTCACAGAGGCAGCAGCTTTTGCACAGATGCTCCTGGTGATTCTGGCACTTTCCAGGCACACTCCTGAAAGTCGCGCACACTGC
The DNA here is from genome assembly GCF_037038585.1 of Patagioenas fasciata. Taxonomy (NCBI): domain Eukaryota; kingdom Metazoa; phylum Chordata; class Aves; order Columbiformes; family Columbidae; genus Patagioenas; species Patagioenas fasciata. Next base: position 255,338 of record NW_027288779.1, on the reverse strand, counting down.
TGTTCACTCGCTAAACGACCTCTTGGGAAACACGTCTCCGGTCGACGGACCGCTCAGATTGCTTCTCGTGTAACTGTGAACTGTGTCAGCGCAGGGAATCCGTCTCTGTTGAGCAGATGTCAATCCTGCCTCGCTTTTGCTTTGTTGCCTCTACCAAGATGATTTCCCGTTTCTCTCTTCACTGGAGCAGGCAGACACAGCCAACGCACATCAAGTGTCAAGAGACACGCTCTGCTGAGCTCAACGCTTGTGCAGATGCACATGTGCGACGAAGTCAACACACGTGCTTGTGGAGAGAAAGAAAGGGACTCCCAGGCGTGTGGAGCGACGGGGAGAAAGAGCGGGCGCTGAGGAACACAGTTTCAAACAGACTGTCTCCACACAAACAGGCACCTGTCTGCAGGTATCCTAGATCTTGATTCTTGAACTTGAGGAAACACGCGTCTGAGCAAAACTCCCAAACGCTTCCAGGAAAGACACAGGCTCTCCCACAAGCACACAAGTGTTTGCCCTCAGCTATAGATCAGGGACAAGCCTGTGAAGAGCAACCAAAGAGCTCGTCCGTCTTTCCCTCAATAGATGGGAGTAGGCGCGCTTGCGGATGTGTGCGTGTGTGTGGCCACGCGTTTGCTTAGGCATCAGTGTGTGAAAAGGTAGGTGCTTTTCTCTAGCTGCGTGTGCGTGCACGTGGTGCTGGGTGCACATCCCTGGGTGCTCGTGGAAAGGTTTCTGCATGGTTTTCGCTGAGGAATCGTGTGTGTGCACATGGACAAAGAGAAGGCGCAGCAACCAGGTTCCAGCGCCGAAGAAGGCAAAAGGCGAGGTTTCCGGCGCTATCTCCTTCTCTCCCCAGAGCTAGTCGCGCAAAGCAAGCCGCTAAGCCGGCGACCGGCAAGAGAGCTACAACGAAGCATGCCGAACGGAGAAAATAGCAGCAGCTCATCTGTTCACACCTTGTTTCTGCCATGTGCTTGAACGCCAAGACGTTCGCGCTTCTGTGAGATGAAAGACGTCCTTCTGCATATGTGGTTGCTCACACCGGTGCACTTGTTAGTGTATCCATTCAGTCCTGGGCTGCGGGGCATTCAGAAGTGGCTCTGTGGAGACGTCTGCATAGAGGCAGCTGTCAGAACACGCACACTCGATTGTTCACCAAAACATATGCAGACGCGTCCTTAGCCTGTAGATTTGGATGCACAGAGTTCCCTGTGTTCGCAAGAGACAAGGGAATCGCGTCTGTGCGCACAGAAGCAATAGCGGACCGTTTCCCTCGGAGTGAACGCGAAAGAGCCGTCTATATACTCGCAGACACGCGAACGTGCCTCAATGCGGTCACAGAGGCAGCAGCTTTTGCACAGATGCTCCTGGTGATTCTGGCACTTTCCAGGCACACTCCTGAAAGTCGCGCACACTGCTGTTCACTCGCTAAACGACCTCTTGGGAAACACGTCTCCGGTCGACGGACCGCTCAGATTGCTTCTCGTGTAACTGTGAACTGTGTCAGCGCAGGGAATCCGTCTCTGTTGAGCAGATGTCAATCCTGCCTCGCTTTTGCTTTGTTGCCTCTACCAAGATGATTTCCCGTTTCTCTCTTCACTGGAGCAGGCAGACACAGCCAACGCACATCAAGTGTCAAGAGACACGCTCTGCTGAGCTCAACGCTTGTGCAGATGCACATGTGCGACGAAGTCAACACACGTGCTTGTGGAGAGAAAGAAAGGGACTCCCAGGCGTGTGGAGCGACGGGGAGAAAGAGCGGGCGCTGAGGAACACAGTTTCAAACAGACTGTCTCCACACAAACAGGCACCTGTCTGCAGGTATCCTAGATCTTGATTCTTGAACTTGAGGAAACACGCGTCTGAGCAAAACTCCCAAACGCTTCCAGGAAAGACACAGGCTCTCCCACAAGCACACAAGTGTTTGCCCTCAGCTATAGATCAGGGACAAGCCTGTGAAGAGCAACCAAAGAGCTCGTCCGTCTTTCCCTCAATAGATGGGAGTAGGCGCGCTTGCGGATGTGTGCGTGTGTGTGGCCACGCGTTTGCTTAGGCATCAGTGTGTGAAAAGGTAGGTGCTTTTCTCTAGCTGCGTGTGCGTGCACGTGGTGCTGGGTGCACATCCCTGGGTGCTCGTGGAAAGGTTTCTGCATGGTTTTCGCTGAGGAATCGTGTGTGTGCACATGGACAAAGAGAAGGCGCAGCAACCAGGTTCCAGCGCCGAAGAAGGCAAAAGGCGAGGTTTCCGGCGCTATCTCCTTCTCTCCCCAGAGCTAGTCGCGCAAAGCAAGCCGCTAAGCCGGCGACCGGCAAGAGAGCTACAACGAAGCATGCCGAACGGAGAAAATAGCAGCAGCTCATCTGTTCACACCTTGTTTCTGCCATGTGCTTGAACGCCAAGACGTTCGCGCTTCTGTGAGATGAAAGACGTCCTTCTGCATATGTGGTTGCTCACACCGGTGCACTTGTTAGTGTATCCATTCAGTCCTGGGCTGCGGGGCATTCAGAAGTGGCTCTGTGGAGACGTCTGCATAGAGGCAGCTGTCAGAACACGCACACTCGATTGTTCACCAAAACATATGCAGACGCGTCCTTAGCCTGTAGATTTGGATGCACAGAGTTCCCTGTGTTCGCAAGAGACAAGGGAATCGCGTCTGTGCGCACAGAAGCAATAGCGGACCGTTTCCCTCGGAGTGAACGCGAAAGAGCCGTCTATATACTCGCAGACACGCGAACGTGCCTCAATGCGGTCACAGAGGCAGCAGCTTTTGCACAGATGCTCCTGGTGATTCTGGCACTTTCCAGGCACACTCCTGAAAGTCGCGCACACTGCTGTTCACTCGCTAAACGACCTCTTGGGAAACACGTCTCCGGTCGACGGACCGCTCAGATTGCTTCTCGTGTAACTGTGAACTGTGTCAGCGCAGGGAATCCGTCTCTGTTGAGCAGATGTCAATCCTGCCTCGCTTTTGCTTTGTTGCCTCTACCAAGATGATTTCCCGTTTCTCTCTTCACTGGAGCAGGCAGACACAGCCAACGCACATCAAGTGTCAAGAGACACGCTCTGCTGAGCTCAACGCTTGTGCAGATGCACATGTGCGACGAAGTCAACACACGTGCTTGTGGAGAGAAAGAAAGGGACTCCCAGGCGTGTGGAGCGACGGGGAGAAAGAGCGGGCGCTGAGGAACACAGTTTCAAACAGACTGTCTCCACACAAACAGGCACCTGTCTGCAGGTATCCTAGATCTTGATTCTTGAACTTGAGGAAACACGCGTCTGAGCAAAACTCCCAAACGCTTCCAGGAAAGACACAGGCTCTCCCACAAGCACACAAGTGTTTGCCCTCAGCTATAGATCAGGGACAAGCCTGTGAAGAGCAACCAAAGAGCTCGTCCGTCTTTCCCTCAATAGATGGGAGTAGGCGCGCTTGCGGATGTGTGCGTGTGTGTGGCCACGCGTTTGCTTAGGCATCAGTGTGTGAAAAGGTAGGTGCTTTTCTCTAGCTGCGTGTGCGTGCACGTGGTGCTGGGTGCACATCCCTGGGTGCTCGTGGAAAGGTTTCTGCATGGTTTTCGCTGAGGAATCGTGTGTGTGCACATGGACAAAGAGAAGGCGCAGCAACCAGGTTCCAGCGCCGAAGAAGGCAAAAGGCGAGGTTTCCGGCGCTATCTCCTTCTCTCCCCAGAGCTAGTCGCGCAAAGCAAGCCGCTAAGCCGGCGACCGGCAAGAGAGCTACAACGAAGCATGCCGAACGGAGAAAATAGCAGCAGCTCATCTGTTCACACCTTGTTTCTGCCATGTGCTTGAACGCCAAGACGTTCGCGCTTCTGTGAGATGAAAGACGTCCTTCTGCATATGTGGTTGCTCACACCGGTGCACTTGTTAGTGTATCCATTCAGTCCTGGGCTGCGGGGCATTCAGAAGTGGCTCTGTGGAGACGTCTGCATAGAGGCAGCTGTCAGAACACGCACACTCGATTGTTCACCAAAACATATGCAGACGCGTCCTTAGCCTGTAGATTTGGATGCACAGAGTTCCCTGTGTTCGCAAGAGACAAGGGAATCGCGTCTGTGCGCACAGAAGCAATAGCGGACCGTTTCCCTCGGAGTGAACGCGAAAGAGCCGTCTATATACTCGCAGACACGCGAACGTGCCTCAATGCGGTCACAGAGGCAGCAGCTTTTGCACAGATGCTCCTGGTGATTCTGGCACTTTCCAGGCACACTCCTGAAAGTCGCGCACACTGCTGTTCACTCGCTAAACGACCTCTTGGGAAACACGTCTCCGGTCGACGGACCGCTCAGATTGCTTCTCGTGTAACTGTGAACTGTGTCAGCGCAGGGAATCCGTCTCTGTTGAGCAGATGTCAATCCTGCCTCGCTTTTGCTTTGTTGCCTCTACCAAGATGATTTCACGTTTCTCTCTTCACTGGAGCAGGCAGACACAGCCAACGCACATCAAGTGTCAAGAGACACGCTCTGCTGAGCTCAACGCTTGTGCAGATGCACATGTGCGACGAAGTCAACACACATGCTTGTGGAGAGAAAGAAAGGGACTCCCAGGCGTGTGGAGCGACGGGGAGAAAGAGCGGGCGCTGAGGAACACAGTTTCAAACAGACTGTCTCCACACAAACAGGCACCTGTCTGCAGGTATCCTAGATCTTGATTCTTGAACTTGAGGAAACACGCGTCTGAGCAAAACTCCCAAACGCTTCCAGGAAAGACACAGGCTCTCCCACAAGCACACAAGTGTTTGCCCTCAGCTATAGATCAGGGACAAGCCTGTGAAGAGCAACCAAAGAGCTCGTCCGTCTTTCCCTCAATAGATGGGAGTAGGCGCGCTTGCGGATGTGTGCGTGTGTGTGGCCACGCGTTTGCTTAGGCATCAGTGTGTGAAAAGGTAGGTGCTTTTCTCTAGCTGCGTGTGCGTGCACGTGGTGCTGGGTGCACATCCCTGGGTGCTCGTGGAACGGTTTCTGCATGGTTTTCGCTGAGGAATCGTGTGTGTGCACATGGACAAAGAGAAGGCGCAGCAACCAGGTTCCAGCGCCGAAGAAGGCAAAAGGCGAGGTTTCCGGCGCTATCTCCTTCTCTCCCCAGAGCTAGTCGCGCAAAGCAAGCCGCTAAGCCGGCGACCGGCAAGAGAGCTACAACGAAGCATGCCGAACGGAGAAAATAGCAGCAGCTCATCTGTTCACACCTTGTTTCTGCCATGTGCTTGAACGCCAAGACGTTCGCGCTTCTGTGAGATGAAAGACGTCCTTCTGCATATGTGGTTGCTCACACCGGTGCACTTGTTAGTGTATCCATTCAGTCCTGGGCTGCGGGGCATTCAGAAGTGGCTCTGTGGAGACGTCTGCATAGAGGCAGCTGTCAGAACACGCACACTCGATTGTTCACCAAAACATATGCAGACGCGTCCTTAGCCTGTAGATTTGGATGCACAGAGTTCCCTGTGTTCGCAAGAGACAAGGGAATCGCGTCTGTGCGCACAGAAGCAATAGCGGACCGTTTCCCTCGGAGTGAACGCGAAAGAGCCGTCTATATACTCGCAGACACGCGAACGTGCCTCAATGCGGTCACAGAGGCAGCAGCTTTTGCACAGATGCTCCTGGTGATTCTGGCACTTTCCAGGCACACTCCTGAAAGTCGCGCACACTGCTGTTCACTCGCTAAACGACCTCTTGGGAAACACGTCTCCGGTCGACGGACCGCTCAGATTGCTTCTCGTGTAACTGTGAACTGTGTCAGCGCAGGGAATCCGTCTCTGTTGAGCAGATGTCAATCCTGCCTCGCTTTTGCTTTGTTGCCTCTACCAAGATGATTTCACGTTTCTCTCTTCACTGGAGCAGGCAGACACAGCCAACGCACATCAAGTGTCAAGAGACACGCTCTGCTGAGCTCAACGCTTGTGCAGATGCACATGTGCGACGAAGTCAACACACGTGCTTGTGGAGAGAAAGAAAGGGACTCCCAGGCGTGTGGAGCGACGGGGAGAAAGAGCGGGCGCTGAGGAACACAGTTTCAAACAGACTGTCTCCACACAAACAGGCACCTGTCTGCAGGTATCCTAGATCTTGATTCTTGAACTTGAGGAAACACGCGTCTGAGCAAAACTCCCAAACGCTTCCAGGAAAGACACAGGCTCTCCCACAAGCACACAAGTGTTTGCCCTCAGCTATAGATCAGGGACAAGCCTGTGAAGAGCAACCAAAGAGCTCGTCCGTCTTTCCCTCAATAGATGGGAGTAGGCGCGCTTGCGGATGTGTGCGTGTGTGTGGCCACGCGTTTGCTTAGGCATCAGTGTGTGAAAAGGTAGGTGCTTTTCTCTAGCTGCGTGTGCGTGCACGTGGTGCTGGGTGCACATCCCTGGGTGCTCGTGGAAAGGTTTCTGCATGGTTTTCGCTGAGGAATCGTGTGTGTGCACATGGACAAAGAGAAGGCGCAGCAACCAGGTTCCAGCGCCGAAGAAGGCAAAAGGCGAGGTTTCCGGCGCTATCTCCTTCTCTCCCCAGAGCTAGTCGCGCAAAGCAAGCCGCTAAGCCGGCGACCGGCAAGAGAGCTACAACGAAGCATGCCGAACGGAGAAAATAGCAGCAGCTCATCTGTTCACACCTTGTTTCTGCCATGTGCTTGAACGCCAAGACGTTCGCGCTTCTGTGAGATGAAAGACGTCCTTCTGCATATGTGGTTGCTCACACCGGTGCACTTGTTAGTGTATCCATTCAGTCCTGGGCTGCGGGGCATTCAGAAGTGGCTCTGTGGAGACGTCTGCATAGAGGCAGCTGTCAGAACACGCACACTCGATTGTTCACCAAAACATATGCAGACGCGTCCTTAGCCTGTAGATTTGGATGCACAGAGTTCCCTGTGTTCGCAAGAGACAAGGGAATCGCGTCTGTGCGCACAGAAGCAATAGCGGACCGTTTCCCTCGGAGTGAACGCGAAAGAGTCGTCTATATACTCGCAGACACGGGAACGTGCCTCAATGCGGTCACAGAGGCAGCAGCTTTTGCACAGATGCTCCTGGTGATTCTGGCACTTTCCAGGCACACTCCTGAAAGTCGCGCACACTGCTGTTCACTCGCTAAACGACCTCTTGGGAAACACGTCTCCGGTCGACGGACCGCTCAGATTGCTTCTCGTGTAACTGTGAACTGTGTCAGCGCAGGGAATCCGTCTCTGTTGAGCAGATGTCAATCCTGCCTCGCTTTTGCTTTGTTGCCTCTACCAAGATGATTTCCCGTTTCTCTCTTCACTGGAGCAGGCAGACACAGCCAACGCACATCAAGTGTCAAGAGACACGCTCTGCTGAGCTCAACGCTTGTGCAGATGCACATGTGCGACGAAGTCAACACACGTGCTTGTGGAGAGAAAGAAAGGGACTCCCAGGCGTGTGGAGCGACGGGGAGAAAGAGCGGGCGCTGAGGAACACAGTTTCAAACAGACTGTCTCCACACAAACAGGCACCTGTCTGCAGGTATCCTAGATCTTGATTCTTGAACTTGAGGAAACACGCGTCTGAGCAAAACTCCCAAACGCTTCCAGGAAAGACACAGGCTCTCCCACAAGCACACAAGTGTTTGCCCTCAGCTATAGATCAGGGACAAGCCTGTGAAGAGATGCCCTGCTATTCTTTCGCCTTATGGCATCATGTGTTTCGTTCCTCTTGGAGATCGATTGTTAAACGTCTTTCCTCGGGCGACACTGAAGCATTTGCCAGCGGAGGAGAAGTAGCACGGAGCAGCATTCAGTACTGCCTACGAGTGTCTTTGCTACCCTACTAGCGGAGCTCCAAGAACAGGCACACATCTTCAGGTACCTTCCAAATGTGGATTCCCCTGCAGCCCCGTAGGCGGGCGTGCAGTACGCCAACCGTCAACGGACGTTTTTCCCCTCAAGCCTGTCAGGACGTTGCTCGTCCGTCTTTCCCTCAATAGATGGGAGTAGGCGCGCTTGCGGATGTGTGCGTGTGTGTGGCCACGCGTTTGCTTAGGCTTCAGTGTGTGAAAAGGTAGGTGCTTTTCTCTAGCTGCGTGTGCGTGCACGTGGTGCTGGGTGCACATCCCTGGGTGCTCGTGGAAAGGTTTCTGCATGGTTTTCGCTGAGGAATCGTGTGTGTGCACATGGACAAAGAGAAGGCGCAGCAACCAGGTTCCAGCGCCGAAGAAGGCAAAAGGCGAGGTTTCCGGCGCTATCTCCTTCTCTCCCCAGAGCTAGTCGCGCAAAGCAAGCCGCTAAGCCGGCGACCGGCAAGAGAGCTACAACGAAGCATGCCGAACGGAGAAAATAGCAGCAGCTCATCTGTTCACACCTTGTTTCTGCCATGTGCTTGAACGCCAAGACGTTCGCGCTTCTGTGAGATGAAAGACGTCCTTCTGCATATGTGGTTGCTCACACCGGTGCACTTGTTAGTGTATCCATTCAGTCCTGGGCTGCGGGGCATTCAGAAGTGGCTCTGTGGAGACGTCTGCATAGAGGCAGCTGTCAGAACACGCACACTCGATTGTTCACCAAAACATATGCAGACGCGTCCTTAGCCTGTAGATTTGGATGCACAGAGTTCCCTGTGTTCGCAAGAGACAAGGGAATCGCGTCTGTGCGCACAGAAGCAATAGCGGACCGTTTCCCTCGGAGTGAACGCGAAAGAGCCGTCTATATACTCGCAGACACGCGAACGTGCCTCAATGCGGTCACAGAGGCAGCAGCTTTTGCACAGATGCTCCTGGTGATTCTGGCACTTTCCAGGCACACTCCTGAAAGTCGCGCACACTGCTGTTCACTCGCTAAACGACCTCTTGGGAAACACGTCTCCGGTCGACGGACCGCTCAGATTGCTTCTCGTGTAACTGTGAACTGTGTCAGCGCAGGGAATCCGTCTCTGTTGAGCAGATGTCAATCCTGCCTCGCTTTTGCTTTGTTGCCTCTACCAAGATGATTTCCCGTTTCTCTCTTCACTGGAGCAGGCAGACACAGCCAACGCACATCAAGTGTCAAGAGACACGCTCTGCTGAGCTCAACGCTTGTGCAGATGCACATGTGCGACGAAGTCAACACACGTGCTTGTGGAGAGAAAGAAAGGGACTCCCAGGCGTGTGGAGCGACGGGGAGAAAGAGCGGGCGCTGAGGAACACAGTTTCAAACAGACTGTCTCCACACAAACAGGCACCTGTCTGCAGGTATCCTAGATCTTGATTCTTGAACTTGAGGAAACACGCGTCTGAGCAAAACTCCCAAACGCTTCCAGGAAAGACACAGGCTCTCCCACAAGCACACAAGTGTTTGCCCTCAGCTATAGATCAGGGACAAGCCTGTGAAGAGCAACCAAAGAGCTCGTCCGTCTTTCTCTCAATAGATGGGAGTAGGCGCGCTTGCGGATGTGTGCGTGTGTGTGGCCACGCGTTTGCTTAGGCATCAGTGTGTGAAAAGGTAGGTGCTTTTCTCTAGCTGCGTGTGCGTGCACGTGGTGCTGGGTGCACATCCCTGGGTGCTCGTGGAAAGGTTTCTGCATGGTTTTCGCTGAGGAATCGTGTGTGTGCACATGGACAAAGAGAAGGCGCAGCAACCAGGTTCCAGCGCCGAAGAAGGCAAAAGGCGAGGTTTCCGGCGCTATCTCCTTCTCTCCCCAGAGCTAGTCGCGCAAAGCAAGCCGCTAAGCCGGCGACCGGCAAGAGAGCTACAACGAAGCATGCCGAACGGAGAAAATAGCAGCAGCTCATCTGTTCACACCTTGTTTCTGCCATGTGCTTGAACGCCAAGACGTTCGCGCTTCTGTGAGATGAAAGACGTCCTTCTGCATATGTGGTTGCTCACACCGGTGCACTTGTTAGTGTATCCATTCAGTCCTGGGCTGCGGGGCATTCAGAAGTGGCTCTGTGGAGACGTCTGCATAGAGGCAGCTGTCAGAACACGCACACTCGATTGTTCACCAAAACATATGCAGACGCGTCCTTAGCCTGTAGATTTGGATGCACAGAGTTCCCTGTGTTCGCAAGAGACAAGGGAATCGCGTCTGTGCGCACAGAAGCAATAGCGGACCGTTTCCCTCGGAGTGAACGCGAAAGAGCCGTCTATATACTCGCAGACACGCGAACGTGCCTCAATGCGGTCACAGAGGCAGCAGCTTTTGCACAGATGCTCCTGGTGATTCTGGCACTTTCCAGGCACACTCCTGAAAGTCGCGCACACTGCTGTTCACTCGCTAAACGACCTCTTGGGAAACACGTCTCCGGTCGACGGACCGCTCAGATTGCTTCTCGTGTAACTGTGAACTGTGTCAGCGCAGGGAATCCGTCTCTGTTGAGCAGATGTCAATCCTGCCTCGCTTTTGCTTTGTTGCCTCTACCAAGATGATTTCCCGTTTCTCTCTTCACTGGAGCAGGCAGACACAGCCAACGCACATCAAGTGTCAAGAGACACGCTCTGCTGAGCTCAACGCTTGTGCAGATGCACATGTGCGACGAAGTCAACACACGTGCTTGTGGAGAGAAAGAAAGGGACTCCCAGGCGTGTGGAGCGACGGGGAGAAAGAGCGGGCGCTGAGGAACACAGTTTCAAACAGACTGTCTCCACACAAACAGGCACCTGTCTGCAGGTATCCTAGATCTTGATTCTTGAACTTGAGGAAACACGCGTCTGAGCAAAACTCCCAAACGCTTCCAGGAAAGACACAGGCTCTCCCACAAGCACACAAGTGTTTGCCCTCAGCTATAGATCAGGGACAAGCCTGTGAAGAGATGCCCTGCTATTCTTTCGCCTTATGGCATCATGTGTTTCGTTCCTCTTGGAGATCGATTGTTAAACGTCTTTCCTAGGGCGACTGTGAAGCATTTGCCAGCGGAGGAGAAGTAGCACGGAGCAGCATTCAGTACTGCCTACGAGTGTCTTTGCTACCCTACTAGCGGAGCTCCAAGATCAGGCGCACATCTTCAGGTACCTTCCAAATGTGGATTCCCCTGCAGCCCCGTAGGCGGGCGTGCAGTACGCCAACCGTCAACGGACGTTTTTCCCCTCAAGCCTGTCAGGACGTTGCTCGTCCGTCTTTCCCTCAATAGATGGGAGTAGGCGCGCTTGCGGATGTGTGTGTGTGTGTGGCCACGCGTTTGCTTAGGCATCAGTGTGTGAAAAGGTAGGTGCTTTTCTCTAGCTGCGTGTGCGTGCACGTGGTGCTGGGTGCACATCCCTGGGTGCTCGTGGAAAGGTTTCTGCATGGTTTTCGCTGAGGAATCGTGTGTGTGCACATGGACAAAGAGAAGGCGCAGCAACCAGGTTCCAGCGCCGAAGAAGGCAAAAGGCGAGGTTTCCGGCGCTATCTCCTTCTCTCCCCAGAGCTAGTCGCGCAAAGCAAGCCGCTAAGCCGGCGACCGGCAAGAGAGCTACAACGAAGCATGCCGAACGGAGAAAATAGCAGCAGCTCATCTGTTCACACCTTGTTTCTGCCATGTGCTTGAACGCCAAGACGTTCGCGCTTCTGTGAGATGAAAGACGTCCTTCTGCATATGTGGTTGCTCACACCGGTGCACTTGTTAGTGTATCCATTCAGTCCTGGGCTGCGGGGCATTCAGAAGTGGCTCTGTGGAGACGTCTGCATAGAGGCAGCTGTCAGAACACGCACACTCGATTGTTCACCAAAACATATGCAGACGCGTCCTTAGCCTGTAGATTTGGATGCACAGAGTTCCCTGTGTTCGCAAGAGACAAGGGAATCGCGTCTGTACGCACAGAAGCAATAGCGGACCGTTTCCCTCGGAGTGAACGCGAAAGAGCCGTCTATATACTCGCAGACACGGGAACGTGCCTCAATGCGGTCACAGAGGCAGCAGCTTTTGCACAGATGCTCCTGGTGATTCTGGCACTTTCCAGGCACACTCCTGAAAGTCGCGCACACTGCTGTTCACTCGCTAAACGACCTCTTGGGAAACACGTCTCCGGTCGACGGACCGCTCAGATTGCTTCTCGTGTAACTGTGAACTGTGTCAGCGCAGGGAATCCGTCTCTGTTGAGCAGATGTCAATCCTGCCTCGCTTTTGCTTTGTTGCCTCTACCAAGATGATTTCCCGTTTCTCTCTTCACTGGAGCAGGCAGACACAGCCAACGCACATCAAGTGTCAAGAGACACGCTCTGCTGAGCTCAACGCTTGTGCAGATGCACATGTGCGACGAAGTCAACACACGTGCTTGTGGAGAGAAAGAAAGGGACTCCCAGGCGTGTGGAGCGACGGGGAGAAAGAGCGGGCGCTGAGGAACACAGTTTCAAACAGACTGTCTCCACACAAACAGGCACCTGTCTGCAGGTATCCTAGATCTTGATTCTTGAACTTGAGGAAACACGCGTCTGAGCAAAACTCCCAAACGCTTCCAGGAAAGACACAGGCTCTCCCACAAGCACACAAGTGTTTGCCCTCAGCTATAGATCAGGGACAAGCCTGTGAAGAGATGCCCTGCTATTCTTTCGCCTTATGGCATCATGTGTTTCGTTCCTCTTGGAGATCGATTGTTAAACGTCTTTCCTCGGGCGACACTGAAGCATTTGCCAGCGGAGGAGAAGTAGCACGGAGCAGCATTCAGTACTGCCTACGAGTGTCTTTGCTACCCTACTAGCGGAGCTCCAAGAACAGGCGCACATCTTCAGGTACCTTCCAAATGTGGATTCCCCTGCAGCCCCGTAGGCGGGCGTGCAGTACGCCAACCGTCAACGGACGTTTTTCCCCTCAAGCCTGTCAGGACGTTGCTCGTCCGTCTTTCCCTCAATAGATGGGAGTAGGCGCGCTTGCGGATGTGTGCGTGTGTGTGGCCACGCGTTTGCTTCGGCATCAGTGTGTGAAAAGGTAGGTGCTTTTCTCTAGCTGCGTGTGCGTGCACGTGGTGCTGGGTGCACATCCCTGGGTGCTCGTGGAAAGGTTTCTGCATGGTTTTCGCTGAGGAATCGTGTGTGTGCACATGGACAAAGAGAAGGCGCAGCAACCAGGTTCCAGCGCCGAAGAAGGCAAAAGGCGAGGTTTCCGGCGCTATCTCCTTCTCTCCCCAGAGCTAGTCGCGCAAAGCAAGCCGCTAAGCCGGCGACCGGCAAGAGAGCTACAACGAAGCATGCCGAACGGAGAAAATAGCAGCAGCTCATCTGTTCACACCTTGTTTCTGCCATGTGCTTGAACGCCAAGACGTTCGCGCTTCTGTGAGATGAAAGACGTCCTTCTGCATATGTGGTTGCTCACACCGGTGCACTTGTTAGTGTATCCATTCAGTCCTGGGCTGCGGGGCATTCAGAAGTGGCTCTGTGGAGACGTCTGCATAGAGGCAGCTGTCAGAACACGCACACTCGATTGTTCACCAAAACATATGCAGACGCGTCCTTAGCCTGTAGATTTGGATGCACAGAGTTCCCTGTGTTCGCAAGAGACAAGGAATCGCGTCTGTGCGCACAGAAGCAATAGCGGACCGTTTCCCTCGGAGTGAACGCGAAAGAGCCGTCTATATACTCGCAGACACGCGAACGTGCCTCAATGCGGTCACAGAGGCAGCAGCTTTTGCACAGATGCTCCTGGTGATTCTGGCACTTTCCAGGCACACTCCTGAAAGTCGCGCACACTGCTGTTCACTCGCTAAACGACCTCTTGGGAAACACGTCTCCGGTCGACGGACCGCTCAGATTGCTTCTCGTGTAACTGTGAACTGTGTCAGCGCAGGGAATCCGTCTCTGTTGAGCAGATGTCAATCCTGCCTCGCTTTTGCTTTGTTGCCTCTACCAAGATGATTTCCCGTTTCTCTCTTCACTGGAGCAGGCAGACACAGCCAACGCACATCAAGTGTCAAGAGACACGCTCTGCTGAGCTCAACGCTTGTGCAGATGCACATGTGCGACGAAGTCAACACACGTGCTTGTGGAGAGAAAGAAAGGGACTCCCAGGCGTGTGGAGCGACGGGGAGAAAGAGCGGGCGCTGAGGAACACAGTTTCAAACAGACTGTCTCCACACAAACAGGCACCTGTCTGCAGGTATCCTAGATCTTGATTCTTGAACTTGAGGAAACACGCGTCTGAGCAAAACTCCCAAACGCTTCCAGGAAAGACACAGGCTCTCCCACAAGCACACAAGTGTTTGCCCTCAGCTATAGATCAGGGACAAGCCTGTGAAGAGATGCCCTGCTATTCTTTCGCCTTATGGCATCATGTGTTTCGTTCCTCTTGGAGATCGATTGTTAAACGTCTTTCCTAGGGCGACTGTGAAGCATTTGCCAGCGGAGGAGAAGTAGCACGGAGCAGCATTCAGTACTGCCTACGAGTGTCTTTGCTACCCTACTAGCGGAGCTCCAAGATCAGGCGCACATCTTCAGGTACCTTCCAAATGTGGATTCCCCTGCAGCCCCGTAGGCGGGCGTGCAGTACGCCAACCGTCAACGGACGTTTTTCCCCTCAAGTCTGTCAGGACGTTGCTCGTCCGCCTTTCCCTCAATAGATGGGAGTAGGCGCGCTTGCGGATGTGTGCGTGTGTGTGGCCACGCGTTTGCTTAGGCATCAGTGTGTGAAAAGGTAGGTGCTTTTCTCTAGCTGCGTGTGCGTGCACGTGGTGCTGGGTGCACATCCCTGGGTGCTCGTGGAAAGGTTTCTGCATGGTTTTCGCTGAGGAATCGTGTGTGTGCACATGGACAAAGAGAAGGCGCAGCAACCAGGTTCCAGCGCCGAAGAAGGCAAAAGGCGAGGTTTCCGGCGCTATCTCCTTCTCTCCCCAGAGCTAGTCGCGCAAAGCAAGCCGCTAAGCCGGCGACCGGCAAGAGAGCTACAACGAAGCATGCCGAACGGAGAAAATAGCAGCAGCTCATCTGTTCACACCTTGTTTCTGCCATGTGCTTGAACGCCAAGACGTTCGCGCTTCTGTGAGATGAAAGACGTCCTTCTGCATATGTGGTTGCTCACACCGGTGCACTTGTTAGTGTATCCATTCAGTCCTGGGCTGCGGGGCATTCAGAAGTGGCTCTGTGGAGACGTCTGCATAGAGGCAGCTGTCAGAACACGCACACTCGATTGTTCACCAAAACATATGCAGACGCGTCCTTAGCCTGTAGATTTGGATGCACAGAGTTCCCTGTGTTCGCAAGAGACAAGGGAATCGCGTCTGTGCGCACAGAAGCAATAGCGGACCGTTTCCCTCGGAGTGAACGCGAAAGAGCCGTCTATATACTCGCAGACACGCGAACGTGCCTCAATGCGGTCACAGAGGCAGCAGCTTTTGCACAGATGCTCCTGGTGATTCTGGCACTTTCCAGGCACACTCCTGAAAGTCGCGCACACTGCTGTTCACTCGCTAAACGACCTCTTGGGAAACACGTCTCCGGTCGACGGACCGCTCAGATTGCTTCTCGTGTAACAGTGAACTGTGTCAGCGCAGGGAATCCGTCTCTGTTGAGCAGATGTCAATCCTGCCTCGCTTTTGCTTTGTTGCCTCTACCAAGATGATTTCCCGTTTCTCTCTTCACTGGAGCAGGCAGACACAGCCAACGCACATCAAGTGTCAAGAGACACGCTCTGCTGAGCTCAACGCTTGTGCAGATGCACATGTGCGACGAAGTCAACACACGTGCTTGTGGAGAGAAAGAAAGGGACTCCCAGGCGTGTGGAGCGACGGGGAGAAAGAGCGGGCGCTGAGGAACACAGTTTCAAACAGACTGTCTCCACACAAACAGGCACCTGTCTGCAGGTATCCTAGATCTTGATTCTTGAACTTGAGGAAACACGCGTCTGAGCAAAACTCCCAAACGCTTCCAGGAAAGACACAGGCTCTCCCACAAGCACACAAGTGTTTGCCCTCAGCTATAGATCAGGGACAAGCCTGTGAAGAGATGCCCTGCTATTCTTTCGCCTTATGGCATCATGTGTTTCGTTCCTCTTGGAGATCGATTGTTAAACGTCTTTCCTAGGGCGACTGTGAAGCATTTGCCAGCGGAGGAGAAGTAGCACGGAGCAGCATTCAGTACTGCCTACGAGTGTCTTTGCTACCCTACTAGCGGAGCTCCAAGAACAGGCACACATCTTCAGGTACCTTCCAAATGTGGATTCCCCTGCAGCCCCGTAGGCGGGCGTGCAGTACGCCAACCGTCAACGGACGTTT
Organism: Patagioenas fasciata; assembly: GCF_037038585.1. Lineage (NCBI taxonomy): Eukaryota > Metazoa > Chordata > Aves > Columbiformes > Columbidae > Patagioenas > Patagioenas fasciata. The sequence goes on along the minus strand of NW_027288779.1, from coordinate 239,239 downwards.
TTCCCCTCAAGCCTGTCAGGACGTTGCTCGTCCGTCTTTCCCTCAATAGATGGGAGTAGGCGCGCTTGCGGATGTGTGCGTGTGTGTGGCCACGCGTTTGCTTAGGCATCAGTGTGTGAAAAGGTAGGTGCTTTTCTCTAGCTGCGTGTGCGTGCACGTGGTGCTGGGTGCACATCCCTGGGTGCTCGTGGAAAGGTTTCTGCATGGTTTTCGCTGAGGAATCGTGTGTGTGCACATGGACAAAGAGAAGGCGCAGCAACCAGGTTCCAGCGCCGAAGAAGGCAAAAGGCGAGGTTTCCGGCGCTATCTCCTTCTCTCCCCAGAGCTAGTCGCGCAAAGCAAGCCGCTAAGCCGGCGACCGGCAAGAGAGCTACAACGAAGCATGCCGAACGGAGAAAATAGCAGCAGCTCATCTGTTCACACCTTGTTTCTGCCATGTGCTTGAACGCCAAGACGTTCGCGCTTCTGTGAGATGAAAGACGTCCTTCTGCATATGTGGTTGCTCACACCGGTGCACTTGTTAGTGTATCCATTCAGTCCTGGGCTGCGGGGCATTCAGAAGTGGCTCTGTGGAGACGTCTGCATAGAGGCAGCTGTCAGAACACGCACACTCGATTGTTCACCAAAACATATGCAGACGCGTCCTTAGCCTGTAGATTTGGATGCACAGAGTTCCCTGTGTTCGCAAGAGACAAGGGAATCGCGTCTGTACGCACAGAAGCAATAGCGGACCGTTTCCCTCGGAGTGAACGCGAAAGAGCCGTCTATATACTCGCAGACACGGGAACGTGCCTCAATGCGGTCACAGAGGCAGCAGCTTTTGCACAGATGCTCCTGGTGATTCTGGCACTTTCCAGGCACACTCCTGAAAGTCGCGCACACTGCTGTTCACTCGCTAAACGACCTCTTGGGAAACACGTCTCCGGTCGACGGACCGCTCAGATTGCTTCTCGTGTAACTGTGAACTGTGTCAGCGCAGGGAATCCGTCTCTGTTGAGCAGATGTCAATCCTGCCTCGCTTTTGCTTTGTTGCCTCTACCAAGATGATTTCCCGTTTCTCTCTTCACTGGAGCACGCAGACACAGCCAACGCACATCAAGTGTCAAGAGACACGCTCTGCTGAGCTCAACGCTTGTGCAGATGCACATGTGCGACGAAGTCAACACACGTGCTTGTGGAGAGAAAGAAAGGGACTCCCAGGCGTGTGGAGCGACGGGGAGAAAGAGCGGGCGCTGAGGAACACAGTTTCAAACAGACTGTCTCCACACAAACAGGCACCTGTCTGCAGGTATCCTAGATCTTGATTCTTGAACTTGAGGAAACACGCGTCTGAGCAAAACTCCCAAACGCTTCCAGGAAAGACACAGGCTCTCCCACAAGCACACAAGTGTTTGCCCTCAGCTATAGATCAGGGACAAGCCTGTGAAGAGATGCCCTGCTATTCTTTCGCCTTATGGCATCATGTGTTTCGTTCCTCTTGGAGATCGATTGTTAAACGTCTTTCCTAGGGCGACTGTGAAGCATTTGCCAGCGGAGGAGAAGTAGCACGGAGCAGCATTCAGTACTGCCTACGAGTGTCTTTGCTACCCTACTAGCGGAGCTCCAAGATCAGGCGCACATCTTCAGGTACCTTCCAAATGTGGATTCCCCTGCAGCCCCGTAGGCGGGCGTGCAGTACGCCAACCGTCAACGGACGTTTTTCCCCTCAAGCCTGTCAGGACGTTGCTCGTCCGTCTTTCCCTCAATAGATGGGAGTAGGCGCGCTTGCGGATGTGTGCGTGTGTGTGGCCACGCGTTTGCTTAGGCATCAGTGTGTGAAAAGGTAGGTGCTTTTCTCTAGCTGCGTGTGCGTGCACGTGGTGCTGGGTGCACATCCCTGGGTGCTCGTGGAAAGGTTTCTGCATGGTTTTCGCTGAGGAATCGTGTGTGTGCACATGGACAAAGAGAAGGCGCAGCAACCAGGTTCCAGCGCCGAAGAAGGCAAAAGGCGAGGTTTCCGGCGCTATCTCCTTCTCTCCCCAGAGCTAGTCGCGCAAAGCAAGCCGCTAAGCCGGCGACCGGCAAGAGAGCTACAACGAAGCATGCCGAACGGAGAAAATAGCAGCAGCTCATCTGTTCACACCTTGTTTCTGCCATGTGCTTGAACGCCAAGACGTTCGCGCTTCTGTGAGATGAAAGACGTCCTTCTGCATATGTGGTTGCTCACACCGGTGCACTTGTTAGTGTATCCATTCAGTCCTGGGCTGCGGGGCATTCAGAAGTGGCTCTGTGGAGACGTCTGCATAGAGGCAGCTGTCAGAACACGCACACTCGATTGTTCACCAAAACATATGCAGACGCGTCCTTAGCCTGTAGATTTGGATGCACAGAGTTCCCTGTGTTCGCAAGAGACAAGGGAATCGCGTCTGTGCGCACAGAAGCAATAGCGGACCGTTTCCCTCGGAGTGAACGCGAAAGAGCCGTCTATATACTCGCAGACACGCGAACGTGCCTCAATGCGGTCACAGAGGCAGCAGCTTTTGCACAGATGCTCCTGGTGATTCTGGCACTTTCCAGGCACACTCCTGAAAGTCGCGCACACTGCTGTTCACTCGCTAAACGACCTCTTGGGAAACACGTCTCCGGTCGACGGACCGCTCAGATTGCTTCTCGTGTAACTGTGAACTGTGTCAGCGCAGGGAATCCGTCTCTGTTGAGCAGATGTCAATCCTGCCTCGCTTTTGCTTTGTTGCCTCTACCAAGATGATTTCCCGTTTCTCTCTTCACTGGAGCACGCAGACACAGCCAACGCACATCAAGTGTCAAGAGACACGCTCTGCTGAGCTCAACGCTTGTGCAGATGCACATGTGCGACGAAGTCAACACACGTGCTTGTGGAGAGAAAGAAAGGGACTCCCAGGCGTGTGGAGCGACGGGGAGAAAGAGCGGGCGCTGAGGAACACAGTTTCAAACAGACTGTCTCCACACAAACAGGCACCTGTCTGCAGGTATCCTAGATCTTGATTCTTGAACTTGAGGAAACACGCGTCTGAGCAAAACTCCCAAACGCTTCCAGGAAAGACACAGGCTCTCCCACAAGCACACAAGTGTTTGCCCTCAGCTATAGATCAGGGACAAGCCTGTGAAGAGCAACCAAAGAGCTCGTCCGTCTTTCTCTCAATAGATGGGAGTAGGCGCGCTTGCGGATGTGTGCGTGTGTGTGGCCACGCGTTTGCTTAGGCATCAGTGTGTGAAAAGGTAGGTGCTTTTCTCTAGCTGCGTGTGCGTGCACGTGGTGCTGGGTGCACATCCCTGGGTGCTCGTGGAAAGGTTTCTGCATGGTTTTCGCTGAGGAATCGTGTGTGTGCACATGGACAAAGAGAAGGCGCAGCAACCAGGTTCCAGCGCCGAAGAAGGCAAAAGGCGAGGTTTCCGGCGCTATCTCCTTCTCTCCCCAGAGCTAGTCGCGCAAAGCAAGCCGCTAAGCCGGCGACCGGCAAGAGAGCTACAACGAAGCATGCCGAACGGAGAAAATAGCAGCAGCTCATCTGTTCACACCTTGTTTCTGCCATGTGCTTGAACGCCAAGACGTTCGCGCTTCTGTGAGATGAAAGACGTCCTTCTGCATATGTGGTTGCTCACACCGGTGCACTTGTTAGTGTATCCATTCAGTCCTGGGCTGCGGGGCATTCAGAAGTGGCTCTGTGGAGACGTCTGCATAGAGGCAGCTGTCAGAACACGCACACTCGATTGTTCACCAAAACATATGCAGACGCGTCCTTAGCCTGTAGATTTGGATGCACAGAGTTCCCTGTGTTCGCAAGAGACAAGGGAATCGCGTCTGTGCGCACAGAAGCAATAGCGGACCGTTTCCCTCGGAGTGAACGCGAAAGAGCCGTCTATATACTCGCAGACACGCGAACGTGCCTCAATGCGGTCACAGAGGCAGCAGCTTTTGCACAGATGCTCCTGGTGATTCTGGCACTTTCCAGGCACACTCCTGAAAGTCGCGCACACTGCTGTTCACTCGCTAAACGACCTCTTGGGAAACACGTCTCCGGTCGACGGACCGCTCAGATTGCTTCTCGTGTAACTGTGAACTGTGTCAGCGCAGGGAATCCGTCTCTGTTGAGCAGATGTCAATCCTGCCTCGCTTTTGCTTTGTTGCCTCTACCAAGATGATTTCCCGTTTCTCTCTTCACTGGAGCAGGCAGACACAGCCAACGCACATCAAGTGTCAAGAGACACGCTCTGCTGAGCTCAACGCTTGTGCAGATGCACATGTGCGACGAAGTCAACACACGTGCTTGTGGAGAGAAAGAAAGGGACTCCCAGGCGTGTGGAGCGACGGGGAGAAAGAGCGGGCGCTGAGGAACACAGTTTCAAACAGACTGTCTCCACACAAACAGGCACCTGTCTGCAGGTATCCTAGATCTTGATTCTTGAACTTGAGGAAACACGCGTCTGAGCAAAACTCCCAAACGCTTCCAGGAAAGACACAGGCTCTCCCACAAGCACACAAGTGTTTGCCCTCAGCTATAGATCAGGGACAAGCCTGTGAAGAGATGCCCTGCTATTCTTTCGCCTTATGGCATCATGTGTTTCGTTCCTCTTGGAGATCGATTGTTAAACGTCTTTCCTAGGGCGACTGTGAAGCATTTGCCAGCGGAGGAGAAGTAGCACGGAGCAGCATTCAGTACTGCCTACGAGTGTCTTTGCTACCCTACTAGCGGAGCTCCAAGAACAGGCACACATCTTCAGGTACCTTCCAAATGTGGATTCCCCTGCAGCCCCGTAGGCGGGCGTGCAGTACGCCAACCGTCAACGGACGTTTTTCCCCTCAAGCCTGTCAGGACGTTGCTCGTCCGTCTTTCCCTCAATAGATGGGAGTAGGCGCGCTTGCGGATGTGTGCGTGTGTGTGGCCACGCGTTTGCTTAGGCATCAGTGTGTGAAAAGGTAGGTGCTTTTCTCTAGCTGCGTGTGCGTGCACGTGGTGCTGGGTGCACATCCCTGGGTGCTCGTGGAAAGGTTTCTGCATGGTTTTCGCTGAGGAATCGTGTGTGTGCACATGGACAAAGAGAAGGCGCAGCAACCAGGTTCCAGCGCCGAAGAAGGCAAAAGGCGAGGTTTCCGGCGCTATCTCCTTCTCTCCCCAGAGCTAGTCGCGCAAAGCAAGCCGCTAAGCCGGCGACCGGCAAGAGAGCTACAACGAAGCATGCCGAACGGAGAAAATAGCAGCAGCTCATCTGTTCACACCTTGTTTCTGCCATGTGCTTGAACGCCAAGACGTTCGCGCTTCTGTGAGATGAAAGACGTCCTTCTGCATATGTGGTTGCTCACACCGGTGCACTTGTTAGTGTATCCATTCAGTCCTGGGCTGCGGGGCATTCAGAAGTGGCTCTGTGGAGACGTCTGCATAGAGGCAGCTGTCAGAACACGCACACTCGATTGTTCACCAAAACATATGCAGACGCGTCCTTAGCCTGTAGATTTGGATGCACAGAGTTCCCTGTGTTCGCAAGAGACAAGGGAATCGCGTCTGTACGCACAGAAGCAATAGCGGACCGTTTCCCTCGGAGTGAACGCGAAAGAGCCGTCTATATACTCGCAGACACGGGAACGTGCCTCAATGCGGTCACAGAGGCAGCAGCTTTTGCACAGATGCTCCTGGTGATTCTGGCACTTTCCAGGCACACTCCTGAAAGTCGCGCACACTGCTGTTCACTCGCTAAACGACCTCTTGGGAAACACGTCTCCGGTCGACGGACCGCTCAGATTGCTTCTCGTGTAACTGTGAACTGTGTCAGCGCAGGGAATCCGTCTCTGTTGAGCAGATGTCAATCCTGCCTCGCTTTTGCTTTGTTGCCTCTACCAAGATGATTTCCCGTTTCTCTCTTCACTGGAGCACGCAGACACAGCCAACGCACATCAAGTGTCAAGAGACACGCTCTGCTGAGCTCAACGCTTGTGCAGATGCACATGTGCGACGAAGTCAACACACGTGCTTGTGGAGAGAAAGAAAGGGACTCCCAGGCGTGTGGAGCGACGGGGAGAAAGAGCGGGCGCTGAGGAACACAGTTTCAAACAGACTGTCTCCACACAAACAGGCACCTGTCTGCAGGTATCCTAGATCTTGATTCTTGAACTTGAGGAAACACGCGTCTGAGCAAAACTCCCAAACGCTTCCAGGAAAGACACAGGCTCTCCCACAAGCACACAAGTGTTTGCCCTCAGCTATAGATCAGGGACAAGCCTGTGAAGAGATGCCCTGCTATTCTTTCGCCTTATGGCATCATGTGTTTCGTTCCTCTTGGAGATCGATTGTTAAACGTCTTTCCTAGGGCGACTGTGAAGCATTTGCCAGCGGAGGAGAAGTAGCACGGAGCAGCATTCAGTACTGCCTACGAGTGTCTTTGCTACCCTACTAGCGGAGCTCCAAGAACAGGCGCACATCTTCAGGTACCTTCCAAATGTGGATTCCCCTGCAGCCCCGTAGGCGGGCGTGCAGTACGCCAACCGTCAACGGACGTTTTTCCCCTCAAGCCTGTCAGGACGTTGCTCGTCCGTCTTTCCCTCAATAGATGGGAGTAGGCGCGCTTGCGGATGTGTGTGTGTGTGTGGCCACGCGTTTGCTTAGGCATCAGTGTGTGAAAAGGTAGGTGCTTTTCTCTAGCTGCGTGTGCGTGCACGTGGTGCTGGGTGCACATCCCTGGGTGCTCGTGGAAAGGTTTCTGCATGGTTTTCGCTGAGGAATCGTGTGTGTGCACATGGACAAAGAGAAGGCGCAGCAACCAGGTTCCAGCGCCGAAGAAGGCAAAAGGCGAGGTTTCCGGCGCTATCTCCTTCTCTCCCCAGAGCTAGTCGCGCAAAGCAAGCCGCTAAGCCGGCGACCGGCAAGAGAGCTACAACGAAGCATGCCGAACGGAGAAAATAGCAGCAGCTCATCTGTTCACACCTTGTTTCTGCCATGTGCTTGAACGCCAAGACGTTCGCGCTTCTGTGAGATGAAAGACGTCCTTCTGCATATGTGGTTGCTCACACCGGTGCACTTGTTAGTGTATCCATTCAGTCCTGGGCTGCGGGGCATTCAGAAGTGGCTCTGTGGAGACGTCTGCATAGAGGCAGCTGTCAGAACACGCACACTCGATTGTTCACCAAAACATATGCAGACGCGTCCTTAGCCTGTAGATTTGGATGCACAGAGTTCCCTGTGTTCGCAAGAGACAAGGGAATCGCGTCTGTACGCACAGAAGCAATAGCGGACCGTTTCCCTCGGAGTGAACGCGAAAGAGCCGTCTATATACTCGCAGACACGGGAACGTGCCTCAATGCGGTCACAGAGGCAGCAGCTTTTGCACAGATGCTCCTGGTGATTCTGGCACTTTCCAGGCACACTCCTGAAAGTCGCGCACACTGCTGTTCACTCGCTAAACGACCTCTTGGGAAACACGTCTCCGGTCGACGGACCGCTCAGATTGCTTCTCGTGTAACTGTGAACTGTGTCAGCGCAGGGAATCCGTCTCTGTTGAGCAGATGTCAATCCTGCCTCGCTTTTGCTTTGTTGCCTCTACCAAGATGATTTCCCGTTTCTCTCTTCACTGGAGCAGGCAGACACAGCCAACGCACATCAAGTGTCAAGAGACACGCTCTGCTGAGCTCAACGCTTGTGCAGATGCACATGTGCGACGAAGTCAACACACGTGCTTGTGGAGAGAAAGAAAGGGACTCCCAGGCGTGTGGAGCGACGGGGAGAAAGAGCGGGCGCTGAGGAACACAGTTTCAAACAGACTGTCTCCACACAAACAGGCACCTGTCTGCAGGTATCCTAGATCTTGATTCTTGAACTTGAGGAAACACGCGTCTGAGCAAAACTCCCAAACGCTTCCAGGAAAGACACAGGCTCTCCCACAAGCACACAAGTGTTTGCCCTCAGCTATAGATCAGGGACAAGCCTGTGAAGAGATGCCCTGCTATTCTTTCGCCTTATGGCATCATGTGTTTCGTTCCTCTTGGAGATCGATTGTTAAACGTCTTTCCTAGGGCGACTGTGAAGCATTTGCCAGCGGAGGAGAAGTAGCACGGAGCAGCATTCAGTACTGCCTACGAGTGTCTTTGCTACCCTACTAGCGGAGCTCCAAGATCAGGCGCACATCTTCAGGTACCTTCCAAATGTGGATTCCCCTGCAGCCCCGTAGGCGGGCGTGCAGTACGCCAACCGTCAACGGACGTTTTTCCCCTCAAGCCTGTCAGGACGTTGCTCGTCCGTCTTTCCCTCAATAGATGGGAGTAGGCGCGCTTGCGGATGTGTGTGTGTGTGTGGCCACGCGTTTGCTTAGGCATCAGTGTGTGAAAAGGTAGGTGCTTTTCTCTAGCTGCGTGTGCGTGCACGTGGTGCTGGGTGCACATCCCTGGGTGCTCGTGGAAAGGTTTCTGCATGGTTTTCGCTGAGGAATCGTGTGTGTGCACATGGACAAAGAGAAGGCGCAGCAACCAGGTTCCAGCGCCGAAGAAGGCAAAAGGCGAGGTTTCCGGCGCTATCTCCTTCTCTCCCCAGAGCTAGTCGCGCAAAGCAAGCCGCTAAGCCGGCGACCGGCAAGAGAGCTACAACGAAGCATGCCGAACGGAGAAAATAGCAGCAGCTCATCTGTTCACACCTTGTTTCTGCCATGTGCTTGAACGCCAAGACGTTCGCGCTTCTGTGAGATGAAAGACGTCCTTCTGCATATGTGGTTGCTCACACCGGTGCACTTGTTAGTGTATCCATTCAGTCCTGGGCTGCGGGGCATTCAGAAGTGGCTCTGTGGAGACGTCTGCATAGAGGCAGCTGTCAGAACACGCACACTCGATTGTTCACCAAGACATATGCAGACGCGTCCTTAGCCTGTAGATTTGGATGCACAGAGTTCCCTGTGTTCGCAAGAGACAAGGGAATCGCGTCTGTACGCACAGAAGCAATAGCGGACCGTTTCCCTCGGAGTGAACGCGAAAGAGCCGTCTATATACTCGCAGACACGGGAACGTGCCTCAATGCGGTCACAGAGGCAGCAGCTTTTGCACAGATGCTCCTGGTGATTCTGGCACTTTCCAGGCACACTCCTGAAAGTCGCGCACACTGCTGTTCACTCGCTAAACGACCTCTTGGGAAACACGTCTCCGGTCGACGGACCGCTCAGATTGCTTCTCGTGTAACTGTGAACTGTGTCAGCGCAGGGAATCCGTCTCTGTTGAGCAGATGTCAATCCTGCCTCGCTTTTGCTTTGTTGCCTCTACCAAGATGATTTCCCGTTTCTCTCTTCACTGGAGCACGCAGACACAGCCAACGCACATCAAGTGTCAAGAGACACGCTCTGCTGAGCTCAACGCTTGTGCAGATGCACATGTGCGACGAAGTCAACACACGTGCTTGTGGAGAGAAAGAAAGGGACTCCCAGGCGTGTGGAGCGACGGGGAGAAAGAGCGGGCGCTGAGGAACACAGTTTCAAACAGACTGTCTCCACACAAACAGGCACCTGTCTGCAGGTATCCTAGATCTTGATTCTTGAACTTGAGGAAACACGCGTCTGAGCAAAACTCCCAAACGCTTCCAGGAAAGACACAGGCTCTCCCACAAGCACACAAGTGTTTGCCCTCAGCTATAGATCAGGGACAAGCCTGTGAAGAGATGCCCTGCTATTCTTTCGCCTTATGGCATCATGTGTTTCGTTCCTCTTGGAGATCGATTGTTAAACGTCTTTCCTAGGGCGACTGTGAAGCATTTGCCAGCGGAGGAGAAGTAGCACGGAGCAGCATTCAGTACTGCCTACGAGTGTCTTTGCTACCCTACTAGCGGAGCTCCAAGAACAGGCGCACATCTTCAGGTACCTTCCAAATGTGGATTCCCCTGCAGCCCCGTAGGCGGGCGTGCAGTACGCCAACCGTCAACGGACGTTTTTCCCCTCAAGCCTGTCAGGACGTTGCTCGTCCGTCTTTCCCTCAATAGATGGGAGTAGGCGCGCTTGCGGATGTGTGTGTGTGTGTGGCCACGCGTTTGCTTAGGCATCAGTGTGTGAAAAGGTAGGTGCTTTTCTCTAGCTGCGTGTGCGTGCACGTGGTGCTGGGTGCACATCCCTGGGTGCTCGTGGAAAGGTTTCTGCATGGTTTTCGCTGAGGAATCGTGTGTGTGCACATGGACAAAGAGAAGGCGCAGCAACCAGGTTCCAGCGCCGAAGAAGGCAAAAGGCGAGGTTTCCGGCGCTATCTCCTTCTCTCCCCAGAGCTAGTCGCGCAAAGCAAGCCGCTAAGCCGGCGACCGGCAAGAGAGCTACAACGAAGCATGCCGAACGGAGAAAATAGCAGCAGCTCATCTGTTCACACCTTGTTTCTGCCATGTGCTTGAACGCCAAGACGTTCGCGCTTCTGTGAGATGAAAGACGTCCTTCTGCATATGTGGTTGCTCACACCGGTGCACTTGTTAGTGTATCCATTCAGTCCTGGGCTGCGGGGCATTCAGAAGTGGCTCTGTGGAGACGTCTGCATAGAGGCAGCTGTCAGAACACGCACACTCGATTGTTCACCAAAACATATGCAGACGCGTCCTTAGCCTGTAGATTTGGATGCACAGAGTTCCCTGTGTTCGCAAGAGACAAGGGAATCGCGTCTGTACGCACAGAAGCAATAGCGGACCGTTTCCCTCGGAGTGAACGCGAAAGAGCCGTCTATATACTCGCAGACACGGGAACGTGCCTCAATGCGGTCACAGAGGCAGCAGCTTTTGCACAGATGCTCCTGGTGATTCTGGCACTTTCCAGGCACACTCCTGAAAGTCGCGCACACTGCTGTTCACTCGCTAAACGACCTCTTGGGAAACACGTCTCCGGTCGACGGACCGCTCAGATTGCTTCTCGTGTAACTGTGAACTGTGTCAGCGCAGGGAATCCGTCTCTGTTGAGCAGATGTCAATCCTGCCTCGCTTTTGCTTTGTTGCCTCTACCAAGATGATTTCCCGTTTCTCTCTTCACTGGAGCACGCAGACACAGCCAACGCACATCAAGTGTCAAGAGACACGCTCTGCTGAGCTCAACGCTTGTGCAGATGCACATGTGCGACGAAGTCAACACACGTGCTTGTGGAGAGAAAGAAAGGGACTCCCAGGCGTGTGGAGCGACGGGGAGAAAGAGCGGGCGCTGAGGAACACAGTTTCAAACAGACTGTCTCCACACAAACAGGCACCTGTCTGCAGGTATCCTAGATCTTGATTCTTGAACTTGAGGAAACACGCGTCTGAGCAAAACTCCCAAACGCTTCCAGGAAAGACACAGGCTCTCCCACAAGCACACAAGTGTTTGCCCTCAGCTATAGATCAGGGACAAGCCTGTGAAGAGATGCCCTGCTATTCTTTCGCCTTATGGCATCATGTGTTTCGTTCCTCTTGGAGATCGATTGTTAAACGTCTTTCCTCGGGCGACACTGAAGCATTTGCCAGCGGAGGAGAAGTAGCACGGAGCAGCATTCAGTACTGCCTACGAGTGTCTTTGCTACCCTACTAGCGGAGCTCCAAGAACAGGCGCACATCTTCAGGTACCTTCCAAATGTGGATTCCCCTGCAGCCCCGTAGGCGGGCGTGCAGTACGCCAACCGTCAACGGACGTTTTTCCCCTCAAGCCTGTCAGGACGTTGCTCGTCCGTCTTTCCCTCAATAGATGGGAGTAGGCGCGCTTGCGGATGTGTGCGTGTGTGTGGCCACGCGTTTGCTTCGGCATCAGTGTGTGAAAAGGTAGGTGCTTTTCTCTAGCTGCGTGTGCGTGCACGTGGTGCTGGGTGCACATCCCTGGGTGCTCGTGGAAAGGTTTCTGCATGGTTTTCGCTGAGGAATCGTGTGTGTGCACATGGACAAAGAGAAGGCGCAGCAACCAGGTTCCAGCGCCGAAGAAGGCAAAAGGCGAGGTTTCCGGCGCTATCTCCTTCTCTCCCCAGAGCTAGTCGCGCAAAGCAAGCCGCTAAGCCGGCGACCGGCAAGAGAGCTACAACGAAGCATGCCGAACGGAGAAAATAGCAGCAGCTCATCTGTTCACACCTTGTTTCTGCCATGTGCTTGAACGCCAAGACGTTCGCGCTTCTGTGAGATGAAAGACGTCCTTCTGCATATGTGGTTGCTCACACCGGTGCACTTGTTAGTGTATCCATTCAGTCCTGGGCTGCGGGGCATTCAGAAGTGGCTCTGTGGAGACGTCTGCATAGAGGCAGCTGTCAGAACACGCACACTCGATTGTTCACCAAAACATATGCAGACGCGTCCTTAGCCTGTAGATTTGGATGCACAGAGTTCCCTGTGTTCGCAAGAGACAAGGGAATCGCGTCTGTGCGCACAGAAGCAATAGCGGACCGTTTCCCTCGGAGTGAACGCGAAAGAGCCGTCTATATACTCGCAGACACGCGAACGTGCCTCAATGCGGTCACAGAGGCAGCAGCTTTTGCACAGATGCTCCTGGTGATTCTGGCACTTTCCAGGCACACTCCTGAAAGTCGCGCACACTGCTGTTCACTCGCTAAACGACCTCTTGGGAAACACGTCTCCGGTCGACGGACCGCTCAGATTGCTTCTCGTGTAACTGTGAACTGTGTCAGCGCAGGGAATCCGTCTCTGTTGAGCAGATGTCAATCCTGCCTCGCTTTTGCTTTGTTGCCTCTACCAAGATGATTTCCCGTTTCTCTCTTCACTGGAGCAGGCAGACACAGCCAACGCACATCAAGTGTCAAGAGACACGCTCTGCTGAGCTCAACGCTTGTGCAGATGCACATGTGCGACGAAGTCAACACACGTGCTTGTGGAGAGAAAGAAAGGGACTCCCAGGCGTGTGGAGCGACGGGGAGAAAGAGCGGGCGCTGAGGAACACAGTTTCAAACAGACTGTCTCCACACAAACAGGCACCTGTCTGCAGGTATCCTAGATCTTGATTCTTGAACTTGAGGAAACACGCGTCTGAGCAAAACTCCCAAACGCTTCCAGGAAAGACACAGGCTCTCCCACAAGCACACAAGTGTTTGCCCTCAGCTATAGATCAGGGACAAGCCTGTGAAGAGATGCCCTGCTATTCTTTCGCCTTATGGCATCATGTGTTTCGTTCCTCTTGGAGATCGATTGTTAAACGTCTTTCCTAGGGCGACTGTGAAGCATTTGCCAGCGGAGGAGAAGTAGCACGGAGCAGCATTCAGTACTGCCTACGAGTGTCTTTGCTACCCTACTAGCGGAGCTCCAAGATCAGGCGCACATCTTCAGGTACCTTCCAAATGTGGATTCCCCTGCAGCCCCGTAGGCGGGCGTGCAGTACGCCAACCGTCAACGGACGTTTTTCCCCTCAAGCCTGTCAGGACGTTGCTCGTCCGCCTTTCCCTCAATAGATGGGAGTAGGCGCGCTTGCGGATGTGTGCGTGTGTGTGGCCACGCGTTTGCTTAGGCATCAGTGTGTGAAAAGGTAGGTGCTTTTCTCTAGCTGCGTGTGCGTGCACGTGGTGCTGGGTGCACATCCCTGGGTGCTCGTGGAAAGGTTTCTGCATGGTTTTCGCTGAGGAATCGTGTGTGTGCACATGGACAAAGAGAAGGCGCAGCAACCAGGTTCCAGCGCCGAAGAAGGCAAAAGGCGAGGTTTCCGGCGCTATCTCCTTCTCTCCCCAGAGCTAGTCGCGCAAAGCAAGCCGCTAAGCCGGCGACCGGCAAGAGAGCTACAACGAAGCATGCCGAACGGAGAAAATAGCAGCAGCTCATCTGTTCACACCTTGTTTCTGCCATGTGCTTGAACGCCAAGACGTTCGCGCTTCTGTGAGATGAAAGACGTCCTTCTGCATATGTGGTTGCTCACACCGGTGCACTTGTTAGTGTATCCATTCAGTCCTGGGCTGCGGGGCATTCAGAAGTGGCTCTGTGGAGACGTCTGCATAGAGGCAGCTGTCAGAACACGCACACTCGATTGTTCACCAAAACATATGCAGACGCGTCCTTAGCCTGTAGATTTGGATGCACAGAGTTCCCTGTGTTCGCAAGAGACAAGGGAATCGCGTCTGTGCGCACAGAAGCAATAGCGGACCGTTTCCCTCGGAGTGAACGCGAAAGAGCCGTCTATATACTCGCAGACACGCGAACGTGCCTCAATGCGGTCACAGAGGCAGCAGCTTTTGCACAGATGCTCCTGGTGATTCTGGCACTTTCCAGGCACACTCCTGAAAGTCGCGCACACTGCTGTTCACTCGCTAAACGACCTCTTGGGAAACACGTCTCCGGTCGACGGACCGCTCAGATTGCTTCTCGTGTAACAGTGAACTGTGTCAGCGCAGGGAATCCGTCTCTGTTGAGCAGATGTCAATCCTGCCTCGCTTTTGCTTTGTTGCCTCTACCAAGATGATTTCCCGTTTCTCTCTTCACTGGAGCAGGCAGACACAGCCAACGCACATCAAGTGTCAAGAGACACGCTCTGCTGAGCTCAACGCTTGTGCAGATGCACATGTGCGACGAAGTCAACACACGTGCTTGTGGAGAGAAAGAAAGGGACTCCCAGGCGTGTGGAGCGACGGGGAGAAAGAGCGGGCGCTGAGGAACACAGTTTCAAACAGACTGTCTCCACACAAACAGGCACCTGTCTGCAGGTATCCTAGATCTTGATTCTTGAACTTGAGGAAACACGCGTCTGAGCAAAACTCCCAAACGCTTCCAGGAAAGACACAGGCTCTCCCACAAGCACACAAGTGTTTGCCCTCAGCTATAGATCAGGGACAAGCCTGTGAAGAGATGCCCTGCTATTCTTTCGCCTTATGGCATCATGTGTTTCGTTCCTCTTGGAGATCGATTGTTAAACGTCTTTCCTAGGGCGACTGTGAAGCATTTGCCAGCGGAGGAGAAGTAGCACGGAGCAGCATTCAGTACTGCCTACGAGTGTCTTTGCTACCCTACTAGCGGAGCTCCAAGAACAGGCACACATCTTCAGGTACCTTCCAAATGTGGATTCCCCTGCAGCCCCGTAGGCGGGCGTGCAGTACGCCAACCGTCAACGGACGTTTTTCCCCTCAAGCCTGTCAGGACGTTGCTCGTCCGTCTTTCCCTCAATAGATGGGAGTAGGCGCGCTTGCGGATGTGTGCGTGTGTGTGGCCACGCGTTTGCTTAGGCATCAGTGTGTGAAAAGGTAGGTGCTTTTCTCTAGCTGCGTGTGCGTGCACGTGGTGCTGGGTGCACATCCCTGGGTGCTCGTGGAAAGGTTTCTGCATGGTTTTCGCTGAGGAATCGTGTGTGTGCACATGGACAAAGAGAAGGCGCAGCAACCAGGTTCCAGCGCCGAAGAAGGCAAAAGGCGAGGTTTCCGGCGCTATCTCCTTCTCTCCCCAGAGCTAGTCGCGCAAAGCAAGCCGCTAAGCCGGCGACCGGCAAGAGAGCTACAACGAAGCATGCCGAACGGAGAAAATAGCAGCAGCTCATCTGTTCACACCTTGTTTCTGCCATGTGCTTGAACGCCAAGACGTTCGCGCTTCTGTGAGATGAAAGACGTCCTTCTGCATATGTGGTTGCTCACACCGGTGCACTTGTTAGTGTATCCATTCAGTCCTGGGCTGCGGGGCATTCAGAAGTGGCTCTGTGGAGACGTCTGCATAGAGGCAGCTGTCAGAACACGCACACTCGATTGTTCACCAAAACATATGCAGACGCGTCCTTAGCCTGTAGATTTGGATGCACAGAGTTCCCTGTGTTCGCAAGAGACAAGGGAATCGCGTCTGTGCGCACAGAAGCAATAGCGGACCGTTTCCCTCGGAGTGAACGCGAAAGAGCCGTCTATATACTCGCAGACACGCGAACGTGCCTCAATGCGGTCACAGAGGCAGCAGCTTTTGCACAGATGCTCCTGGTGATTCTGGCACTTTCCAGGCACACTCCTGAAAGTCGCGCACACTGCTGTTCACTCGCTAAACGACCTCTTGGGAAACACGTCTCCGGTCGACGGACCGCTCAGATTGCTTCTCGTGTAACTGTGAACTGTGTCAGCGCAGGGAATCCGTCTCTGTTGAGCAGATGTCAATCCTGCCTCGCTTTTGCTTTGTTGCCTCTACCAAGATGATTTCACGTTTCTCTCTTCACTGGAGCAGGCAGACACAGCCAACGCACATCAAGTGTCAAGAGACACGCTCTGCTGAGCTCAACGCTTGTGCAGATGCACATGTGCGACGAAGTCAACACACGTGCTTGTGGAGAGAAAGAAAGGGACTCCCAGGCGTGTGGAGCGACGGGGAGAAAGAGCGGGCGCTGAGGAACACAGTTTCAAACAGACTGTCTCCACACAAACAGGCACCTGTCTGCAGGTATCCTAGATCTTGATTCTTGAACTTGAGGAAACACGCGTCTGAGCAAAACTCCCAAACGCTTCCAGGAAAGACACAGGCTCTCCCACAAGCACACAAGTGTTTGCCCTCAGCTATAGATCAGGGACAAGCCTGTGAAGAGCAACCAAAGAGCTCGTCCGTCTTTCCCTCAATAGATGGGAGTAGGCGCGCTTGCGGATGTGTGCGTGTGTGTGGCCACGCGTTTGCTTAGGCATCAGTGTGTGAAAAGGTAGGTGCTTTTCTCTAGCTGCGTGTGCGTGCACGTGGTGCTGGGTGCACATCCCTGGGTGCTCGTGGAAAGGTTTCTGCATGGTTTTCGCTGAGGAATCGTGTGTGTGCACATGGACAAAGAGAAGGCGCAGCAACCAGGTTCCAGCGCCGAAGAAGGCAAAAGGCGAGGTTTCCGGCGCTATCTCCTTCTCTCCCCAGAGCTAGTCGCGCAAAGCAAGCCGCTAAGCCGGCGACCGGCAAGAGAGCTACAACGAAGCATGCCGAACGGAGAAAATAGCAGCAGCTCATCTGTTCACACCTTGTTTCTGCCATGTGCTTGAACGCCAAGACGTTCGCGCTTCTGTGAGATGAAAGACGTCCTTCTGCATATGTGGTTGCTCACACCGGTGCACTTGTTAGTGTATCCATTCAGTCCTGGGCTGCGGGGCATTCAGAAGTGGCTCTGTGGAGACGTCTGCATAGAGGCAGCTGTCAGAACACGCACACTCGATTGTTCACCAAAACATATGCAGACGCGTCCTTAGCCTGTAGATTTGGATGCACAGAGTTCCCTGTGTTCGCAAGAGACAAGGGAATCGCGTCTGTGCGCACAGAAGCAATAGCGGACCGTTTCCCTCGGAGTGAACGCGAAAGAGCCGTCTATATACTCGCAGACACGCGAACGTGCCTCAATGCGGTCACAGAGGCAGCAGCTTTTGCACAGATGCTCCTGGTGATTCTGGCACTTTCCAGGCACACTCCTGAAAGTCGCGCACACTGCTGTTCACTCGCTAAACGACCTCTTGGGAAACACGTCTCCGGTCGACGGACCGCTCAGATTGCTTCTCGTGTAACTGTGAACTGTGTCAGCGCAGGGAATCCGTCTCTGTTGAGCAGATGTCAATCCTGCCTCGCTTTTGCTTTGTTGCCTCTACCAAGATGATTTCCCGTTTCTCTCTTCACTGGAGCAGGCAGACACAGCCAACGCACATCAAGTGTCAAGAGACACGCTCTGCTGAGCTCAACGCTTGTGCAGATGCACATGTGCGACGAAGTCAACACACGTGCTTGTGGAGAGAAAGAAAGGGACTCCCAGGCGTGTGGAGCGACGGGGAGAAAGAGCGGGCGCTGAGGAACACAGTTTCAAACAGACTGTCTCCACACAAACAGGCACCTGTCTGCAGGTATCCTAGATCTTGATTCTTGAACTTGAGGAAACACGCGTCTGAGCAAAACTCCCAAACGCTTCCAGGAAAGACACAGGCTCTCCCACAAGCACACAAGTGTTTGCCCTCAGCTATAGATCAGGGACAAGCCTGTGAAGAGCAACCAAAGAGCTCGTCCGTCTTTCCCTCAATAGATGGGAGTAGGCGCGCTTGCGGATGTGTGCGTGTGTGTGGCCACGCGTTTGCTTAGGCATCAGTGTGTGAAAAGGTAGGTGCTTTTCTCTAGCTGCGTGTGCGTGCACGTGGTGCTGGGTGCACATCCCTGGGTGCTCGTGGAAAGGTTTCTGCATGGTTTTCGCTGAGGAATCGTGTGTGTGCACATGGACAAAGAGAAGGCGCAGCAACCAGGTTCCAGCGCCGAAGAAGGCAAAAGGCGAGGTTTCCGGCGCTATCTCCTTCTCTCCCCAGAGCTAGTCGCGCAAAGCAAGCCGCTAAGCCGGCGACCGGCAAGAGAGCTACAACGAAGCATGCCGAACGGAGAAAATAGCAGCAGCTCATCTGTTCACACCTTGTTTCTGCCATGTGCTTGAACGCCAAGACGTTCGCGCTTCTGTGAGATGAAAGACGTCCTTCTGCATATGTGGTTGCTCACACCGGTGCACTTGTTAGTGTATCCATTCAGTCCTGGGCTGCGGGGCATTCAGAAGTGGCTCTGTGGAGACGTCTGCATAGAGGCAGCTGTCAGAACACGCACACTCGATTGTTCACCAAAACATATGCAGACGCGTCCTTAGCCTGTAGATTTGGATGCACAGAGTTCCCTGTGTTCGCAAGAGACAAGGGAATCGCGTCTGTGCGCACAGAAGCAATAGCGGACCGTTTCCCTCGGAGTGAACGCGAAAGAGCCGTCTATATACTCGCAGACACGCGAACGTGCCTCAATGCGGTCACAGAGGCAGCAGCTTTTGCACAGATGCTCCTCGTGATTCTGGCACTTTCCAGGCACACTCCTGAAAGTCGCGCACACTGCTGTTCACTCGCTAAACGACCTCTTGGGAAACACGTCTCCGGTCGACGGACCGCTCAGATTGCTTCTCGTGTAACAGTGAACTGTGTCAGCGCAGGGAATCCGTCTCTGTTGAGCAGATGTCAATCCTGCCTCGCTTTTGCTTTGTTGCCTCTACCAAGATGATTTCCCGTTTCTCTCTTCACTGGAGCAGGCAGACACAGCCAACGCACATCAAGTGTCAAGAGACACGCTCTGCTGAGCTCAACGCTTGTGCAGATGCACATGTGCGACGAAGTCAACACACGTGCTTGTGGAGAGAAAGAAAGGGACTCCCAGGCGTGTGGAGCGACGGGGAGAAAGAGCGGGCGCTGAGGAACACAGTTTCAAACAGACTGTCTCCACACAAACAGGCACCTGTCTGCAGGTATCCTAGATCTTGATTCTTGAACTTGAGGAAACACGCGTCTGAGCAAAACTCCCAAACGCTTCCAGGAAAGACACAGGCTCTCCCACAAGCACACAAGTGTTTGCCCTCAGCTATAGATCAGGGACAAGCCTGTGAAGAGATGCCCTGCTATTCTTTCGCCTTATGGCATCATGTGTTTCGTTCCTCTTGGAGATCGATTGTTAAACGTCTTTCCTAGGGCGACTGTGAAGCATTTGCCAGCGGAGGAGAAGTAGCACGGAGCAGCATTCAGTACTGCCTACGAGTGTCTTTGCTACCCTACTAGCGGAGCTCCAAGAACAGGCACACATCTTCAGGTACCTTCCAAATGTGGATTCCCCTGCAGCCCCGTAGGCGGGCGTGCAGTACGCCAACCGTCAACGGACGTTTTTCCCCTCAAGCCTGTCAGGACGTTGCTCGTCCGTCTTTCCCTCAATAGATGGGAGTAGGCGCGCTTGCGGATGTGTGCGTGTGTGTGGCCACGCGTTTGCTTAGGCATCAGTGTGTGAAAAGGTAGGTGCTTTTCTCTAGCTGCGTGTGCGTGCACGTGGTGCTGGGTGCACATCCCTGGGTGCTCGTGGAAAGGTTTCTGCATGGTTTTCGCTGAGGAATCGTGTGTGTGCACATGGACAAAGAGAAGGCGCAGCAACCAGGTTCCAGCGCCGAAGAAGGCAAAAGGCGAGGTTTCCGGCGCTATCTCCTTCTCTCCCCAGAGCTAGTCGCGCAAAGCAAGCCGCTAAGCCGGCGACCGGCAAGAGAGCTACAACGAAGCATGCCGAACGGAGAAAATAGCAGCAGCTCATCTGTTCACACCTTGTTTCTGCCATGTGCTTGAACGCCAAGACGTTCGCGCTTCTGTGAGATGAAAGACGTCCTTCTGCATATGTGGTTGCTCACACCGGTGCACTTGTTAGTGTATCCATTCAGTCCTGGGCTGCGGGGCATTCAGAAGTGGCTCTGTGGAGACGTCTGCATAGAGGCAGCTGTCAGAACACGCACACTCGATTGTTCACCAAAACATATGCAGACGCGTCCTTAGCCTGTAGATTTGGATGCACAGAGTTCCCTGTGTTCGCAAGAGACAAGGGAATCGCGTCTGTACGCACAGAAGCAATAGCGGACCGTTTCCCTCGGAGTGAACGCGAAAGAGCCGTCTATATACTCGCAGACACGGGAACGTGCCTCAATGCGGTCACAGAGGCAGCAGCTTTTGCACAGATGCTCCTGGTGATTCTGGCACTTTCCAGGCACACTCCTGAAAGTCGCGCACACTGCTGTTCACTCGCTAAACGACCTCTTGGGAAACACGTCTCCGGTCGACGGACCGCTCAGATTGCTTCTCGTGTAACTGTGAACTGTGTCAGCGCAGGGAATCCGTCTCTGTTGAGCAGATGTCAATCCTGCCTCGCTTTTGCTTTGTTGCCTCTACCAAGATGATTTCACGTTTCTCTCTTCACTGGAGCAGGCAGACACAGCCAACGCACATCAAGTGTCAAGAGACACGCTCTGCTGAGCTCAACGCTTGTGCAGATGCACATGTGCGACGAAGTCAACACACGTGCTTGTGGAGAGAAAGAAAGGGACTCCCAGGCGTGTGGAGCGACGGGGAGAAAGAGCGGGCGCTGAGGAACACAGTTTCAAACAGACTGTCTCCACACAAACAGGCACCTGTCTGCAGGTATCCTAGATCTTGATTCTTGAACTTGAGGAAACACGCGTCTGAGCAAAACTCCCAAACGCTTCCAGGAAAGACACAGGCTCTCCCACAAGCACACAAGTGTTTGCCCTCAGCTATAGATCAGGGACAAGCCTGTGAAGAGATGCCCTGCTATTCTTTCGCCTTATGGCATCATGTGTTTCGTTCCTCTTGGAGATCGATTGTTAAACGTCTTTCCTAGGGCGACTGTGAAGCATTTGCCAGCGGAGGAGAAGTAGCACGGAGCAGCATTCAGTACTGCCTACGAGTGTCTTTGCTACCCTACTAGCGGAGCTCCAAGATCAGGCGCACATCTTCAGGTACCTTCCAAATGTGGATTCCCCTGCAGCC
This sequence comes from Patagioenas fasciata, assembly GCF_037038585.1. Lineage (NCBI taxonomy): Eukaryota > Metazoa > Chordata > Aves > Columbiformes > Columbidae > Patagioenas > Patagioenas fasciata. Next base: position 218,046 of record NW_027288779.1, on the reverse strand, counting down.
CCGTAGGCGGGCGTGCAGTACGCCAACCGTCAACGGACGTTTTTCCCCTCAAGCCTGTCAGGACGTTGCTCGTCCGTCTTTCCCTCAATAGATGGGAGTAGGCGCGCTTGCGGATGTGTGCGTGTGTGTGGCCACGCGTTTGCTTAGGCATCAGTGTGTGAAAAGGTAGGTGCTTTTCTCTAGCTGCGTGTGCGTGCACGTGGTGCTGGGTGCACATCCCTGGGTGCTCGTGGAAAGGTTTCTGCATGGTTTTCGCTGAGGAATCGTGTGTGTGCACATGGACAAAGAGAAGGCGCAGCAACCAGGTTCCAGCGCCGAAGAAGGCAAAAGGCGAGGTTTCCGGCGCTATCTCCTTCTCTCCCCAGAGCTAGTCGCGCAAAGCAAGCCGCTAAGCCGGCGACCGGCAAGAGAGCTACAACGAAGCATGCCGAACGGAGAAAATAGCAGCAGCTCATCTGTTCACACCTTGTTTCTGCCATGTGCTTGAACGCCAAGACGTTCGCGCTTCTGTGAGATGAAAGACGTCCTTCTGCATATGTGGTTGCTCACACCGGTGCACTTGTTAGTGTATCCATTCAGTCCTGGGCTGCGGGGCATTCAGAAGTGGCTCTGTGGAGACGTCTGCATAGAGGCAGCTGTCAGAACACGCACACTCGATTGTTCACCAAAACATATGCAGACGCGTCCTTAGCCTGTAGATTTGGATGCACAGAGTTCCCTGTGTTCGCAAGAGACAAGGGAATCGCGTCTGTGCACACAGAAGCAATAGCGGACCGTTTCCCTCGGAGTGAACGCGAAAGAGCCGTCTATATACTCGCAGACACGCGAACGTGCCTCAATGCGGTCACAGAGGCAGCAGCTTTTGCACAGATGCTCCTGGTGATTCTGGCACTTTCCAGGCACACTCCTGAAAGTCGCGCACACTGCTGTTCACTCGCTAAACGACCTCTTGGGAAACACGTCTCCGGTCGACGGACCGCTCAGATTGCTTCTCGTGTAACTGTGAACTGTGTCAGCGCAGGGAATCCGTCTCTGTTGAGCAGATGTCAATCCTGCCTCGCTTTTGCTTTGTTGCCTCTACCAAGATGATTTCCCGTTTCTCTCTTCACTGGAGCAGGCAGACACAGCCAACGCACATCAAGTGTCAAGAGACACGCTCTGCTGAGCTCAACGCTTGTGCAGATGCACATGTGCGACGAAGTCAACACACGTGCTTGTGGAGAGAAAGAAAGGGACTCCCAGGCGTGTGGAGCGACGGGGAGAAAGAGCGGGCGCTGAGGAACACAGTTTCAAACAGACTGTCTCCACACAAACAGGCACCTGTCTGCAGGTATCCTAGATCTTGATTCTTGAACTTGAGGAAACACGCGTCTGAGCAAAACTCCCAAACGCTTCCAGGAAAGACACAGGCTCTCCCACAAGCACACAAGTGTTTGCCCTCAGCTATAGATCAGGGACAAGCCTGTGAAGAGCAACCAAAGAGCTCGTCCGTCTTTCCCTCAATAGATGGGAGTAGGCGCGCTTGCGGATGTGTGCGTGTGTGTGGCCACGCGTTTGCTTAGGCATCAGTGTGTGAAAAGGTAGGTGCTTTTCTCTAGCTGCGTGTGCGTGCACGTGGTGCTGGGTGCACATCCCTGGGTGCTCGTGGAAAGGTTTCTGCATGGTTTTCGCTGAGGAATCGTGTGTGTGCACATGGACAAAGAGAAGGCGCAGCAACCAGGTTCCAGCGCCGAAGAAGGCAAAAGGCGAGGTTTCCGGCGCTATCTCCTTCTCTCCCCAGAGCTAGTCGCGCAAAGCAAGCCGCTAAGCCGGCGACCGGCAAGAGAGCTACAACGAAGCATGCCGAACGGAGAAAATAGCAGCAGCTCATCTGTTCACACCTTGTTTCTGCCATGTGCTTGAACGCCAAGACGTTCGCGCTTCTGTGAGATGAAAGACGTCCTTCTGCATATGTGGTTGCTCACACCGGTGCACTTGTTAGTGTATCCATTCAGTCCTGGGCTGCGGGGCATTCAGAAGTGGCTCTGTGGAGACGTCTGCATAGAGGCAGCTGTCAGAACACGCACACTCGATTGTTCACCAAAACATATGCAGACGCGTCCTTAGCCTGTAGATTTGGATGCACAGAGTTCCCTGTGTTCGCAAGAGACAAGGGAATCGCGTCTGTGCGCACAGAAGCAATAGCGGACCGTTTCCCTCGGAGTGAACGCGAAAGAGCCGTCTATATACTCGCAGACACGCGAACGTGCCTCAATGCGGTCACAGAGGCAGCAGCTTTTGCACAGATGCTCCTGGTGATTCTGGCACTTTCCAGGCACACTCCTGAAAGTCGCGCACACTGCTGTTCACTCGCTAAACGACCTCTTGGGAAACACGTCTCCGGTCGACGGACCGCTCAGATTGCTTCTCGTGTAACTGTGAACTGTGTCAGCGCAGGGAATCCGTCTCTGTTGAGCAGATGTCAATCCTGCCTCGCTTTTGCTTTGTTGCCTCTACCAAGATGATTTCCCGTTTCTCTCTTCACTGGAGCAGGCAGACACAGCCAACGCACATCAAGTGTCAAGAGACACGCTCTGCTGAGCTCAACGCTTGTGCAGATGCACATGTGCGACGAAGTCAACACACGTGCTTGTGGAGAGAAAGAAAGGGACTCCCAGGCGTGTGGAGCGACGGGGAGAAAGAGCGGGCGCTGAGGAACACAGTTTCAAACAGACTGTCTCCACACAAACAGGCACCTGTCTGCAGGTATCCTAGATCTTGATTCTTGAACTTGAGGAAACACGCGTCTGAGCAAAACTCCCAAACGCTTCCAGGAAAGACACAGGCTCTCCCACAAGCACACAAGTGTTTGCCCTCAGCTATAGATCAGGGACAAGCCTGTGAAGAGATGCCCTGCTATTCTTTCGCCTTATGGCATCATGTGTTTCGTTCCTCTTGGAGATCGATTGTTAAACGTCTTTCCTAGGGCGACTGTGAAGCATTTGCCAGCGGAGGAGAAGTAGCACGGAGCAGCATTCAGTACTGCCTACGAGTGTCTTTGCTACCCTACTAGCGGAGCTCCAAGAACAGGCACACATCTTCAGGTACCTTCCAAATGTGGATTCCCCTGCAGCCCCGTAGGCGGGCGTGCAGTACGCCAACCGTCAACGGACGTTTTTCCCCTCAAGCCTGTCAGGACGTTGCTCGTCCGTCTTTCCCTCAATAGATGGGAGTAGGCGCGCTTGCGGATGTGTGCGTGTGTGTGGCCACGCGTTTGCTTAGGCATCAGTGTGTGAAAAGGTAGGTGCTTTTCTCTAGCTGCGTGTGCGTGCACGTGGTGCTGGGTGCACATCCCTGGGTGCTCGTGGAAAGGTTTCTGCATGGTTTTCGCTGAGGAATCGTGTGTGTGCACATGGACAAAGAGAAGGCGCAGCAACCAGGTTCCAGCGCCGAAGAAGGCAAAAGGCGAGGTTTCCGGCGCTATCTCCTTCTCTCCCCAGAGCTAGTCGCGCAAAGCAAGCCGCTAAGCCGGCGACCGGCAAGAGAGCTACAACGAAGCATGCCGAACGGAGAAAATAGCAGCAGCTCATCTGTTCACACCTTGTTTCTGCCATGTGCTTGAACGCCAAGACGTTCGCGCTTCTGTGAGATGAAAGACGTCCTTCTGCATATGTGGTTGCTCACACCGGTGCACTTGTTAGTGTATCCATTCAGTCCTGGGCTGCGGGGCATTCAGAAGTGGCTCTGTGGAGACGTCTGCATAGAGGCAGCTGTCAGAACACGCACACTCGATTGTTCACCAAAACATATGCAGACGCGTCCTTAGCCTGTAGATTTGGATGCACAGAGTTCCCTGTGTTCGCAAGAGACAAGGGAATCGCGTCTGTGCGCACAGAAGCAATAGCGGACCGTTTCCCTCGGAGTGAACGCGAAAGAGCCGTCTATATACTCGCAGACACGCGAACGTGCCTCAATGCGGTCACAGAGGCAGCAGCTTTTGCACAGATGCTCCTGGTGATTCTGGCACTTTCCAGGCACACTCCTGAAAGTCGCGCACACTGCTGTTCACTCGCTAAACGACCTCTTGGGAAACACGTCTCCGGTCGACGGACCGCTCAGATTGCTTCTCGTGTAACTGTGAACTGTGTCAGCGCAGGGAATCCGTCTCTGTTGAGCAGATGTCAATCCTGCCTCGCTTTTGCTTTGTTGCCTCTACCAAGATGATTTCCCGTTTCTCTCTTCACTGGAGCAGGCAGACACAGCCAACGCACATCAAGTGTCAAGAGACACGCTCTGCTGAGCTCAACGCTTGTGCAGATGCACATGTGCGACGAAGTCAACACACGTGCTTGTGGAGAGAAAGAAAGGGACTCCCAGGCGTGTGGAGCGACGGGGAGAAAGAGCGGGCGCTGAGGAACACAGTTTCAAACAGACTGTCTCCACACAAACAGGCACCTGTCTGCAGGTATCCTAGATCTTGATTCTTGAACTTGAGGAAACACGCGTCTGAGCAAAACTCCCAAACGCTTCCAGGAAAGACACAGGCTCTCCCACAAGCACACAAGTGTTTGCCCTCAGCTATAGATCAGGGACAAGCCTGTGAAGAGCAACCAAAGAGCTCGTCCGTCTTTCCCTCAATAGATGGGAGTAGGCGCGCTTGCGGATGTGTGCGTGTGTGTGGCCACGCGTTTGCTTAGGCATCAGTGTGTGAAAAGGTAGGTGCTTTTCTCTAGCTGCGTGTGCGTGCACGTGGTGCTGGGTGCACATCCCTGGGTGCTCGTGGAAAGGTTTCTGCATGGTTTTCGCTGAGGAATCGTGTGTGTGCACATGGACAAAGAGAAGGCGCAGCAACCAGGTTCCAGCGCCGAAGAAGGCAAAAGGCGAGGTTTCCGGCGCTATCTCCTTCTCTCCCCAGAGCTAGTCGCGCAAAGCAAGCCGCTAAGCCGGCGACCGGCAAGAGAGCTACAACGAAGCATGCCGAACGGAGAAAATAGCAGCAGCTCATCTGTTCACACCTTGTTTCTGCCATGTGCTTGAACGCCAAGACGTTCGCGCTTCTGTGAGATGAAAGACGTCCTTCTGCATATGTGGTTGCTCACACCGGTGCACTTGTTAGTGTATCCATTCAGTCCTGGGCTGCGGGGCATTCAGAAGTGGCTCTGTGGAGACGTCTGCATAGAGGCAGCTGTCAGAACACGCACACTCGATTGTTCACCAAAACATATGCAGACGCGTCCTTAGCCTGTAGATTTGGATGCACAGAGTTCCCTGTGTTCGCAAGAGACAAGGGAATCGCGTCTGTGCGCACAGAAGCAATAGCGGACCGTTTCCCTCGGAGTGAACGCGAAAGAGCCGTCTATATACTCGCAGACACGCGAACGTGCCTCAATGCGGTCACAGAGGCAGCAGCTTTTGCACAGATGCTCCTCGTGATTCTGGCACTTTCCAGGCACACTCCTGAAAGTCGCGCACACTGCTGTTCACTCGCTAAACGACCTCTTGGGAAACACGTCTCCGGTCGACGGACCGCTCAGATTGCTTCTCGTGTAACAGTGAACTGTGTCAGCGCAGGGAATCCGTCTCTGTTGAGCAGATGTCAATCCTGCCTCGCTTTTGCTTTGTTGCCTCTACCAAGATGATTTCCCGTTTCTCTCTTCACTGGAGCAGGCAGACACAGCCAACGCACATCAAGTGTCAAGAGACACGCTCTGCTGAGCTCAACGCTTGTGCAGATGCACATGTGCGACGAAGTCAACACACGTGCTTGTGGAGAGAAAGAAAGGGACTCCCAGGCGTGTGGAGCGACGGGGAGAAAGAGCGGGCGCTGAGGAACACAGTTTCAAACAGACTGTCTCCACACAAACAGGCACCTGTCTGCAGGTATCCTAGATCTTGATTCTTGAACTTGAGGAAACACGCGTCTGAGCAAAACTCCCAAACGCTTCCAGGAAAGACACAGGCTCTCCCACAAGCACACAAGTGTTTGCCCTCAGCTATAGATCAGGGACAAGCCTGTGAAGAGATGCCCTGCTATTCTTTCGCCTTATGGCATCATGTGTTTCGTTCCTCTTGGAGATCGATTGTTAAACGTCTTTCCTAGGGCGACTGTGAAGCATTTGCCAGCGGAGGAGAAGTAGCACGGAGCAGCATTCAGTACTGCCTACGAGTGTCTTTGCTACCCTACTAGCGGAGCTCCAAGAACAGGCACACATCTTCAGGTACCTTCCAAATGTGGATTCCCCTGCAGCCCCGTAGGCGGGCGTGCAGTACGCCAACCGTCAACGGACGTTTTTCCCCTCAAGCCTGTCAGGACGTTGCTCGTCCGTCTTTCCCTCAATAGATGGGAGTAGGCGCGCTTGCGGATGTGTGCGTGTGTGTGGCCACGCGTTTGCTTAGGCATCAGTGTGTGAAAAGGTAGGTGCTTTTCTCTAGCTGCGTGTGCGTGCACGTGGTGCTGGGTGCACATCCCTGGGTGCTCGTGGAAAGGTTTCTGCATGGTTTTCGCTGAGGAATCGTGTGTGTGCACATGGACAAAGAGAAGGCGCAGCAACCAGGTTCCAGCGCCGAAGAAGGCAAAAGGCGAGGTTTCCGGCGCTATCTCCTTCTCTCCCCAGAGCTAGTCGCGCAAAGCAAGCCGCTAAGCCGGCGACCGGCAAGAGAGCTACAACGAAGCATGCCGAACGGAGAAAATAGCAGCAGCTCATCTGTTCACACCTTGTTTCTGCCATGTGCTTGAACGCCAAGACGTTCGCGCTTCTGTGAGATGAAAGACGTCCTTCTGCATATGTGGTTGCTCACACCGGTGCACTTGTTAGTGTATCCATTCAGTCCTGGGCTGCGGGGCATTCAGAAGTGGCTCTGTGGAGACGTCTGCATAGAGGCAGCTGTCAGAACACGCACACTCGATTGTTCACCAAAACATATGCAGACGCGTCCTTAGCCTGTAGATTTGGATGCACAGAGTTCCCTGTGTTCGCAAGAGACAAGGGAATCGCGTCTGTACGCACAGAAGCAATAGCGGACCGTTTCCCTCGGAGTGAACGCGAAAGAGCCGTCTATATACTCGCAGACACGGGAACGTGCCTCAATGCGGTCACAGAGGCAGCAGCTTTTGCACAGATGCTCCTGGTGATTCTGGCACTTTCCAGGCACACTCCTGAAAGTCGCGCACACTGCTGTTCACTCGCTAAACGACCTCTTGGGAAACACGTCTCCGGTCGACGGACCGCTCAGATTGCTTCTCGTGTAACTGTGAACTGTGTCAGCGCAGGGAATCCGTCTCTGTTGAGCAGATGTCAATCCTGCCTCGCTTTTGCTTTGTTGCCTCTACCAAGATGATTTCACGTTTCTCTCTTCACTGGAGCAGGCAGACACAGCCAACGCACATCAAGTGTCAAGAGACACGCTCTGCTGAGCTCAACGCTTGTGCAGATGCACATGTGCGACGAAGTCAACACACGTGCTTGTGGAGAGAAAGAAAGGGACTCCCAGGCGTGTGGAGCGACGGGGAGAAAGAGCGGGCGCTGAGGAACACAGTTTCAAACAGACTGTCTCCACACAAACAGGCACCTGTCTGCAGGTATCCTAGATCTTGATTCTTGAACTTGAGGAAACACGCGTCTGAGCAAAACTCCCAAACGCTTCCAGGAAAGACACAGGCTCTCCCACAAGCACACAAGTGTTTGCCCTCAGCTATAGATCAGGGACAAGCCTGTGAAGAGATGCCCTGCTATTCTTTCGCCTTATGGCATCATGTGTTTCGTTCCTCTTGGAGATCGATTGTTAAACGTCTTTCCTAGGGCGACTGTGAAGCATTTGCCAGCGGAGGAGAAGTAGCACGGAGCAGCATTCAGTACTGCCTACGAGTGTCTTTGCTACCCTACTAGCGGAGCTCCAAGATCAGGCGCACATCTTCAGGTACCTTCCAAATGTGGATTCCCCTGCAGCCCCGTAGGCGGGCGTGCAGTACGCCAACCGTCAACGGACGTTTTTCCCCTCAAGCCTGTCAGGACGTTGCTCGTCCGTCTTTCCCTCAATAGATGGGAGTAGGCGCGCTTGCGGATGTGTGCGTGTGTGTGGCCACGCGTTTGCTTAGGCATCAGTGTGTGAAAAGGTAGGTGCTTTTCTCTAGCTGCGTGTGCGTGCACGTGGTGCTGGGTGCACATCCCTGGGTGCTCGTGGAAAGGTTTCTGCATGGTTTTCGCTGAGGAATCGTGTGTGTGCACATGGACAAAGAGAAGGCGCAGCAACCAGGTTCCAGCGCCGAAGAAGGCAAAAGGCGAGGTTTCCGGCGCTATCTCCTTCTCTCCCCAGAGCTAGTCGCGCAAAGCAAGCCGCTAAGCCGGCGACCGGCAAGAGAGCTACAACGAAGCATGCCGAACGGAGAAAATAGCAGCAGCTCATCTGTTCACACCTTGTTTCTGCCATGTGCTTGAACGCCAAGACGTTCGCGCTTCTGTGAGATGAAAGACGTCCTTCTGCATATGTGGTTGCTCACACCGGTGCACTTGTTAGTGTATCCATTCAGTCCTGGGCTGCGGGGCATTCAGAAGTGGCTCTGTGGAGACGTCTGCATAGAGGCAGCTGTCAGAACACGCACACTCGATTGTTCACCAAAACATATGCAGACGCGTCCTTAGCCTGTAGATTTGGATGCACAGAGTTCCCTGTGTTCGCAAGAGACAAGGGAATCGCGTCTGTGCACACAGAAGCAATAGCGGACCGTTTCCCTCGGAGTGAACGCGAAAGAGCCGTCTATATACTCGCAGACACGCGAACGTGCCTCAATGCGGTCACAGAGGCAGCAGCTTTTGCACAGATGCTCCTGGTGATTCTGGCACTTTCCAGGCACACTCCTGAAAGTCGCGCACACTGCTGTTCACTCGCTAAACGACCTCTTGGGAAACACGTCTCCGGTCGACGGACCGCTCAGATTGCTTCTCGTGTAACTGTGAACTGTGTCAGCGCAGGGAATCCGTCTCTGTTGAGCAGATGTCAATCCTGCCTCGCTTTTGCTTTGTTGCCTCTACCAAGATGATTTCCCGTTTCTCTCTTCACTGGAGCAGGCAGACACAGCCAACGCACATCAAGTGTCAAGAGACACGCTCTGCTGAGCTCAACGCTTGTGCAGATGCACATGTGCGACGAAGTCAACACACGTGCTTGTGGAGAGAAAGAAAGGGACTCCCAGGCGTGTGGAGCGACGGGGAGAAAGAGCGGGCGCTGAGGAACACAGTTTCAAACAGACTGTCTCCACACAAACAGGCACCTGTCTGCAGGTATCCTAGATCTTGATTCTTGAACTTGAGGAAACACGCGTCTGAGCAAAACTCCCAAACGCTTCCAGGAAAGACACAGGCTCTCCCACAAGCACACAAGTGTTTGCCCTCAGCTATAGATCAGGGACAAGCCTGTGAAGAGCAACCAAAGAGCTCGTCCGTCTTTCCCTCAATAGATGGGAGTAGGCGCGCTTGCGGATGTGTGCGTGTGTGTGGCCACGCGTTTGCTTAGGCATCAGTGTGTGAAAAGGTAGGTGCTTTTCTCTAGCTGCGTGTGCGTGCACGTGGTGCTGGGTGCACATCCCTGGGTGCTCGTGGAAAGGTTTCTGCATGGTTTTCGCTGAGGAATCGTGTGTGTGCACATGGACAAAGAGAAGGCGCAGCAACCAGGTTCCAGCGCCGAAGAAGGCAAAAGGCGAGGTTTCCGGCGCTATCTCCTTCTCTCCCCAGAGCTAGTCGCGCAAAGCAAGCCGCTAAGCCGGCGACCGGCAAGAGAGCTACAACGAAGCATGCCGAACGGAGAAAATAGCAGCAGCTCATCTGTTCACACCTTGTTTCTGCCATGTGCTTGAACGCCAAGACGTTCGCGCTTCTGTGAGATGAAAGACGTCCTTCTGCATATGTGGTTGCTCACACCGGTGCACTTGTTAGTGTATCCATTCAGTCCTGGGCTGCGGGGCATTCAGAAATGGCTCTGTGGAGACGTCTGCATAGAGGCAGCTGTCAGAACACGCACACTCGATTGTTCACCAAAACATATGCAGACGCGTCCTTAGCCTGTAGATTTGGATGCACAGAGTTCCCTGTGTTCGCAAGAGACAAGGGAATCGCGTCTGTGCGCACAGAAGCAATAGCGGACCGTTTCCCTCGGAGTGAACGCGAAAGAGCCGTCTATATACTCGCAGACACGCGAACGTGCCTCAATGCGGTCACAGAGGCAGCAGCTTTTGCACAGATGCTCCTGGTGATTCTGGCACTTTCCAGGCACACTCCTGAAAGTCGCGCACACTGCTGTTCACTCGCTAAACGACCTCTTGGGAAACACGTCTCCGGTCGACGGACCGCTCAGATTGCTTCTCGTGTAACTGTGAACTGTGTCAGCGCAGGGAATCCGTCTCTGTTGAGCAGATGTCAATCCTGCCTCGCTTTTGCTTTGTTGCCTCTACCAAGATGATTTCCCGTTTCTCTCTTCACTGGAGCAGGCAGACACAGCCAACGCACATCAAGTGTCAAGAGACACGCTCTGCTGAGCTCAACGCTTGTGCAGATGCACATGTGCGACGAAGTCAACACACGTGCTTGTGGAGAGAAAGAAAGGGACTCCCAGGCGTGTGGAGCGACGGGGAGAAAGAGCGGGCGCTGAGGAACACAGTTTCAAACAGACTGTCTCCACACAAACAGGCACCTGTCTGCAGGTATCCTAGATCTTGATTCTTGAACTTGAGGAAACACGCGTCTGAGCAAAACTCCCAAACGCTTCCAGGAAAGACACAGGCTCTCCCACAAGCACACAAGTGTTTGCCCTCAGCTATAGATCAGGGACAAGCCTGTGAAGAGATGCCCTGCTATTCTTTCGCCTTATGGCATCATGTGTTTCGTTCCTCTTGGAGATCGATTGTTAAACGTCTTTCCTCGGGCGACACTGAAGCATTTGCCAGCGGAGGAGAAGTAGCACGGAGCAGCATTCAGTACTGCCTACGAGTGTCTTTGCTACTCTACTAGCGGAGCTCCAAGAACAGGCACACATCTTCAGGTACCTTCCAAATGTGGATTCCCCTGCAGCCCCGTAGGCGGGCGTGCAGTACGCCAACCGTCAACGGACGTTTTTCCCCTCAAGCCTGTCAGGACGTTGCTCGTCCGTCTTTCCCTCAATAGATGGGAGTAGGCGCGCTTGCGGATGTGTGCGTGTGTGTGGCCACGCGTTTGCTTAGGCATCAGTGTGTGAAAAGGTAGGTGCTTTTCTCTAGCTGCGTGTGCGTGCACGTGGTGCTGGGTGCACATCCCTGGGTGCTCGTGGAAAGGTTTCTGCATGGTTTTCGCTGAGGAATCGTGTGTGTGCACATGGACAAAGAGAAGGCGCAGCAACCAGGTTCCAGCGCCGAAGAAGGCAAAAGGCGAGGTTTCCGGCGCTATCTCCTTCTCTCCCCAGAGCTAGTCGCGCAAAGCAAGCCGCTAAGCCGGCGACCGGCAAGAGAGCTACAACGAAGCATGCCGAACGGAGAAAATAGCAGCAGCTCATCTGTTCACACCTTGTTTCTGCCATGTGCTTGAACGCCAAGACGTTCGCGCTTCTGTGAGATGAAAGACGTCCTTCTGCATATGTGGTTGCTCACACCGGTGCACTTGTTAGTGTATCCATTCAGTCCTGGGCTGCGGGGCATTCAGAAGTGGCTCTGTGGAGACGTCTGCATAGAGGCAGCTGTCAGAACACGCACACTCGATTGTTCACCAAAACATATGCAGACGCGTCCTTAGCCTGTAGATTTGGATGCACAGAGTTCCCTGTGTTCGCAAGAGACAAGGGAATCGCGTCTGTGCGCACAGAAGCAATAGCGGACCGTTTCCCTCGGAGTGAACGCGAAAGAGCCGTCTATATACTCGCAGACACGCGAACGTGCCTCAATGCGGTCACAGAGGCAGCAGCTTTTGCACAGATGCTCCTGGTGATTCTGGCACTTTCCAGGCACACTCCTGAAAGTCGCGCACACTGCTGTTCACTCGCTAAACGACCTCTTGGGAAACACGTCTCCGGTCGACGGACCGCTCAGATTGCTTCTCGTGTAACTGTGAACTGTGTCAGCGCAGGGAATCCGTCTCTGTTGAGCAGATGTCAATCCTGCCTCGCTTTTGCTTTGTTGCCTCTACCAAGATGATTTCCCGTTTCTCTCTTCACTGGAGCAGGCAGACACAGCCAACGCACATCAAGTGTCAAGAGACACGCTCTGCTGAGCTCAACGCTTGTGCAGATGCACATGTGCGACGAAGTCAACACACGTGCTTGTGGAGAGAAAGAAAGGGACTCCCAGGCGTGTGGAGCGACGGGGAGAAAGAGCGGGCGCTGAGGAACACAGTTTCAAACAGACTGTCTCCACACAAACAGGCACCTGTCTGCAGGTATCCTAGATCTTGATTCTTGAACTTGAGGAAACACGCGTCTGAGCAAAACTCCCAAACGCTTCCAGGAAAGACACAGGCTCTCCCACAAGCACACAAGTGTTTGCCCTCAGCTATAGATCAGGGACAAGCCTGTGAAGAGCAACCAAAGAGCTCGTCCGTCTTTCCCTCAATAGATGGGAGTAGGCGCGCTTGCGGATGTGTGCGTGTGTGTGGCCACGCGTTTGCTTAGGCATCAGTGTGTGAAAAGGTAGGTGCTTTTCTCTAGCTGCGTGTGCGTGCACGTGGTGCTGGGTGCACATCCCTGGGTGCTCGTGGAAAGGTTTCTGCATGGTTTTCGCTGAGGAATCGTGTGTGTGCACATGGACAAAGAGAAGGCGCAGCAACCAGGTTCCAGCGCCGAAGAAGGCAAAAGGCGAGGTTTCCGGCGCTATCTCCTTCTCTCCCCAGAGCTAGTCGCGCAAAGCAAGCCGCTAAGCCGGCGACCGGCAAGAGAGCTACAACGAAGCATGCCGAACGGAGAAAATAGCAGCAGCTCATCTGTTCACACCTTGTTTCTGCCATGTGCTTGAACGCCAAGACGTTCGCGCTTCTGTGAGATGAAAGACGTCCTTCTGCATATGTGGTTGCTCACACCGGTGCACTTGTTAGTGTATCCATTCAGTCCTGGGCTGCGGGGCATTCAGAAGTGGCTCTGTGGAGACGTCTGCATAGAGGCAGCTGTCAGAACACGCACACTCGATTGTTCACCAAAACATATGCAGACGCGTCCTTAGCCTGTAGATTTGGATGCACAGAGTTCCCTGTGTTCGCAAGAGACAAGGGAATCGCGTCTGTGCGCACAGAAGCAATAGCGGACCGTTTCCCTTGGAGTGAACGCGAAAGAGCCGTCTATATACTCGCAGACACGCGAACGTGCCTCAATGCGGTCACAGAGGCAGCAGCTTTTGCACAGATGCTCCTGGTGATTCTGGCACTTTCCAGGCACACTCCTGAAAGTCGCGCACACTGCTGTTCACTCGCTAAACGACCTCTTGGGAAACACGTCTCCGGTCGACGGACCGCTCAGATTGCTTCTCGTGTAACTGTGAACTGTGTCAGCGCAGGGAATCCGTCTCTGTTGAGCAGATGTCAATCCTGCCTCGCTTTTGCTTTGTTGCCTCTACCAAGATGATTTCCCGTTTCTCTCTTCACTGGAGCAGGCAGACACAGCCAACGCACATCAAGTGTCAAGAGACACGCTCTGCTGAGCTCAACGCTTGTGCAGATGCACATGTGCGACGAAGTCAACACACGTGCTTGTGGAGAGAAAGAAAGGGACTCCCAGGCGTGTGGAGCGACGGGGAGAAAGAGCGGGCGCTGAGGAACACAGTTTCAAACAGACTGTCTCCACACAAACAGGCACCTGTCTGCAGGTATCCTAGATCTTGATTCTTGAACTTGAGGAAACACGCGTCTGAGCAAAACTCCCAAACGCTTCCAGGAAAGACACAGGCTCTCCCACAAGCACACAAGTGTTTGCCCTCAGCTATAGATCAGGGACAAGCCTGTGAAGAGATGCCCTGCTATTCTTTCGCCTTATGGCATCATGTGTTTCGTTCCTCTTGGAGATCGATTGTTAAACGTCTTTCCTAGGGCGACTGTGAAGCATTTGCCAGCGGAGGAGAAGTAGCACGGAGCAGCATTCAGTACTGCCTACGAGTGTCTTTGCTACCCTACTAGCGGAGCTCCAAGAACAGGCACACATCTTCAGGTACCTTCCAAATGTGGATTCCCCTGCAGCCCCGTAGGCGGGCGTGCAGTACGCCAACCGTCAACGGACGTTTTTCCCCTCAAGCCTGTCAGGACGTTGCTCGTCCGTCTTTCCCTCAATAGATGGGAGTAGGCGCGCTTGCGGATGTGTGCGTGTGTGTGGCCACGCGTTTGCTTCGGCATCAGTGTGTGAAAAGGTAGGTGCTTTTCTCTAGCTGCGTGTGCGTGCACGTGGTGCTGGGTGCACATCCCTGGGTGCTCGTGGAAAGGTTTCTGCATGGTTTTCGCTGAGGAATCGTGTGTGTGCACATGGACAAAGAGAAGGCGCAGCAACCAGGTTCCAGCGCCGAAGAAGGCAAAAGGCGAGGTTTCCGGCGCTATCTCCTTCTCTCCCCAGAGCTAGTCGCGCAAAGCAAGCCGCTAAGCCGGCGACCGGCAAGAGAGCTACAACGAAGCATGCCGAACGGAGAAAATAGCAGCAGCTCATCTGTTCACACCTTGTTTCTGCCATGTGCTTGAACGCCAAGACGTTCGCGCTTCTGTGAGATGAAAGACGTCCTTCTGCATATGTGGTTGCTCACACCGGTGCACTTGTTAGTGTATCCATTCAGTCCTGGGCTGCGGGGCATTCAGAAGTGGCTCTGTGGAGACGTCTGCATAGAGGCAGCTGTCAGAACACGCACACTCGATTGTTCACCAAAACATATGCAGACGCGTCCTTACCCTGTAGATTTGGATGCACAGAGTTCCCTGTGTTCGCAAGAGACAAGGGAATCGCGTCTGTACGCACAGAAGCAATAGCGGACCGTTTCCCTCGGAGTGAACGCGAAAGAGCCGTCTATATACTCGCAGACACGGGAACGTGCCTCAATGCGGTCACAGAGGCAGCAGCTTTTGCACAGATGCTCCTGGTGATTCTGGCACTTTCCAGGCACACTCCTGAAAGTCGCGCACACTGCTGTTCACTCGCTAAACGACCTCTTGGGAAACACGTCTCCGGTCGACGGACCGCTCAGATTGCTTCTCGTGTAACTGTGAACTGTGTCAGCGCAGGGAATCCGTCTCTGTTGAGCAGATGTCAATCCTGCCTCGCTTTTGCTTTGTTGCCTCTACCAAGATGATTTCCCGTTTCTCTCTTCACTGGAGCAGGCAGACACAGCCAACGCACATCAAGTGTCAAGAGACACGCTCTGCTGAGCTCAACGCTTGTGCAGATGCACATGTGCGACGAAGTCAACACACGTGCTTGTGGAGAGAAAGAAAGGGACTCCCAGGCGTGTGGAGCGACGGGGAGAAAGAGCGGGCGCTGAGGAACACAGTTTCAAACAGACTGTCTCCACACAAACAGGCACCTGTCTGCAGGTATCCTAGATCTTGATTCTTGAACTTGAGGAAACACGCGTCTGAGCAAAACTCCCAAACGCTTCCAGGAAAGACACAGGCTCTCCCACAAGCACACAAGTGTTTGCCCTCAGCTATAGATCAGGGACAAGCCTGTGAAGAGATGCCCTGCTATTCTTTCGCCTTATGGCATCATGTGTTTCGTTCCTCTTGGAGATCGATTGTTAAACGTCTTTCCTAGGGCGACTGTGAAGCATTTGCCAGCGGAGGAGAAGTAGCACGGAGCAGCATTCAGTACTGCCTACGAGTGTCTTTGCTACCCTACTAGCGGAGCTCCAAGAACAGGCACACATCTTCAGGTACCTTCCAAATGTGGATTCCCCTGCAGCCCCGTAGGCGGGCGTGCAGTACGCCAACCGTCAACGGACGTTTTTCCCCTCAAGCCTGTCAGGACGTTGCTCGTCCGTCTTTCCCTCAATAGATGGGAGTAGGCGCGCTTGCGGATGTGTGCGTGTGTGTGGCCACGCGTTTGCTTAGGCATCAGTGTGTGAAAAGGTAGGTGCTTTTCTCTAGCTGCGTGTGCGTGCACGTGGTGCTGGGTGCACATCCCTGGGTGCTCGTGGAAAGGTTTCTGCATGGTTTTCGCTGAGGAATCGTGTGTGTGCACATGGACAAAGAGAAGGCGCAGCAACCAGGTTCCAGCGCCGAAGAAGGCAAAAGGCGAGGTTTCCGGCGCTATCTCCTTCTCTCCCCAGAGCTAGTCGCGCAAAGCAAGCCGCTAAGCCGGCGACCGGCAAGAGAGCTACAACGAAGCATGCCGAACGGAGAAAATAGCAGCAGCTCATCTGTTCACACCTTGTTTCTGCCATGTGCTTGAACGCCAAGACGTTCGCGCTTCTGTGAGATGAAAGACGTCCTTCTGCATATGTGGTTGCTCACACCGGTGCACTTGTTAGTGTATCCATTCAGTCCTGGGCTGCGGGGCATTCAGAAGTGGCTCTGTGGAGACGTCTGCATAGAGGCAGCTGTCAGAACACGCACACTCGATTGTTCACCAAGACATATGCAGACGCGTCCTTACCCTGTAGATTTGGATGCACAGAGTTCCCTGTGTTCGCAAGAGACAAGGGAATCGCGTCTGTACGCACAGAAGCAATAGCGGACCGTTTCCCTCGGAGTGAACGCGAAAGAGCCGTCTATATACTCGCAGACACGGGAACGTGCCTCAATGCGGTCACAGAGGCAGCAGCTTTTGCACAGATGCTCCTGGTGATTCTGGCACTTTCCAGGCACACTCCTGAAAGTCGCGCACACTGCTGTTCACTCGCTAAACGACCTCTTGGGAAACACGTCTCCGGTCGACGGACCGCTCAGATTGCTTCTCGTGTAACTGTGAACTGTGTCAGCGCAGGGAATCCGTCTCTGTTGAGCAGATGTCAATCCTGCCTCGCTTTTGCTTTGTTGCCTCTACCAAGATGATTTCCCGTTTCTCTCTTCACTGGAGCACGCAGACACAGCCAACGCACATCAAGTGTCAAGAGACACGCTCTGCTGAGCTCAACGCTTGTGCAGATGCACATGTGCGACGAAGTCAACACACGTGCTTGTGGAGAGAAAGAAAGGGACTCCCAGGCGTGTGGAGCGACGGGGAGAAAGAGCGGGCGCTGAGGAACACAGTTTCAAACAGACTGTCTCCACACAAACAGGCACCTGTCTGCAGGTATCCTAGATCTTGATTCTTGAACTTGAGGAAACACGCGTCTGAGCAAAACTCCCAAACGCTTCCAGGAAAGACACAGGCTCTCCCACAAGCACACAAGTGTTTGCCCTCAGCTATAGATCAGGGACAAGCCTGTGAAGAGATGCCCTGCTATTCTTTCGCCTTATGGCATCATGTGTTTCGTTCCTCTTGGAGATCGATTGTTAAACGTCTTTCCTCGGGCGACACTGAAGCATTTGCCAGCGGAGGAGAAGTAGCACGGAGCAGCATTCAGTACTGCCTACGAGTGTCTTTGCTACCCTACTAGCGGAGCTCCAAGAACAGGCACACATCTTCAGGTACCTTCCAAATGTGGATTCCCCTGCAGCCCCGTAGGCGGGCGTGCAGTACGCCAACCGTCAACGGACGTTTTTCCCCTCAAGCCTGTCAGGACGTTGCTCGTCCGTCTTTCCCTCAATAGATGGGAGTAGGCGCGCTTGCGGATGTGTGCGTGTGTGTGGCCACGCGTTTGCTTAGGCATCAGTGTGTGAAAAGGTAGGTGCTTTTCTCTAGCTGCGTGTGCGTGCACGTGGTGCTGGGTGCACATCCCTGGGTGCTCGTGGAAAGGTTTCTGCATGGTTTTCGCTGAGGAATCGTGTGTGTGCACATGGACAAAGAGAAGGCGCAGCAACCAGGTTCCAGCGCCGAAGAAGGCAAAAGGCGAGGTTTCCGGCGCTATCTCCTTCTCTCCCCAGAGCTAGTCGCGCAAAGCAAGCCGCTAAGCCGGCGACCGGCAAGAGAGCTACAACGAAGCATGCCGAACGGAGAAAATAGCAGCAGCTCATCTGTTCACACCTTGTTTCTGCCATGTGCTTGAACGCCAAGACGTTCGCGCTTCTGTGAGATGAAAGACGTCCTTCTGCATATGTGGTTGCTCACACCGGTGCACTTGTTAGTGTATCCATTCAGTCCTGGGCTGCGGGGCATTCAGAAGTGGCTCTGTGGAGACGTCTGCATAGAGGCAGCTGTCAGAACACGCACACTCGATTGTTCACCAAAACATATGCAGACGCGTCCTTAGCCTGTAGATTTGGATGCACAGAGTTCCCTGTGTTCGCAAGAGACAAGGGAATCGCGTCTGTGCGCACAGAAGCAATAGCGGACCGTTTCCCTCGGAGTGAACGCGAAAGAGCCGTCTATATACTCGCAGACACGCGAACGTGCCTCAATGCGGTCACAGAGGCAGCAGCTTTTGCACAGATGCTCCTGGTGATTCTGGCACTTTCCAGGCACACTCCTGAAAGTCGCGCACACTGCTGTTCACTCGCTAAACGACCTCTTGGGAAACACGTCTCCGGTCGACGGACCGCTCAGATTGCTTCTCGTGTAACTGTGAACTGTGTCAGCGCAGGGAATCCGTCTCTGTTGAGCAGATGTCAATCCTGCCTCGCTTTTGCTTTGTTGCCTCTACCAAGATGATTTCCCGTTTCTCTCTTCACTGGAGCAGGCAGACACAGCCAACGCACATCAAGTGTCAAGAGACACGCTCTGCTGAGCTCAACGCTTGTGCAGATGCACATGTGCGACGAAGTCAACACACGTGCTTGTGGAGAGAAAGAAAGGGACTCCCAGGCGTGTGGAGCGACGGGGAGAAAGAGCGGGCGCTGAGGAACACAGTTTCAAACAGACTGTCTCCACACAAACAGGCACCTGTCTGCAGGTATCCTAGATCTTGATTCTTGAACTTGAGGAAACACGCGTCTGAGCAAAACTCCCAAACGCTTCCAGGAAAGACACAGGCTCTCCCACAAGCACACAAGTGTTTGCCCTCAGCTATAGATCAGTGACAAGCCTGTGAAGAGCAACCAAAGAGCTCGTCCGTCTTTCCCTCAATAGATGGGAGTAGGCGCGCTTGCGGATGTGTGCGTGTGTGTGGCCACGCGTTTGCTTAGGCATCAGTGTGTGAAAAGGTAGGTGCTTTTCTCTAGCTGCGTGTGCGTGCACGTGGTGCTGGGTGCACATCCCTGGGTGCTCGTGGAAAGGTTTCTGCATGGTTTTCGCTGAGGAATCGTGTGTGTGCACATGGACAAAGAGAAGGCGCAGCAACCAGGTTCCAGCGCCGAAGAAGGCAAAAGGCGAGGTTTCCGGCGCTATCTCCTTCTCTCCCCAGAGCTAGTCGCGCAAAGCAAGCCGCTAAGCCGGCGACCGGCAAGAGAGCTACAACGAAGCATGCCGAACGGAGAAAATAGCAGCAGCTCATCTGTTCACACCTTGTTTCTGCCATGTGCTTGAACGCCAAGACGTTCGCGCTTCTGTGAGATGAAAGACGTCCTTCTGCATATGTGGTTGCTCACACCGGTGCACTTGTTAGTGTATCCATTCAGTCCTGGGCTGCGGGGCATTCAGAAATGGCTCTGTGGAGACGTCTGCATAGAGGCAGCTGTCAGAACACGCACACTCGATTGTTCACCAAAACATATGCAGACGCGTCCTTAGCCTGTAGATTTGGATGCACAGAGTTCCCTGTGTTCGCAAGAGACAAGGGAATCGCGTCTGTGCGCACAGAAGCAATAGCGGACCGTTTCCCTCGGAGTGAACGCGAAAGAGCCGTCTATATACTCGCAGACACGCGAACGTGCCTCAATGCGGTCACAGAGGCAGCAGCTTTTGCACAGATGCTCCTGGTGATTCTGGCACTTTCCAGGCACACTCCTGAAAGTCGCGCACACTGCTGTTCACTCGCTAAACGACCTCTTGGGAAACACGTCTCCGGTCGACGGACCGCTCAGATTGCTTCTCGTGTAACTGTGAACTGTGTCAGCGCAGGGAATCCGTCTCTGTTGAGCAGATGTCAATCCTGCCTCGCTTTTGCTTTGTTGCCTCTACCAAGATGATTTCCCGTTTCTCTCTTCACTGGAGCAGGCAGACACAGCCAACGCACATCAAGTGTCAAGAGACACGCTCTGCTGAGCTCAACGCTTGTGCAGATGCACATGTGCGACGAAGTCAACACACGTGCTTGTGGAGAGAAAGAAAGGGACTCCCAGGCGTGTGGAGCGACGGGGAGAAAGAGCGGGCGCTGAGGAACACAGTTTCAAACAGACTGTCTCCACACAAACAGGCACCTGTCTGCAGGTATCCTAGATCTTGATTCTTGAACTTGAGGAAACACGCGTCTGAGCAAAACTCCCAAACGCTTCCAGGAAAGACACAGGCTCTCCCACAAGCACACAAGTGTTTGCCCTCAGCTATAGATCAGGGACAAGCCTGTGAAGAGATGCCCTGCTATTCTTTCGCCTTATGGCATCATGTGTTTCGTTCCTCTTGGAGATCGATTGTTAAACGTCTTTCCTCGGGCGACACTGAAGCATTTGCCAGCGGAGGAGAAGTAGCACGGAGCAGCATTCAGTACTGCCTACGAGTGTCTTTGCTACCCTACTAGCGGAGCTCCAAGAACAGGCACACATCTTCAGGTACCTTCCAAATGTGGATTCCCCTGCAGCCCCGTAGGCGGGCGTGCAGTACGCCAACCGTCAACGGACGTTTTTCCCCTCAAGCCTGTCAGGACGTTGCTCGTCCGTCTTTCCCTCAATAGATGGGAGTAGGCGCGCTTGCGGATGTGTGCGTGTGTGTGGCCACGCGTTTGCTTAGGCATCAGTGTGTGAAAAGGTAGGTGCTTTTCTCTAGCTGCGTGTGCGTGCACGTGGTGCTGGGTGCACATCCCTGGGTGCTCGTGGAAAGGTTTCTGCATGGTTTTCGCTGAGGAATCGTGTGTGTGCACATGGACAAAGAGAAGGCGCAGCAACCAGGTTCCAGCGCCGAAGAAGGCAAAAGGCGAGGTTTCCGGCGCTATCTCCTTCTCTCCCCAGAGCTAGTCGCGCAAAGCAAGCCGCTAAGCCGGCGACCGGCAAGAGAGCTACAACGAAGCATGCCGAACGGAGAAAATAGCAGCAGCTCATCTGTTCACACCTTGTTTCTGCCATGTGCTTGAACGCCAAGACGTTCGCGCTTCTGTGAGATGAAAGACGTCCTTCTGCATATGTGGTTGCTCACACCGGTGCACTTGTTAGTGTATCCATTCAGTCCTGGGCTGCGGGGCATTCAGAAGTGGCTCTGTGGAGACGTCTGCATAGAGGCAGCTGTCAGAACACGCACACTCGATTGTTCACCAAAACATATGCAGACGCGTCCTTAGCCTGTAGATTTGGATGCACAGAGTTCCCTGTGTTCGCAAGAGACAAGGGAATCGCGTCTGTGCGCACAGAAGCAATAGCGGACCGTTTCCCTCGGAGTGAACGCGAAAGAGCCGTCTATATACTCGCAGACACGCGAACGTGCCTCAATGCGGTCACAGAGGCAGCAGCTTTTGCACAGATGCTCCTGGTGATTCTGGCACTTTCCAGGCACACTCCTGAAAGTCGCGCACACTGCTGTTCACTCGCTAAACGACCTCTTGGGAAACACGTCTCCGGTCGACGGACCGCTCAGATTGCTTCTCGTGTAACTGTGAACTGTGTCAGCGCAGGGAATCCGTCTCTGTTGAGCAGATGTCAATCCTGCCTCGCTTTTGCTTTGTTGCCTCTACCAAGATGATTTCCCGTTTCTCTCTTCACTGGAGCAGGCAGACACAGCCAACGCACATCAAGTGTCAAGAGACACGCTCTGCTGAGCTCAACGCTTGTGCAGATGCACATGTGCGACGAAGTCAACACACGTGCTTGTGGAGAGAAAGAAAGGGACTCCCAGGCGTGTGGAGCGACGGGGAGAAAGAGCGGGCGCTGAGGAACACAGTTTCAAACAGACTGTCTCCACACAAACAGGCACCTGTCTGCAGGTATCCTAGATCTTGATTCTTGAACTTGAGGAAACACGCGTCTGAGCAAAACTCCCAAACGCTTCCAGGAAAGACACAGGCTCTCCCACAAGCACACAAGTGTTTGCCCTCAGCTATAGATCAGGGACAAGCCTGTGAAGAGATGCCCTGCTATTCTTTCGCCTTATGGCATCATGTGTTTCGTTCCTCTTGGAGATCGATTGTTAAACGTCTTTCCTAGGGCGACTGTGAAGCATTTGCCAGCGGAGGAGAAGTAGCACGGAGCAGCATTCAGTACTGCCTACGAGTGTCTTTGCTACTCTACTAGCGGAGCTCCAAGAACAGGCACACATCTTCAGGTACCTTCCAAATGTGGATTCCCCTGCAGCCCCGTAGGCGGGCGTGCAGTACGCCAACCGTCAACGGACGTTTTTCCCCTCAAGCCTGTCAGGACGTTGCTCGTCCGTCTTTCCCTCAATAGATGGGAGTAGGCGCGCTTGCGGATGTGTGCGTGTGTGTGGCCACGCGTTTGCTTAGGCATCAGTGTGTGAAAAGGTAGGTGCTTTTCTCTAGCTGCGTGTGCGTGCACGTGGTGCTGGGTGCACATCCCTGGGTGCTCGTGGAAAGGTTTCTGCATGGTTTTCGCTGAGGAATCGTGTGTGTGCACATGGACAAAGAGAAGGCGCAGCAACCAGGTTCCAGCGCCGAAGAAGGCAAAAGGCGAGGTTTCCGGCGCTATCTCCTTCTCTCCCCAGAGCTAGTCGCGCAAAGCAAGCCGCTAAGCCGGCGACCGGCAAGAGAGCTACAACGAAGCATGCCGAACGGAGAAAATAGCAGCAGCTCATCTGTTCACACCTTGTTTCTGCCATGTGCTTGAACGCCAAGACGTTCGCGCTTCTGTGAGATGAAAGACGTCCTTCTGCATATGTGGTTGCTCACACCGGTGCACTTGTTAGTGTATCCATTCAGTCCTGGGCTGCGGGGCATTCAGAAGTGGCTCTGTGGAGACGTCTGCATAGAGGCAGCTGTCAGAACACGCACACTCGATTGTTCACCAAAACATATGCAGACGCGTCCTTAGCCTGTAGATTTGGATGCACAGAGTTCCCTGTGTTCGCAAGAGACAAGGGAATCGCGTCTGTGCGCACAGAAGCAATAGCGGACCGTTTCCCTCGGAGTGAACGCGAAAGAGCCGTCTATATACTCGCAGACACGCGAACGTGCCTCAATGCGGTCACAGAGGCAGCAGCTTTTGCACAGATGCTCCTGGTGATTCTGGCACTTTCCAGGCACACTCCTGAAAGTCGCGCACACTGCTGTTCACTCGCTAAACGACCTCTTGGGAAACACGTCTCCGGTCGACGGACCGCTCAGATTGCTTCTCGTGTAACTGTGAACTGTGTCAGCGCAGGGAATCCGTCTCTGTTGAGCAGATGTCAATCCTGCCTCGCTTTTGCTTTGTTGCCTCTACCAAGATGATTTCCCGTTTCTCTCTTCACTGGAGCAGGCAGACACAGCCAACGCACATCAAGTGTCAAGAGACACGCTCTGCTGAGCTCAACGCTTGTGCAGATGCACATGTGCGACGAAGTCAACACACGTGCTTGTGGAGAGAAAGAAAGGGACTCCCAGGCGTGTGGAGCGACGGGGAGAAAGAGCGGGCGCTGAGGAACACAGTTTCAAACAGACTGTCTCCACACAAACAGGCACCTGTCTGCAGGTATCCTAGATCTTGATTCTTGAACTTGAGGAAACACGCGTCTGAGCAAAACTCCCAAACGCTTCCAGGAAAGACACAGGCTCTCCCACAAGCACACAAGTGTTTGCCCTCAGCTATAGATCAGGGACAAGCCTGTGAAGAGCAACCAAAGAGCTCGTCCGTCTTTCCCTCAATAGATGGGAGTAGGCGCGCTTGCGGATGTGTGCGTGTGTGTGGCCACGCGTTTGCTTAGGCATCAGTGTGTGAAAAGGTAGGTGCTTTTCTCTAGCTGCGTGTGCGTGCACGTGGTGCTGGGTGCACATCCCTGGGTGCTCGTGGAAAGGTTTCTGCATGGTTTTCGCTGAGGAATCGTGTGTGTGCACATGGACAAAGAGAAGGCGCAGCAACCAGGTTCCAGCGCCGAAGAAGGCAAAAGGCGAGGTTTCCGGCGCTATCTCCTTCTCTCCCCAGAGCTAGTCGCGCAAAGCAAGCCGCTAAGCCGGCGACCGGCAAGAGAGCTACAACGAAGCATGCCGAACGGAGAAAATAGCAGCAGCTCATCTGTTCACACCTTGTTTCTGCCATGTGCTTGAACGCCAAGACGTTCGCGCTTCTGTGAGATGAAAGACGTCCTTCTGCATATGTGGTTGCTCACACCGGTGCACTTGTTAGTGTATCCATTCAGTCCTGGGCTGCGGGGCATTCAGAAATGGCTCTGTGGAGACGTCTGCATAGAGGCAGCTGTCAGAACACGCACACTCGATTGTTCACCAAAACATATGCAGACGCGTCCTTAGCCTGTAGATTTGGATGCACAGAGTTCCCTGTGTTCGCAAGAGACAAGGGAATCGCGTCTGTGCGCACAGAAGCAATAGCGGACCGTTTCCCTCGGAGTGAACGCGAAAGAGCCGTCTATATACTCGCAGACACGCGAACGTGCCTCAATGCGGTCACAGAGGCAGCAGCTTTTGCACAGATGCTCCTGGTGATTCTGGCACTTTCCAGGCACACTCCTGAAAGTCGCGCACACTGCTGTTCACTCGCTAAACGACCTCTTGGGAAACACGTCTCCGGTCGACGGACCGCTCAGATTGCTTCTCGTGTAACTGTGAACTGTGTCAGCGCAGGGAATCCGTCTCTGTTGAGCAGATGTCAATCCTGCCTCGCTTTTGCTTTGTTGCCTCTACCAAGATGATTTCCCGTTTCTCTCTTCACTGGAGCAGGCAGACACAGCCAACGCACATCAAGTGTCAAGAGACACGCTCTGCTGAGCTCAACGCTTGTGCAGATGCACATGTGCGACGAAGTCAACACACGTGCTTGTGGAGAGAAAGAAAGGGACTCCCAGGCGTGTGGAGCGACGGGGAGAAAGAGCGGGCGCTGAGGAACACAGTTTCAAACAGACTGTCTCCACACAAACAGGCACCTGTCTGCAGGTATCCTAGATCTTGATTCTTGAACTTGAGGAAACACGCGTCTGAGCAAAACTCCCAAACGCTTCCAGGAAAGACACAGGCTCTCCCACAAGCACACAAGTGTTTGCCCTCAGCTATAGATCAGGGACAAGCCTGTGAAGAGATGCCCTGCTATTCTTTCGCCTTATGGCATCATGTGTTTCGTTCCTCTTGGAGATCGATTGTTAAACGTCTTTCCTCGGGCGACACTGAAGCATTTGCCAGCGGAGGAGAAGTAGCACGGAGCAGCATTCAGTACTGCCTACGAGTGTCTTTGCTACCCTACTAGCGGAGCTCCAAGAACAGGCACACATCTTCAGGTACCTTCCAAATGTGGATTCCCCTGCAGCCCCGTAGGCGGGCGTGCAGTACGCCAACCGTCAACGGACGTTTTTCCCCTCAAGCCTGTCAGGACGTTGCTCGTCCGTCTTTCCCTCAATAGATGGGAGTAGGCGCGCTTGCGGATGTGTGCGTGTGTGTGGCCACGCGTTTGCTTAGGCATCAGTGTGTGAAAAGGTAGGTGCTTTTCTCTAGCTGCGTGTGCGTGCACGTGGTGCTGGGTGCACATCCCTGGGTGCTCGTGGAAAGGTTTCTGCATGGTTTTCGCTGAGGAATCGTGTGTGTGCACATGGACAAAGAGAAGGCGCAGCAACCAGGTTCCAGCGCCGAAGAAGGCAAAAGGCGAGGTTTCCGGCGCTATCTCCTTCTCTCCCCAGAGCTAGTCGCGCAAAGCAAGCCGCTAAGCCGGCGACCGGCAAGAGAGCTACAACGAAGCATGCCGAACGGAGAAAATAGCAGCAGCTCATCTGTTCACACCTTGTTTCTGCCATGTGCTTGAACGCCAAGACGTTCGCGCTTCTGTGAGATGAAAGACGTCCTTCTGCATATGTGGTTGCTCACACCGGTGCACTTGTTAGTGTATCCATTCAGTCCTGGGCTGCGGGGCATTCAGAAGTGGCTCTGTGGAGACGTCTGCATAGAGGCAGCTGTCAGAACACGCACACTCGATTGTTCACCAAAACATATGCAGACGCGTCCTTAGCCTGTAGATTTGGATGCACAGAGTTCCCTGTGTTCGCAAGAGACAAGGGAATCGCGTCTGTGCGCACAGAAGCAATAGCGGACCGTTTCCCTCGGAGTGAACGCGAAAGAGCCGTCTATATACTCGCAGACACGCGAACGTGCCTCAATGCGGTCACAGAGGCAGCAGCTTTTGCACAGATGCTCCTGGTGATTCTGGCACTTTCCAGGCACACTCCTGAAAGTCGCGCACACTGCTGTTCACTCGCTAAACGACCTCTTGGGAAACACGTCTCCGGTCGACGGACCGCTCAGATTGCTTCTCGTGTAACTGTGAACTGTGTCAGCGCAGGGAATCCGTCTCTGTTGAGCAGATGTCAATCCTGCCTCGCTTTTGCTTTGTTGCCTCTACCAAGATGATTTCCCGTTTCTCTCTTCACTGGAGCAGGCAGACACAGCCAACGCACATCAAGTGTCAAGAGACACGCTCTGCTGAGCTCAACGCTTGTGCAGATGCACATGTGCGACGAAGTCAACACACGTGCTTGTGGAGAGAAAGAAAGGGACTCCCAGGCGTGTGGAGCGACGGGGAGAAAGAGCGGGCGCTGAGGAACACAGTTTCAAACAGACTGTCTCCACACAAACAGGCACCTGTCTGCAGGTATCCTAGATCTTGATTCTTGAACTTGAGGAAACACGCGTCTGAGCAAAACTCCCAAACGCTTCCAGGAAAGACACAGGCTCTCCCACAAGCACACAAGTGTTTGCCCTCAGCTATAGATCAGGGACAAGCCTGTGAAGAGCAACCAAAGAGCTCGTCCGTCTTTCCCTCAATAGATGGGAGTAGGCGCGCTTGCGGATGTGTGCGTGTGTGTGGCCACGCGTTTGCTTAGGCATCAGTGTGTGAAAAGGTAGGTGCTTTTCTCTAGCTGCGTGTGCGTGCACGTGGTGCTGGGTGCACATCCCTGGGTGCTCGTGGAAAGGTTTCTGCATGGTTTTCGCTGAGGAATCGTGTGTGTGCACATGGACAAAGAGAAGGCGCAGCAACCAGGTTCCAGCGCCGAAGAAGGCAAAAGGCGAGGTTTCCGGCGCTATCTCCTTCTCTCCCCAGAGCTAGTCGCGCAAAGCAAGCCGCTAAGCCGGCGACCGGCAAGAGAGCTACAACGAAGCATGCCGAACGGAGAAAATAGCAGCAGCTCATCTGTTCACACCTTGTTTCTGCCATGTGCTTGAACGCCAAGACGTTCGCGCTTCTGTGAGATGAAAGACGTCCTTCTGCATATGTGGTTGCTCACACCGGTGCACTTGTTAGTGTATCCATTCAGTCCTGGGCTGCGGGGCATTCAGAAGTGGCTCTGTGGAGACGTCTGCATAGAGGCAGCTGTCAGAACACGCACACTCGATTGTTCACCAAAACATATGCAGACGCGTCCTTAGCCTGTAGATTTGGATGCACAGAGTTCCCTGTGTTCGCAAGAGACAAGGGAATCGCGTCTGTGCGCACAGAAGCAATAGCGGACCGTTTCCCTCGGAGTGAACGCGAAAGAGCCGTCTATATACTCGCAGACACGCGAACGTGCCTCAATGCGGTCACAGAGGCAGCAGCTTTTGCACAGATGCTCCTGGTGATTCTGGCACTTTCCAGGCACACTCCTGAAAGTCGCGCACACTGCTGTTCACTCGCTAAACGACCTCTTGGGAAACACGTCTCCGGTCGACGGACCGCTCAGATTGCTTCTCGTGTAACTGTGAACTGTGTCAGCGCAGGGAATCCGTCTCTGTTGAGCAGATGTCAATCCTGCCTCGCTTTTGCTTTGTTGCCTCTACCAAGATGATTTCCCGTTTCTCTCTTCACTGGAGCAGGCAGACACAGCCAACGCACATCAAGTGTCAAGAGACACGCTCTGCTGAGCTCAACGCTTGTGCAGATGCACATGTGCGACGAAGTCAACACACGTGCTTGTGGAGAGAAAGAAAGGGACTCCCAGGCGTGTGGAGCGACGGGGAGAAAGAGCGGGCGCTGAGGAACACAGTTTCAAACAGACTGTCTCCACACAAACAGGCACCTGTCTGCAGGTATCCTAGATCTTGATTCTTGAACTTGAGGAAACACGCGTCTGAGCAAAACTCCCAAACGCTTCCAGGAAAGACACAGGCTCTCCCACAAGCACACAAGTGTTTGCCCTCAGCTATAGATCAGGGACAAGCCTGTGAAGAGATGCCCTGCTATTCTTTCGCCTTATGGCATCATGTGTTTCGTTCCTCTTGGAGATCGATTGTTAAACGTCTTTCCTAGGGCGACTGTGAAGCATTTGCCAGCGGAGGAGAAGTAGCACGGAGCAGCATTCAGTACTGCCTACGAGTGTCTTTGCTACCCTACTAGCGGAGCTCCAAGAACAGGCACACATCTTCAGGTACCTTCCAAATGTGGATTCCCCTGCAGCCCCGTAGGCGGGCGTGCAGTACGCCAACCGTCAACGGACGTTTTTCCCCTCAAGCCTGTCAGGACGTTGCTCGTCCGTCTTTCCCTCAATAGATGGGAGTAGGCGCGCTTGCGGATGTGTGCGTGTGTGTGGCCACGCGTTTGCTTAGGCATCAGTGTGTGAAAAGGTAGGTGCTTTTCTCTAGCTGCGTGTGCGTGCACGTGGTGCTGGGTGCACATCCCTGGGTGCTCGTGGAAAGGTTTCTGCATGGTTTTCGCTGAGGAATCGTGTGTGTGCACATGGACAAAGAGAAGGCGCAGCAACCAGGTTCCAGCGCCGAAGAAGGCAAAAGGCGAGGTTTCCGGCGCTATCTCCTTCTCTCCCCAGAGCTAGTCGCGCAAAGCAAGCCGCTAAGCCGGCGACCGGCAAGAGAGCTACAACGAAGCATGCCGAACGGAGAAAATAGCAGCAGCTCATCTGTTCACACCTTGTTTCTGCCATGTGCTTGAACGCCAAGACGTTCGCGCTTCTGTGAGATGAAAGACGTCCTTCTGCATATGTGGTTGCTCACACCGGTGCACTTGTTAGTGTATCCATTCAGTCCTGGGCTGCGGGGCATTCAGAAGTGGCTCTGTGGAGACGTCTGCATAGAGGCAGCTGTCAGAACACGCACACTCGATTGTTCACCAAAACATATGCAGACGCGTCCTTAGCCTGTAGATTTGGATGCACAGAGTTCCCTGTGTTCGCAAGAGACAAGGGAATCGCGTCTGTGCGCACAGAAGCAATAGCGGACCGTTTCCCTCGGAGTGAACGCGAAAGAGCCGTCTATATACTCGCAGACACGCGAACGTGCCTCAATGCGGTCACAGAGGCAGCAGCTTTTGCACAGATGCTCCTGGTGATTCTGGCACTTTCCAGGCACACTCCTGAAAGTCGCGCACACTGCTGTTCACTCGCTAAACGACCTCTTGGGAAACACGTCTCCGGTCGACGGACCGCTCAGATTGCTTCTCGTGTAACTGTGAACTGTGTCAGCGCAGGGAATCCGTCTCTGTTGAGCAGATGTCAATCCTGCCTCGCTTTTGCTTTGTTGCCTCTACCAAGATGATTTCCCGTTTCTCTCTTCACTGGAGCAGGCAGACACAGCCAACGCACATCAAGTGTCAAGAGACACGCTCTGCTGAGCTCAACGCTTGTGCAGATGCACATGTGCGACGAAGTCAACACACGTGCTTGTGGAGAGAAAGAAAGGGACTCCCAGGCGTGTGGAGCGACGGGGAGAAAGAGCGGGCGCTGAGGAACACAGTTTCAAACAGACTGTCTCCACACAAACAGGCACCTGTCTGCAGGTATCCTAGATCTTGATTCTTGAACTTGAGGAAACACGCGTCTGAGCAAAACTCCCAAACGCTTCCAGGAAAGACACAGGCTCTCCCACAAGCACACAAGTGTTTGCCCTCAGCTATAGATCAGGGACAAGCCTGTGAAGAGCAACCAAAGAGCTCGTCCGTCTTTCCCTCAATAGATGGGAGTAGGCGCGCTTGCGGATGTGTGCGTGTGTGTGGCCACGCGTTTGCTTAGGCATCAGTGTGTGAAAAGGTAGGTGCTTTTCTCTAGCTGCGTGTGCGTGCACGTGGTGCTGGGTGCACATCCCTGGGTGCTCGTGGAAAGGTTTCTGCATGGTTTTCGCTGAGGAATCGTGTGTGTGCACATGGACAAAGAGAAGGCGCAGCAACCAGGTTCCAGCGCCGAAGAAGGCAAAAGGCGAGGTTTCCGGCGCTATCTCCTTCTCTCCCCAGAGCTAGTCGCGCAAAGCAAGCCGCTAAGCCGGCGACCGGCAAGAGAGCTACAACGAAGCATGCCGAACGGAGAAAATAGCAGCAGCTCATCTGTTCACACCTTGTTTCTGCCATGTGCTTGAACGCCAAGACGTTCGCGCTTCTGTGAGATGAAAGACGTCCTTCTGCATATGTGGTTGCTCACACCGGTGCACTTGTTAGTGTATCCATTCAGTCCTGGGCTGCGGGGCATTCAGAAGTGGCTCTGTGGAGACGTCTGCATAGAGGCAGCTGTCAGAACACGCACACTCGATTGTTCACCAAAACATATGCAGACGCGTCCTTAGCCTGTAGATTTGGATGCACAGAGTTCCCTGTGTTCGCAAGAGACAAGGGAATCGCGTCTGTGCGCACAGAAGCAATAGCGGACCGTTTCCCTTGGAGTGAACGCGAAAGAGCCGTCTATATACTCGCAGACACGCGAACGTGCCTCAATGCGGTCACAGAGGCAGCAGCTTTTGCACAGATGCTCCTGGTGATTCTGGCACTTTCCAGGCACACTCCTGAAAGTCGCGCACACTGCTGTTCACTCGCTAAACGACCTCTTGGGAAACACGTCTCCGGTCGACGGACCGCTCAGATTGCTTCTCGTGTAACTGTGAACTGTGTCAGCGCAGGGAATCCGTCTCTGTTGAGCAGATGTCAATCCTGCCTCGCTTTTGCTTTGTTGCCTCTACCAAGATGATTTCCCGTTTCTCTCTTCACTGGAGCAGGCAGACACAGCCAACGCACATCAAGTGTCAAGAGACACGCTCTGCTGAGCTCAACGCTTGTGCAGATGCACATGTGCGACGAAGTCAACACACGTGCTTGTGGAGAGAAAGAAAGGGACTCCCAGGCGTGTGGAGCGACGGGGAGAAAGAGCGGGCGCTGAGGAACACAGTTTCAAACAGACTGTCTCCACACAAACAGGCACCTGTCTGCAGGTATCCTAGATCTTGATTCTTGAACTTGAGGAAACACGCGTCTGAGCAAAACTCCCAAACGCTTCCAGGAAAGACACAGGCTCTCCCACAAGCACACAAGTGTTTGCCCTCAGCTATAGATCAGGGACAAGCCTGTGAAGAGATGCCCTGCTATTCTTTCGCCTTATGGCATCATGTGTTTCGTTCCTCTTGGAGATCGATTGTTAAACGTCTTTCCTAGGGCGACTGTGAAGCATTTGCCAGCGGAGGAGAAGTAGCACGGAGCAGCATTCAGTACTGCCTACGAGTGTCTTTGCTACCCTACTAGCGGAGCTCCAAGAACAGGCACACATCTTCAGGTACCTTCCAAATGTGGATTCCCCTGCAGCCCCGTAGGCGGGCGTGCAGTACGCCAACCGTCAACGGACGTTTTTCCCCTCAAGCCTGTCAGGACGTTGCTCGTCCGTCTTTCCCTCAATAGATGGGAGTAGGCGCGCTTGCGGATGTGTGCGTGTGTGTGGCCACGCGTTTGCTTCGGCATCAGTGTGTGAAAAGGTAGGTGCTTTTCTCTAGCTGCGTGTGCGTGCACGTGGTGCTGGGTGCACATCCCTGGGTGCTCGTGGAAAGGTTTCTGCATGGTTTTCGCTGAGGAATCGTGTGTGTGCACATGGACAAAGAGAAGGCGCAGCAACCAGGTTCCAGCGCCGAAGAAGGCAAAAGGCGAGGTTTCCGGCGCTATCTCCTTCTCTCCCCAGAGCTAGTCG
Organism: Patagioenas fasciata; assembly: GCF_037038585.1. Lineage (NCBI taxonomy): Eukaryota > Metazoa > Chordata > Aves > Columbiformes > Columbidae > Patagioenas > Patagioenas fasciata. Next base: position 185,964 of record NW_027288779.1, on the reverse strand, counting down.
CGCAAAGCAAGCCGCTAAGCCGGCGACCGGCAAGAGAGCTACAACGAAGCATGCCGAACGGAGAAAATAGCAGCAGCTCATCTGTTCACACCTTGTTTCTGCCATGTGCTTGAACGCCAAGACGTTCGCGCTTCTGTGAGATGAAAGACGTCCTTCTGCATATGTGGTTGCTCACACCGGTGCACTTGTTAGTGTATCCATTCAGTCCTGGGCTGCGGGGCATTCAGAAGTGGCTCTGTGGAGACGTCTGCATAGAGGCAGCTGTCAGAACACGCACACTCGATTGTTCACCAAAACATATGCAGACGCGTCCTTACCCTGTAGATTTGGATGCACAGAGTTCCCTGTGTTCGCAAGAGACAAGGGAATCGCGTCTGTACGCACAGAAGCAATAGCGGACCGTTTCCCTCGGAGTGAACGCGAAAGAGCCGTCTATATACTCGCAGACACGGGAACGTGCCTCAATGCGGTCACAGAGGCAGCAGCTTTTGCACAGATGCTCCTGGTGATTCTGGCACTTTCCAGGCACACTCCTGAAAGTCGCGCACACTGCTGTTCACTCGCTAAACGACCTCTTGGGAAACACGTCTCCGGTCGACGGACCGCTCAGATTGCTTCTCGTGTAACTGTGAACTGTGTCAGCGCAGGGAATCCGTCTCTGTTGAGCAGATGTCAATCCTGCCTCGCTTTTGCTTTGTTGCCTCTACCAAGATGATTTCCCGTTTCTCTCTTCACTGGAGCAGGCAGACACAGCCAACGCACATCAAGTGTCAAGAGACACGCTCTGCTGAGCTCAACGCTTGTGCAGATGCACATGTGCGACGAAGTCAACACACGTGCTTGTGGAGAGAAAGAAAGGGACTCCCAGGCGTGTGGAGCGACGGGGAGAAAGAGCGGGCGCTGAGGAACACAGTTTCAAACAGACTGTCTCCACACAAACAGGCACCTGTCTGCAGGTATCCTAGATCTTGATTCTTGAACTTGAGGAAACACGCGTCTGAGCAAAACTCCCAAACGCTTCCAGGAAAGACACAGGCTCTCCCACAAGCACACAAGTGTTTGCCCTCAGCTATAGATCAGGGACAAGCCTGTGAAGAGATGCCCTGCTATTCTTTCGCCTTATGGCATCATGTGTTTCGTTCCTCTTGGAGATCGATTGTTAAACGTCTTTCCTAGGGCGACTGTGAAGCATTTGCCAGCGGAGGAGAAGTAGCACGGAGCAGCATTCAGTACTGCCTACGAGTGTCTTTGCTACCCTACTAGCGGAGCTCCAAGAACAGGCACACATCTTCAGGTACCTTCCAAATGTGGATTCCCCTGCAGCCCCGTAGGCGGGCGTGCAGTACGCCAACCGTCAACGGACGTTTTTCCCCTCAAGCCTGTCAGGACGTTGCTCGTCCGTCTTTCCCTCAATAGATGGGAGTAGGCGCGCTTGCGGATGTGTGCGTGTGTGTGGCCACGCGTTTGCTTAGGCATCAGTGTGTGAAAAGGTAGGTGCTTTTCTCTAGCTGCGTGTGCGTGCACGTGGTGCTGGGTGCACATCCCTGGGTGCTCGTGGAAAGGTTTCTGCATGGTTTTCGCTGAGGAATCGTGTGTGTGCACATGGACAAAGAGAAGGCGCAGCAACCAGGTTCCAGCGCCGAAGAAGGCAAAAGGCGAGGTTTCCGGCGCTATCTCCTTCTCTCCCCAGAGCTAGTCGCGCAAAGCAAGCCGCTAAGCCGGCGACCGGCAAGAGAGCTACAACGAAGCATGCCGAACGGAGAAAATAGCAGCAGCTCATCTGTTCACACCTTGTTTCTGCCATGTGCTTGAACGCCAAGACGTTCGCGCTTCTGTGAGATGAAAGACGTCCTTCTGCATATGTGGTTGCTCACACCGGTGCACTTGTTAGTGTATCCATTCAGTCCTGGGCTGCGGGGCATTCAGAAGTGGCTCTGTGGAGACGTCTGCATAGAGGCAGCTGTCAGAACACGCACACTCGATTGTTCACCAAGACATATGCAGACGCGTCCTTACCCTGTAGATTTGGATGCACAGAGTTCCCTGTGTTCGCAAGAGACAAGGGAATCGCGTCTGTACGCACAGAAGCAATAGCGGACCGTTTCCCTCGGAGTGAACGCGAAAGAGCCGTCTATATACTCGCAGACACGGGAACGTGCCTCAATGCGGTCACAGAGGCAGCAGCTTTTGCACAGATGCTCCTGGTGATTCTGGCACTTTCCAGGCACACTCCTGAAAGTCGCGCACACTGCTGTTCACTCGCTAAACGACCTCTTGGGAAACACGTCTCCGGTCGACGGACCGCTCAGATTGCTTCTCGTGTAACTGTGAACTGTGTCAGCGCAGGGAATCCGTCTCTGTTGAGCAGATGTCAATCCTGCCTCGCTTTTGCTTTGTTGCCTCTACCAAGATGATTTCCCGTTTCTCTCTTCACTGGAGCAGGCAGACACAGCCAACGCACATCAAGTGTCAAGAGACACGCTCTGCTGAGCTCAACGCTTGTGCAGATGCACATGTGCGACGAAGTCAACACACGTGCTTGTGGAGAGAAAGAAAGGGACTCCCAGGCGTGTGGAGCGACGGGGAGAAAGAGCGGGCGCTGAGGAACACAGTTTCAAACAGACTGTCTCCACACAAACAGGCACCTGTCTGCAGGTATCCTAGATCTTGATTCTTGAACTTGAGGAAACACGCGTCTGAGCAAAACTCCCAAACGCTTCCAGGAAAGACACAGGCTCTCCCACAAGCACACAAGTGTTTGCCCTCAGCTATAGATCAGGGACAAGCCTGTGAAGAGATGCCCTGCTATTCTTTCGCCTTATGGCATCATGTGTTTCGTTCCTCTTGGAGATCGATTGTTAAACGTCTTTCCTCGGGCGACACTGAAGCATTTGCCAGCGGAGGAGAAGTAGCACGGAGCAGCATTCAGTACTGCCTACGAGTGTCTTTGCTACCCTACTAGCGGAGCTCCAAGAACAGGCACACATCTTCAGGTACCTTCCAAATGTGGATTCCCCTGCAGCCCCGTAGGCGGGCGTGCAGTACGCCAACCGTCAACGGACGTTTTTCCCCTCAAGCCTGTCAGGACGTTGCTCGTCCGTCTTTCCCTCAATAGATGGGAGTAGGCGCGCTTGCGGATGTGTGCGTGTGTGTGGCCACGCGTTTGCTTAGGCATCAGTGTGTGAAAAGGTAGGTGCTTTTCTCTAGCTGCGTGTGCGTGCACGTGGTGCTGGGTGCACATCCCTGGGTGCTCGTGGAAAGGTTTCTGCATGGTTTTCGCTGAGGAATCGTGTGTGTGCACATGGACAAAGAGAAGGCGCAGCAACCAGGTTCCAGCGCCGAAGAAGGCAAAAGGCGAGGTTTCCGGCGCTATCTCCTTCTCTCCCCAGAGCTAGTCGCGCAAAGCAAGCCGCTAAGCCGGCGACCGGCAAGAGAGCTACAACGAAGCATGCCGAACGGAGAAAATAGCAGCAGCTCATCTGTTCACACCTTGTTTCTGCCATGTGCTTGAACGCCAAGACGTTCGCGCTTCTGTGAGATGAAAGACGTCCTTCTGCATATGTGGTTGCTCACACCGGTGCACTTGTTAGTGTATCCATTCAGTCCTGGGCTGCGGGGCATTCAGAAGTGGCTCTGTGGAGACGTCTGCATAGAGGCAGCTGTCAGAACACGCACACTCGATTGTTCACCAAAACATATGCAGACGCGTCCTTAGCCTGTAGATTTGGATGCACAGAGTTCCCTGTGTTCGCAAGAGACAAGGGAATCGCGTCTGTGCGCACAGAAGCAATAGCGGACCGTTTCCCTCGGAGTGAACGCGAAAGAGCCGTCTATATACTCGCAGACACGCGAACGTGCCTCAATGCGGTCACAGAGGCAGCAGCTTTTGCACAGATGCTCCTGGTGATTCTGGCACTTTCCAGGCACACTCCTGAAAGTCGCGCACACTGCTGTTCACTCGCTAAACGACCTCTTGGGAAACACGTCTCCGGTCGACGGACCGCTCAGATTGCTTCTCGTGTAACTGTGAACTGTGTCAGCGCAGGGAATCCGTCTCTGTTGAGCAGATGTCAATCCTGCCTCGCTTTTGCTTTGTTGCCTCTACCAAGATGATTTCCCGTTTCTCTCTTCACTGGAGCACGCAGACACAGCCAACGCACATCAAGTGTCAAGAGACACGCTCTGCTGAGCTCAACGCTTGTGCAGATGCACATGTGCGACGAAGTCAACACACGTGCTTGTGGAGAGAAAGAAAGGGACTCCCAGGCGTGTGGAGCGACGGGGAGAAAGAGCGGGCGCTGAGGAACACAGTTTCAAACAGACTGTCTCCACACAAACAGGCACCTGTCTGCAGGTATCCTAGATCTTGATTCTTGAACTTGAGGAAACACGCGTCTGAGCAAAACTCCCAAACGCTTCCAGGAAAGACACAGGCTCTCCCACAAGCACACAAGTGTTTGCCCTCAGCTATAGATCAGTGACAAGCCTGTGAAGAGCAACCAAAGAGCTCGTCCGTCTTTCCCTCAATAGATGGGAGTAGGCGCGCTTGCGGATGTGTGCGTGTGTGTGGCCACGCGTTTGCTTAGGCATCAGTGTGTGAAAAGGTAGGTGCTTTTCTCTAGCTGCGTGTGCGTGCACGTGGTGCTGGGTGCACATCCCTGGGTGCTCGTGGAAAGGTTTCTGCATGGTTTTCGCTGAGGAATCGTGTGTGTGCACATGGACAAAGAGAAGGCGCAGCAACCAGGTTCCAGCGCCGAAGAAGGCAAAAGGCGAGGTTTCCGGCGCTATCTCCTTCTCTCCCCAGAGCTAGTCGCGCAAAGCAAGCCGCTAAGCCGGCGACCGGCAAGAGAGCTACAACGAAGCATGCCGAACGGAGAAAATAGCAGCAGCTCATCTGTTCACACCTTGTTTCTGCCATGTGCTTGAACGCCAAGACGTTCGCGCTTCTGTGAGATGAAAGACGTCCTTCTGCATATGTGGTTGCTCACACCGGTGCACTTGTTAGTGTATCCATTCAGTCCTGGGCTGCGGGGCATTCAGAAATGGCTCTGTGGAGACGTCTGCATAGAGGCAGCTGTCAGAACACGCACACTCGATTGTTCACCAAAACATATGCAGACGCGTCCTTAGCCTGTAGATTTGGATGCACAGAGTTCCCTGTGTTCGCAAGAGACAAGGGAATCGCGTCTGTGCGCACAGAAGCAATAGCGGACCGTTTCCCTCGGAGTGAACGCGAAAGAGCCGTCTATATACTCGCAGACACGCGAACGTGCCTCAATGCGGTCACAGAGGCAGCAGCTTTTGCACAGATGCTCCTGGTGATTCTGGCACTTTCCAGGCACACTCCTGAAAGTCGCGCACACTGCTGTTCACTCGCTAAACGACCTCTTGGGAAACACGTCTCCGGTCGACGGACCGCTCAGATTGCTTCTCGTGTAACTGTGAACTGTGTCAGCGCAGGGAATCCGTCTCTGTTGAGCAGATGTCAATCCTGCCTCGCTTTTGCTTTGTTGCCTCTACCAAGATGATTTCCCGTTTCTCTCTTCACTGGAGCAGGCAGACACAGCCAACGCACATCAAGTGTCAAGAGACACGCTCTGCTGAGCTCAACGCTTGTGCAGATGCACATGTGCGACGAAGTCAACACACGTGCTTGTGGAGAGAAAGAAAGGGACTCCCAGGCGTGTGGAGCGACGGGGAGAAAGAGCGGGCGCTGAGGAACACAGTTTCAAACAGACTGTCTCCACACAAACAGGCACCTGTCTGCAGGTATCCTAGATCTTGATTCTTGAACTTGAGGAAACACGCGTCTGAGCAAAACTCCCAAACGCTTCCAGGAAAGACACAGGCTCTCCCACAAGCACACAAGTGTTTGCCCTCAGCTATAGATCAGGGACAAGCCTGTGAAGAGATGCCCTGCTATTCTTTCGCCTTATGGCATCATGTGTTTCGTTCCTCTTGGAGATCGATTGTTAAACGTCTTTCCTCGGGCGACACTGAAGCATTTGCCAGCGGAGGAGAAGTAGCACGGAGCAGCATTCAGTACTGCCTACGAGTGTCTTTGCTACCCTACTAGCGGAGCTCCAAGAACAGGCACACATCTTCAGGTACCTTCCAAATGTGGATTCCCCTGCAGCCCCGTAGGCGGGCGTGCAGTACGCCAACCGTCAACGGACGTTTTTCCCCTCAAGCCTGTCAGGACGTTGCTCGTCCGTCTTTCCCTCAATAGATGGGAGTAGGCGCGCTTGCGGATGTGTGCGTGTGTGTGGCCACGCGTTTGCTTAGGCATCAGTGTGTGAAAAGGTAGGTGCTTTTCTCTAGCTGCGTGTGCGTGCACGTGGTGCTGGGTGCACATCCCTGGGTGCTCGTGGAAAGGTTTCTGCATGGTTTTCGCTGAGGAATCGTGTGTGTGCACATGGACAAAGAGAAGGCGCAGCAACCAGGTTCCAGCGCCGAAGAAGGCAAAAGGCGAGGTTTCCGGCGCTATCTCCTTCTCTCCCCAGAGCTAGTCGCGCAAAGCAAGCCGCTAAGCCGGCGACCGGCAAGAGAGCTACAACGAAGCATGCCGAACGGAGAAAATAGCAGCAGCTCATCTGTTCACACCTTGTTTCTGCCATGTGCTTGAACGCCAAGACGTTCGCGCTTCTGTGAGATGAAAGACGTCCTTCTGCATATGTGGTTGCTCACACCGGTGCACTTGTTAGTGTATCCATTCAGTCCTGGGCTGCGGGGCATTCAGAAGTGGCTCTGTGGAGACGTCTGCATAGAGGCAGCTGTCAGAACACGCACACTCGATTGTTCACCAAAACATATGCAGACGCGTCCTTAGCCTGTAGATTTGGATGCACAGAGTTCCCTGTGTTCGCAAGAGACAAGGGAATCGCGTCTGTGCGCACAGAAGCAATAGCGGACCGTTTCCCTCGGAGTGAACGCGAAAGAGCCGTCTATATACTCGCAGACACGCGAACGTGCCTCAATGCGGTCACAGAGGCAGCAGCTTTTGCACAGATGCTCCTGGTGATTCTGGCACTTTCCAGGCACACTCCTGAAAGTCGCGCACACTGCTGTTCACTCGCTAAACGACCTCTTGGGAAACACGTCTCCGGTCGACGGACCGCTCAGATTGCTTCTCGTGTAACTGTGAACTGTGTCAGCGCAGGGAATCCGTCTCTGTTGAGCAGATGTCAATCCTGCCTCGCTTTTGCTTTGTTGCCTCTACCAAGATGATTTCCCGTTTCTCTCTTCACTGGAGCACGCAGACACAGCCAACGCACATCAAGTGTCAAGAGACACGCTCTGCTGAGCTCAACGCTTGTGCAGATGCACATGTGCGACGAAGTCAACACACGTGCTTGTGGAGAGAAAGAAAGGGACTCCCAGGCGTGTGGAGCGACGGGGAGAAAGAGCGGGCGCTGAGGAACACAGTTTCAAACAGACTGTCTCCACACAAACAGGCACCTGTCTGCAGGTATCCTAGATCTTGATTCTTGAACTTGAGGAAACACGCGTCTGAGCAAAACTCCCAAACGCTTCCAGGAAAGACACAGGCTCTCCCACAAGCACACAAGTGTTTGCCCTCAGCTATAGATCAGGGACAAGCCTGTGAAGAGATGCCCTGCTATTCTTTCGCCTTATGGCATCATGTGTTTCGTTCCTCTTGGAGATCGATTGTTAAACGTCTTTCCTCGGGCGACACTGAAGCATTTGCCAGCGGAGGAGAAGTAGCACGGAGCAGCATTCAGTACTGCCTACGAGTGTCTTTGCTACCCTACTAGCGGAGCTCCAAGAACAGGCACACATCTTCAGGTACCTTCCAAATGTGGATTCCCCTGCAGCCCCGTAGGCGGGCGTGCAGTACGCCAACCGTCAACGGACGTTTTTCCCCTCAAGCCTGTCAGGACGTTGCTCGTCCGTCTTTCCCTCAATAGATGGGAGTAGGCGCGCTTGCGGATGTGTGCGTGTGTGTGGCCACGCGTTTGCTTAGGCATCAGTGTGTGAAAAGGTAGGTGCTTTTCTCTAGCTGCGTGTGCGTGCACGTGGTGCTGGGTGCACATCCCTGGGTGCTCGTGGAAAGGTTTCTGCATGGTTTTCGCTGAGGAATCGTGTGTGTGCACATGGACAAAGAGAAGGCGCAGCAACCAGGTTCCAGCGCCGAAGAAGGCAAAAGGCGAGGTTTCCGGCGCTATCTCCTTCTCTCCCCAGAGCTAGTCGCGCAAAGCAAGCCGCTAAGCCGGCGACCGGCAAGAGAGCTACAACGAAGCATGCCGAACGGAGAAAATAGCAGCAGCTCATCTGTTCACACCTTGTTTCTGCCATGTGCTTGAACGCCAAGACGTTCGCGCTTCTGTGAGATGAAAGACGTCCTTCTGCATATGTGGTTGCTCACACCGGTGCACTTGTTAGTGTATCCATTCAGTCCTGGGCTGCGGGGCATTCAGAAGTGGCTCTGTGGAGACGTCTGCATAGAGGCAGCTGTCAGAACACGCACACTCGATTGTTCACCAAAACATATGCAGACGCGTCCTTAGCCTGTAGATTTGGATGCACAGAGTTCCCTGTGTTCGCAAGAGACAAGGGAATCGCGTCTGTGCGCACAGAAGCAATAGCGGACCGTTTCCCTCGGAGTGAACGCGAAAGAGCCGTCTATATACTCGCAGACACGCGAACGTGCCTCAATGCGGTCACAGAGGCAGCAGCTTTTGCACAGATGCTCCTGGTGATTCTGGCACTTTCCAGGCACACTCCTGAAAGTCGCGCACACTGCTGTTCACTCGCTAAACGACCTCTTGGGAAACACGTCTCCGGTCGACGGACCGCTCAGATTGCTTCTCGTGTAACTGTGAACTGTGTCAGCGCAGGGAATCCGTCTCTGTTGAGCAGATGTCAATCCTGCCTCGCTTTTGCTTTGTTGCCTCTACCAAGATGATTTCCCGTTTCTCTCTTCACTGGAGCACGCAGACACAGCCAACGCACATCAAGTGTCAAGAGACACGCTCTGCTGAGCTCAACGCTTGTGCAGATGCACATGTGCGACGAAGTCAACACACGTGCTTGTGGAGAGAAAGAAAGGGACTCCCAGGCGTGTGGAGCGACGGGGAGAAAGAGCGGGCGCTGAGGAACACAGTTTCAAACAGACTGTCTCCACACAAACAGGCACCTGTCTGCAGGTATCCTAGATCTTGATTCTTGAACTTGAGGAAACACGCGTCTGAGCAAAACTCCCAAACGCTTCCAGGAAAGACACAGGCTCTCCCACAAGCACACAAGTGTTTGCCCTCAGCTATAGATCAGGGACAAGCCTGTGAAGAGATGCCCTGCTATTCTTTCGCCTTATGGCATCATGTGTTTCGTTCCTCTTGGAGATCGATTGTTAAACGTCTTTCCTCGGGCGACACTGAAGCATTTGCCAGCGGAGGAGAAGTAGCACGGAGCAGCATTCAGTACTGCCTACGAGTGTCTTTGCTACCCTACTAGCGGAGCTCCAAGAACAGGCACACATCTTCAGGTACCTTCCAAATGTGGATTCCCCTGCAGCCCCGTAGGCGGGCGTGCAGTACGCCAACCGTCAACGGACGTTTTTCCCCTCAAGCCTGTCAGGACGTTGCTCGTCCGTCTTTCCCTCAATAGATGGGAGTAGGCGCGCTTGCGGATGTGTGCGTGTGTGTGGCCACGCGTTTGCTTAGGCATCAGTGTGTGAAAAGGTAGGTGCTTTTCTCTAGCTGCGTGTGCGTGCACGTGGTGCTGGGTGCACATCCCTGGGTGCTCGTGGAAAGGTTTCTGCATGGTTTTCGCTGAGGAATCGTGTGTGTGCACATGGACAAAGAGAAGGCGCAGCAACCAGGTTCCAGCGCCGAAGAAGGCAAAAGGCGAGGTTTCCGGCGCTATCTCCTTCTCTCCCCAGAGCTAGTCGCGCAAAGCAAGCCGCTAAGCCGGCGACCGGCAAGAGAGCTACAACGAAGCATGCCGAACGGAGAAAATAGCAGCAGCTCATCTGTTCACACCTTGTTTCTGCCATGTGCTTGAACGCCAAGACGTTCGCGCTTCTGTGAGATGAAAGACGTCCTTCTGCATATGTGGTTGCTCACACCGGTGCACTTGTTAGTGTATCCATTCAGTCCTGGGCTGCGGGGCATTCAGAAGTGGCTCTGTGGAGACGTCTGCATAGAGGCAGCTGTCAGAACACGCACACTCGATTGTTCACCAAAACATATGCAGACGCGTCCTTAGCCTGTAGATTTGGATGCACAGAGTTCCCTGTGTTCGCAAGAGACAAGGGAATCGCGTCTGTGCGCACAGAAGCAATAGCGGACCGTTTCCCTCGGAGTGAACGCGAAAGAGCCGTCTATATACTCGCAGACACGCGAACGTGCCTCAATGCGGTCACAGAGGCAGCAGCTTTTGCACAGATGCTCCTGGTGATTCTGGCACTTTCCAGGCACACTCCTGAAAGTCGCGCACACTGCTGTTCACTCGCTAAACGACCTCTTGGGAAACACGTCTCCGGTCGACGGACCGCTCAGATTGCTTCTCGTGTAACTGTGAACTGTGTCAGCGCAGGGAATCCGTCTCTGTTGAGCAGATGTCAATCCTGCCTCGCTTTTGCTTTGTTGCCTCTACCAAGATGATTTCCCGTTTCTCTCTTCACTGGAGCACGCAGACACAGCCAACGCACATCAAGTGTCAAGAGACACGCTCTGCTGAGCTCAACGCTTGTGCAGATGCACATGTGCGACGAAGTCAACACACGTGCTTGTGGAGAGAAAGAAAGGGACTCCCAGGCGTGTGGAGCGACGGGGAGAAAGAGCGGGCGCTGAGGAACACAGTTTCAAACAGACTGTCTCCACACAAACAGGCACCTGTCTGCAGGTATCCTAGATCTTGATTCTTGAACTTGAGGAAACACGCGTCTGAGCAAAACTCCCAAACGCTTCCAGGAAAGACACAGGCTCTCCCACAAGCACACAAGTGTTTGCCCTCAGCTATAGATCAGGGACAAGCCTGTGAAGAGATGCCCTGCTATTCTTTCGCCTTATGGCATCATGTGTTTCGTTCCTCTTGGAGATCGATTGTTAAACGTCTTTCCTCGGGCGACACTGAAGCATTTGCCAGCGGAGGAGAAGTAGCACGGAGCAGCATTCAGTACTGCCTACGAGTGTCTTTGCTACCCTACTAGCGGAGCTCCAAGAACAGGCACACATCTTCAGGTACCTTCCAAATGTGGATTCCCCTGCAGCCCCGTAGGCGGGCGTGCAGTACGCCAACCGTCAACGGACGTTTTTCCCCTCAAGCCTGTCAGGACGTTGCTCGTCCGTCTTTCCCTCAATAGATGGGAGTAGGCGCGCTTGCGGATGTGTGCGTGTGTGTGGCCACGCGTTTGCTTAGGCATCAGTGTGTGAAAAGGTAGGTGCTTTTCTCTAGCTGCGTGTGCGTGCACGTGGTGCTGGGTGCACATCCCTGGGTGCTCGTGGAAAGGTTTCTGCATGGTTTTCGCTGAGGAATCGTGTGTGTGCACATGGACAAAGAGAAGGCGCAGCAACCAGGTTCCAGCGCCGAAGAAGGCAAAAGGCGAGGTTTCCGGCGCTATCTCCTTCTCTCCCCAGAGCTAGTCGCGCAAAGCAAGCCGCTAAGCCGGCGACCGGCAAGAGAGCTACAACGAAGCATGCCGAACGGAGAAAATAGCAGCAGCTCATCTGTTCACACCTTGTTTCTGCCATGTGCTTGAACGCCAAGACGTTCGCGCTTCTGTGAGATGAAAGACGTCCTTCTGCATATGTGGTTGCTCACACCGGTGCACTTGTTAGTGTATCCATTCAGTCCTGGGCTGCGGGGCATTCAGAAGTGGCTCTGTGGAGACGTCTGCATAGAGGCAGCTGTCAGAACACGCACACTCGATTGTTCACCAAAACATATGCAGACGCGTCCTTAGCCTGTAGATTTGGATGCACAGAGTTCCCTGTGTTCGCAAGAGACAAGGGAATCGCGTCTGTGCGCACAGAAGCAATAGCGGACCGTTTCCCTCGGAGTGAACGCGAAAGAGCCGTCTATATACTCGCAGACACGCGAACGTGCCTCAATGCGGTCACAGAGGCAGCAGCTTTTGCACAGATGCTCCTGGTGATTCTGGCACTTTCCAGGCACACTCCTGAAAGTCGCGCACACTGCTGTTCACTCGCTAAACGACCTCTTGGGAAACACGTCTCCGGTCGACGGACCGCTCAGATTGCTTCTCGTGTAACTGTGAACTGTGTCAGCGCAGGGAATCCGTCTCTGTTGAGCAGATGTCAATCCTGCCTCGCTTTTGCTTTGTTGCCTCTACCAAGATGATTTCCCGTTTCTCTCTTCACTGGAGCAGGCAGACACAGCCAACGCACATCAAGTGTCAAGAGACACGCTCTGCTGAGCTCAACGCTTGTGCAGATGCACATGTGCGACGAAGTCAACACACGTGCTTGTGGAGAGAAAGAAAGGGACTCCCAGGCGTGTGGAGCGACGGGGAGAAAGAGCGGGCGCTGAGGAACACAGTTTCAAACAGACTGTCTCCACACAAACAGGCACCTGTCTGCAGGTATCCTAGATCTTGATTCTTGAACTTGAGGAAACACGCGTCTGAGCAAAACTCCCAAACGCTTCCAGGAAAGACACAGGCTCTCCCACAAGCACACAAGTGTTTGCCCTCAGCTATAGATCAGGGACAAGCCTGTGAAGAGATGCCCTGCTATTCTTTCGCCTTATGGCATCATGTGTTTCGTTCCTCTTGGAGATCGATTGTTAAACGTCTTTCCTAGGGCGACTGTGAAGCATTTGCCAGCGGAGGAGAAGTAGCACGGAGCAGCATTCAGTACTGCCTACGAGTGTCTTTGCTACCCTACTAGCGGAGCTCCAAGAACAGGCACACATCTTCAGGTACCTTCCAAATGTGGATTCCCCTGCAGCCCCGTAGGCGGGCGTGCAGTACGCCAACCGTCAACGGACGTTTTTCCCCTCAAGCCTGTCAGGACGTTGCTCGTCCGTCTTTCCCTCAATAGATGGGAGTAGGCGCGCTTGCGGATGTGTGCGTGTGTGTGGCCACGCGTTTGCTTAGGCATCAGTGTGTGAAAAGGTAGGTGCTTTTCTCTAGCTGCGTGTGCGTGCACGTGGTGCTGGGTGCACATCCCTGGGTGCTCGTGGAAAGGTTTCTGCATGGTTTTCGCTGAGGAATCGTGTGTGTGCACATGGACAAAGAGAAGGCGCAGCAACCAGGTTCCAGCGCCGAAGAAGGCAAAAGGCGAGGTTTCCGGCGCTATCTCCTTCTCTCCCCAGAGCTAGTCGCGCAAAGCAAGCCGCTAAGCCGGCGACCGGCAAGAGAGCTACAACGAAGCATGCCGAACGGAGAAAATAGCAGCAGCTCATCTGTTCACACCTTGTTTCTGCCATGTGCTTGAACGCCAAGACGTTCGCGCTTCTGTGAGATGAAAGACGTCCTTCTGCATATGTGGTTGCTCACACCGGTGCACTTGTTAGTGTATCCATTCAGTCCTGGGCTGCGGGGCATTCAGAAGTGGCTCTGTGGAGACGTCTGCATAGAGGCAGCTGTCAGAACACGCACACTCGATTGTTCACCAAAACATATGCAGACGCGTCCTTAGCCTGTAGATTTGGATGCACAGAGTTCCCTGTGTTCGCAAGAGACAAGGGAATCGCGTCTGTGCGCACAGAAGCAATAGCGGACCGTTTCCCTCGGAGTGAACGCGAAAGAGCCGTCTATATACTCGCAGACACGCGAACGTGCCTCAATGCGGTCACAGAGGCAGCAGCTTTTGCACAGATGCTCCTGGTGATTCTGGCACTTTCCAGGCACACTCCTGAAAGTCGCGCACACTGCTGTTCACTCGCTAAACGACCTCTTGGGAAACACGTCTCCGGTCGACGGACCGCTCAGATTGCTTCTCGTGTAACTGTGAACTGTGTCAGCGCAGGGAATCCGTCTCTGTTGAGCAGATGTCAATCCTGCCTCGCTTTTGCTTTGTTGCCTCTACCAAGATGATTTCCCGTTTCTCTCTTCACTGGAGCACGCAGACACAGCCAACGCACATCAAGTGTCAAGAGACACGCTCTGCTGAGCTCAACGCTTGTGCAGATGCACATGTGCGACGAAGTCAACACACGTGCTTGTGGAGAGAAAGAAAGGGACTCCCAGGCGTGTGGAGCGACGGGGAGAAAGAGCGGGCGCTGAGGAACACAGTTTCAAACAGACTGTCTCCACACAAACAGGCACCTGTCTGCAGGTATCCTAGATCTTGATTCTTGAACTTGAGGAAACACGCGTCTGAGCAAAACTCCCAAACGCTTCCAGGAAAGACACAGGCTCTCCCACAAGCACACAAGTGTTTGCCCTCAGCTATAGATCAGGGACAAGCCTGTGAAGAGATGCCCTGCTATTCTTTCGCCTTATGGCATCATGTGTTTCGTTCCTCTTGGAGATCGATTGTTAAACGTCTTTCCTCGGGCGACACTGAAGCATTTGCCAGCGGAGGAGAAGTAGCACGGAGCAGCATTCAGTACTGCCTACGAGTGTCTTTGCTACCCTACTAGCGGAGCTCCAAGAACAGGCACACATCTTCAGGTACCTTCCAAATGTGGATTCCCCTGCAGCCCCGTAGGCGGGCGTGCAGTACGCCAACCGTCAACGGACGTTTTTCCCCTCAAGCCTGTCAGGACGTTGCTCGTCCGTCTTTCCCTCAATAGATGGGAGTAGGCGCGCTTGCGGATGTGTGCGTGTGTGTGGCCACGCGTTTGCTTAGGCATCAGTGTGTGAAAAGGTAGGTGCTTTTCTCTAGCTGCGTGTGCGTGCACGTGGTGCTGGGTGCACATCCCTGGGTGCTCGTGGAAAGGTTTCTGCATGGTTTTCGCTGAGGAATCGTGTGTGTGCACATGGACAAAGAGAAGGCGCAGCAACCAGGTTCCAGCGCCGAAGAAGGCAAAAGGCGAGGTTTCCGGCGCTATCTCCTTCTCTCCCCAGAGCTAGTCGCGCAAAGCAAGCCGCTAAGCCGGCGACCGGCAAGAGAGCTACAACGAAGCATGCCGAACGGAGAAAATAGCAGCAGCTCATCTGTTCACACCTTGTTTCTGCCATGTGCTTGAACGCCAAGACGTTCGCGCTTCTGTGAGATGAAAGACGTCCTTCTGCATATGTGGTTGCTCACACCGGTGCACTTGTTAGTGTATCCATTCAGTCCTGGGCTGCGGGGCATTCAGAAGTGGCTCTGTGGAGACGTCTGCATAGAGGCAGCTGTCAGAACACGCACACTCGATTGTTCACCAAAACATATGCAGACGCGTCCTTAGCCTGTAGATTTGGATGCACAGAGTTCCCTGTGTTCGCAAGAGACAAGGGAATCGCGTCTGTGCGCACAGAAGCAATAGCGGACCGTTTCCCTCGGAGTGAACGCGAAAGAGCCGTCTATATACTCGCAGACACGCGAACGTGCCTCAATGCGGTCACAGAGGCAGCAGCTTTTGCACAGATGCTCCTGGTGATTCTGGCACTTTCCAGGCACACTCCTGAAAGTCGCGCACACTGCTGTTCACTCGCTAAACGACCTCTTGGGAAACACGTCTCCGGTCGACGGACCGCTCAGATTGCTTCTCGTGTAACTGTGAACTGTGTCAGCGCAGGGAATCCGTCTCTGTTGAGCAGATGTCAATCCTGCCTCGCTTTTGCTTTGTTGCCTCTACCAAGATGATTTCCCGTTTCTCTCTTCACTGGAGCAGGCAGACACAGCCAACGCACATCAAGTGTCAAGAGACACGCTCTGCTGAGCTCAACGCTTGTGCAGATGCACATGTGCGACGAAGTCAACACACGTGCTTGTGGAGAGAAAGAAAGGGACTCCCAGGCGTGTGGAGCGACGGGGAGAAAGAGCGGGCGCTGAGGAACACAGTTTCAAACAGACTGTCTCCACACAAACAGGCACCTGTCTGCAGGTATCCTAGATCTTGATTCTTGAACTTGAGGAAACACGCGTCTGAGCAAAACTCCCAAACGCTTCCAGGAAAGACACAGGCTCTCCCACAAGCACACAAGTGTTTGCCCTCAGCTATAGATCAGGGACAAGCCTGTGAAGAGATGCCCTGCTATTCTTTCGCCTTATGGCATCATGTGTTTCGTTCCTCTTGGAGATCGATTGTTAAACGTCTTTCCTAGGGCGACTGTGAAGCATTTGCCAGCGGAGGAGAAGTAGCACGGAGCAGCATTCAGTACTGCCTACGAGTGTCTTTGCTACCCTACTAGCGGAGCTCCAAGAACAGGCACACATCTTCAGGTACCTTCCAAATGTGGATTCCCCTGCAGCCCCGTAGGCGGGCGTGCAGTACGCCAACCGTCAACGGACGTTTTTCCCCTCAAGCCTGTCAGGACGTTGCTCGTCCGTCTTTCCCTCAATAGATGGGAGTAGGCGCGCTTGCGGATGTGTGCGTGTGTGTGGCCACGCGTTTGCTTAGGCATCAGTGTGTGAAAAGGTAGGTGCTTTTCTCTAGCTGCGTGTGCGTGCACGTGGTGCTGGGTGCACATCCCTGGGTGCTCGTGGAAAGGTTTCTGCATGGTTTTCGCTGAGGAATCGTGTGTGTGCACATGGACAAAGAGAAGGCGCAGCAACCAGGTTCCAGCGCCGAAGAAGGCAAAAGGCGAGGTTTCCGGCGCTATCTCCTTCTCTCCCCAGAGCTAGTCGCGCAAAGCAAGCCGCTAAGCCGGCGACCGGCAAGAGAGCTACAACGAAGCATGCCGAACGGAGAAAATAGCAGCAGCTCATCTGTTCACACCTTGTTTCTGCCATGTGCTTGAACGCCAAGACGTTCGCGCTTCTGTGAGATGAAAGACGTCCTTCTGCATATGTGGTTGCTCACACCGGTGCACTTGTTAGTGTATCCATTCAGTCCTGGGCTGCGGGGCATTCAGAAGTGGCTCTGTGGAGACGTCTGCATAGAGGCAGCTGTCAGAACACGCACACTCGATTGTTCACCAAAACATATGCAGACGCGTCCTTAGCCTGTAGATTTGGATGCACAGAGTTCCCTGTGTTCGCAAGAGACAAGGGAATCGCGTCTGTGCGCACAGAAGCAATAGCGGACCGTTTCCCTCGGAGTGAACGCGAAAGAGCCGTCTATATACTCGCAGACACGCGAACGTGCCTCAATGCGGTCACAGAGGCAGCAGCTTTTGCACAGATGCTCCTGGTGATTCTGGCACTTTCCAGGCACACTCCTGAAAGTCGCGCACACTGCTGTTCACTCGCTAAACGACCTCTTGGGAAACACGTCTCCGGTCGACGGACCGCTCAGATTGCTTCTCGTGTAACTGTGAACTGTGTCAGCGCAGGGAATCCGTCTCTGTTGAGCAGATGTCAATCCTGCCTCGCTTTTGCTTTGTTGCCTCTACCAAGATGATTTCCCGTTTCTCTCTTCACTGGAGCACGCAGACACAGCCAACGCACATCAAGTGTCAAGAGACACGCTCTGCTGAGCTCAACGCTTGTGCAGATGCACATGTGCGACGAAGTCAACACACGTGCTTGTGGAGAGAAAGAAAGGGACTCCCAGGCGTGTGGAGCGACGGGGAGAAAGAGCGGGCGCTGAGGAACACAGTTTCAAACAGACTGTCTCCACACAAACAGGCACCTGTCTGCAGGTATCCTAGATCTTGATTCTTGAACTTGAGGAAACACGCGTCTGAGCAAAACTCCCAAACGCTTCCAGGAAAGACACAGGCTCTCCCACAAGCACACAAGTGTTTGCCCTCAGCTATAGATCAGGGACAAGCCTGTGAAGAGATGCCCTGCTATTCTTTCGCCTTATGGCATCATGTGTTTCGTTCCTCTTGGAGATCGATTGTTAAACGTCTTTCCTCGGGCGACACTGAAGCATTTGCCAGCGGAGGAGAAGTAGCACGGAGCAGCATTCAGTACTGCCTACGAGTGTCTTTGCTACCCTACTAGCGGAGCTCCAAGAACAGGCACACATCTTCAGGTACCTTCCAAATGTGGATTCCCCTGCAGCCCCGTAGGCGGGCGTGCAGTACGCCAACCGTCAACGGACGTTTTTCCCCTCAAGCCTGTCAGGACGTTGCTCGTCCGTCTTTCCCTCAATAGATGGGAGTAGGCGCGCTTGCGGATGTGTGCGTGTGTGTGGCCACGCGTTTGCTTAGGCATCAGTGTGTGAAAAGGTAGGTGCTTTTCTCTAGCTGCGTGTGCGTGCACGTGGTGCTGGGTGCACATCCCTGGGTGCTCGTGGAAAGGTTTCTGCATGGTTTTCGCTGAGGAATCGTGTGTGTGCACATGGACAAAGAGAAGGCGCAGCAACCAGGTTCCAGCGCCGAAGAAGGCAAAAGGCGAGGTTTCCGGCGCTATCTCCTTCTCTCCCCAGAGCTAGTCGCGCAAAGCAAGCCGCTAAGCCGGCGACCGGCAAGAGAGCTACAACGAAGCATGCCGAACGGAGAAAATAGCAGCAGCTCATCTGTTCACACCTTGTTTCTGCCATGTGCTTGAACGCCAAGACGTTCGCGCTTCTGTGAGATGAAAGACGTCCTTCTGCATATGTGGTTGCTCACACCGGTGCACTTGTTAGTGTATCCATTCAGTCCTGGGCTGCGGGGCATTCAGAAGTGGCTCTGTGGAGACGTCTGCATAGAGGCAGCTGTCAGAACACGCACACTCGATTGTTCACCAAAACATATGCAGACGCGTCCTTAGCCTGTAGATTTGGATGCACAGAGTTCCCTGTGTTCGCAAGAGACAAGGGAATCGCGTCTGTGCGCACAGAAGCAATAGCGGACCGTTTCCCTCGGAGTGAACGCGAAAGAGCCGTCTATATACTCGCAGACACGCGAACGTGCCTCAATGCGGTCACAGAGGCAGCAGCTTTTGCACAGATGCTCCTGGTGATTCTGGCACTTTCCAGGCACACTCCTGAAAGTCGCGCACACTGCTGTTCACTCGCTAAACGACCTCTTGGGAAACACGTCTCCGGTCGACGGACCGCTCAGATTGCTTCTCGTGTAACTGTGAACTGTGTCAGCGCAGGGAATCCGTCTCTGTTGAGCAGATGTCAATCCTGCCTCGCTTTTGCTTTGTTGCCTCTACCAAGATGATTTCCCGTTTCTCTCTTCACTGGAGCAGGCAGACACAGCCAACGCACATCAAGTGTCAAGAGACACGCTCTGCTGAGCTCAACGCTTGTGCAGATGCACATGTGCGACGAAGTCAACACACGTGCTTGTGGAGAGAAAGAAAGGGACTCCCAGGCGTGTGGAGCGACGGGGAGAAAGAGCGGGCGCTGAGGAACACAGTTTCAAACAGACTGTCTCCACACAAACAGGCACCTGTCTGCAGGTATCCTAGATCTTGATTCTTGAACTTGAGGAAACACGCGTCTGAGCAAAACTCCCAAACGCTTCCAGGAAAGACACAGGCTCTCCCACAAGCACACAAGTGTTTGCCCTCAGCTATAGATCAGGGACAAGCCTGTGAAGAGATGCCCTGCTATTCTTTCGCCTTATGGCATCATGTGTTTCGTTCCTCTTGGAGATCGATTGTTAAACGTCTTTCCTAGGGCGACTGTGAAGCATTTGCCAGCGGAGGAGAAGTAGCACGGAGCAGCATTCAGTACTGCCTACGAGTGTCTTTGCTACCCTACTAGCGGAGCTCCAAGAACAGGCACACATCTTCAGGTACCTTCCAAATGTGGATTCCCCTGCAGCCCCGTAGGCGGGCGTGCAGTACGCCAACCGTCAACGGACGTTTTTCCCCTCAAGCCTGTCAGGACGTTGCTCGTCCGTCTTTCCCTCAATAGATGGGAGTAGGCGCGCTTGCGGATGTGTGCGTGTGTGTGGCCACGCGTTTGCTTAGGCATCAGTGTGTGAAAAGGTAGGTGCTTTTCTCTAGCTGCGTGTGCGTGCACGTGGTGCTGGGTGCACATCCCTGGGTGCTCGTGGAAAGGTTTCTGCATGGTTTTCGCTGAGGAATCGTGTGTGTGCACATGGACAAAGAGAAGGCGCAGCAACCAGGTTCCAGCGCCGAAGAAGGCAAAAGGCGAGGTTTCCGGCGCTATCTCCTTCTCTCCCCAGAGCTAGTCGCGCAAAGCAAGCCGCTAAGCCGGCGACCGGCAAGAGAGCTACAACGAAGCATGCCGAACGGAGAAAATAGCAGCAGCTCATCTGTTCACACCTTGTTTCTGCCATGTGCTTGAACGCCAAGACGTTCGCGCTTCTGTGAGATGAAAGACGTCCTTCTGCATATGTGGTTGCTCACACCGGTGCACTTGTTAGTGTATCCATTCAGTCCTGGGCTGCGGGGCATTCAGAAGTGGCTCTGTGGAGACGTCTGCATAGAGGCAGCTGTCAGAACACGCACACTCGATTGTTCACCAAAACATATGCAGACGCGTCCTTAGCCTGTAGATTTGGATGCACAGAGTTCCCTGTGTTCGCAAGAGACAAGGGAATCGCGTCTGTGCGCACAGAAGCAATAGCGGACCGTTTCCCTCGGAGTGAACGCGAAAGAGCCGTCTATATACTCGCAGACACGCGAACGTGCCTCAATGCGGTCACAGAGGCAGCAGCTTTTGCACAGATGCTCCTGGTGATTCTGGCACTTTCCAGGCACACTCCTGAAAGTCGCGCACACTGCTGTTCACTCGCTAAACGACCTCTTGGTAAACACGTCTCCGGTCGACAGACCGCTCAGATTGCTTCTCGTGTAACTGTGAACTGTGTCAGCGCAGGGAATCCGTCTCTGTTGAGCAGATGTCAATCCTGCCTCGCTTTTGCTTTGTTGCCTCTACCAAGATGATTTCCCGTTTCTCTCTTCACTGGAGCAGGCAGACACAGCCAACGCACATCAAGTGTCAAGAGACACGCTCTGCTGAGCTCAACGCTTGTGCAGATGCACATGTGCGACGAAGTCAACACACGTGCTTGTGGAGAGAAAGAAAGGGACTCCCAGGCGTGTGGAGCGACGGGGAGAAAGAGCGGGCGCTGAGGAACACAGTTTCAAACAGACTGTCTCCACACAAACAGGCACCTGTCTGCAGGTATCCTAGATCTTGATTCTTGAACTTGAGGAAACACGCGTCTGAGCAAAACTCCCAAACGCTTCCAGGAAAGACACAGGCTCTCCCACAAGCACACAAGTGTTTGCCCTCAGCTATAGATCAGGGACAAGCCTGTGAAGAGCAACCAAAGAGCTCGTCCGTCTTTCCCTCAATAGATGGGAGTAGGCGCGCTTGCGGATGTGTGCGTGTGTGTGGCCACGCGTTTGCTTAGGCATCAGTGTGTGAAAAGGTAGGTGCTTTTCTCTAGCTGCGTGTGCGTGCACGTGGTGCTGGGTGCACATCCCTGGGTGCTCGTGGAAAGGTTTCTGCATGGTTTTCGCTGAGGAATCGTGTGTGTGCACATGGACAAAGAGAAGGCGCAGCAACCAGGTTCCAGCGCCGAAGAAGGCAAAAGGCGAGGTTTCCGGCGCTATCTCCTTCTCTCCCCAGAGCTAGTCGCGCAAAGCAAGCCGCTAAGCCGGCGACCGGCAAGAGAGCTACAACGAAGCATGCCGAACGGAGAAAATAGCAGCAGCTCATCTGTTCACACCTTGTTTCTGCCATGTGCTTGAACGCCAAGACGTTCGCGCTTCTGTGAGATGAAAGACGTCCTTCTGCATATGTGGTTGCTCACACCGGTGCACTTGTTAGTGTATCCATTCAGTCCTGGGCTGCGGGGCATTCAGAAGTGGCTCTGTGGAGACGTCTGCATAGAGGCAGCTGTCAGAACACGCACACTCGATTGTTCACCAAAACATATGCAGACGCGTCCTTAGCCTGTAGATTTGGATGCACAGAGTTCCCTGTGTTCGCAAGAGACAAGGGAATCGCGTCTGTGCGCACAGAAGCAATAGCGGACCGTTTCCCTCGGAGTGAACGCGAAAGAGCCGTCTATATACTCGCAGACACGCGAACGTGCCTCAATGCGGTCACAGAGGCAGCAGCTTTTGCACAGATGCTCCTGGTGATTCTGGCACTTTCCAGGCACACTCCTGAAAGTCGCGCACACTGCTGTTCACTCGCTAAACGACCTCTTGGGAAACACGTCTCCGGTCGACGGACCGCTCAGATTGCTTCTCGTGTAACTGTGAACTGTGTCAGCGCAGGGAATCCGTCTCTGTTGAGCAGATGTCAATCCTGCCTCGCTTTTGCTTTGTTGCCTCTACCAAGATGATTTCCCGTTTCTCTCTTCACTGGAGCAGGCAGACACAGCCAACGCACATCAAGTGTCAAGAGACACGCTCTGCTGAGCTCAACGCTTGTGCAGATGCACATGTGCGACGAAGTCAACACACGTGCTTGTGGAGAGAAAGAAAGGGACTCCCAGGCGTGTGGAGCGACGGGGAGAAAGAGCGGGCGCTGAGGAACACAGTTTCAAACAGACTGTCTCCACACAAACAGGCACCTGTCTGCAGGTATCCTAGATCTTGATTCTTGAACTTGAGGAAACACGCGTCTGAGCAAAACTCCCAAACGCTTCCAGGAAAGACACAGGCTCTCCCACAAGCACACAAGTGTTTGCCCTCAGCTATAGATCAGGGACAAGCCTGTGAAGAGATGCCCTGCTATTCTTTCGCCTTATGGCATCATGTGTTTCGTTCCTCTTGGAGATCGATTGTTAAACGTCTTTCCTCGGGCGACTGTGAAGCATTTGCCAGCGGAGGAGAAGTAGCACGGAGCAGCATTCAGTACTGCCTACGAGTGTCTTTGCTACCCTACTAGCGGAGCTCCAAGAACAGGCACACATCTTCAGGTACCTTCCAAATGTGGATTCCCCTGCAGCCCCGTAGGCGGGCGTGCAGTACGCCAACCGTCAACGGACGTTTTTCCCCTCAAGCCTGTCAGGACGTTGCTCGTCCGTCTTTCCCTCAATAGATGGGAGTAGGCGCGCTTGCGGATGTGTGCGTGTGTGTGGCCACGCGTTTGCTTAGGCATCAGTGTGTGAAAAGGTAGGTGCTTTTCTCTAGCTGCGTGTGCGTGCACGTGGTGCTGGGTGCACATCCCTGGGTGCTCGTGGAAAGGTTTCTGCATGGTTTTCGCTGAGGAATCGTGTGTGTGCACATGGACAAAGAGAAGGCGCAGCAACCAGGTTCCAGCGCCGAAGAAGGCAAAAGGCGAGGTTTCCGGCGCTATCTCCTTCTCTCCCCAGAGCTAGTCGCGCAAAGCAAGCCGCTAAGCCGGCGACCGGCAAGAGAGCTACAACGAAGCATGCCGAACGGAGAAAATAGCAGCAGCTCATCTGTTCACACCTTGTTTCTGCCATGTGCTTGAACGCCAAGACGTTCGCGCTTCTGTGAGATGAAAGACGTCCTTCTGCATATGTGGTTGCTCACACCGGTGCACTTGTTAGTGTATCCATTCAGTCCTGGGCTGCGGGGCATTCAGAAGTGGCTCTGTGGAGACGTCTGCATAGAGGCAGCTGTCAGAACACGCACACTCGATTGTTCACCAAAACATATGCAGACGCGTCCTTAGCCTGTAGATTTGGATGCACAGAGTTCCCTGTGTTCGCAAGAGACAAGGGAATCGCGTCTGTGCGCACAGAAGCAATAGCGGACCGTTTCCCTCGGAGTGAACGCGAAAGAGCCGTCTATATACTCGCAGACACGCGAACGTGCCTCAATGCGGTCACAGAGGCAGCAGCTTTTGCACAGATGCTCCTGGTGATTCTGGCACTTTCCAGGCACACTCCTGAAAGTCGCGCACACTGCTGTTCACTCGCTAAACGACCTCTTGGGAAACACGTCTCCGGTCGACGGACCGCTCAGATTGCTTCTCGTGTAACTGTGAACTGTGTCAGCGCAGGGAATCCGTCTCTGTTGAGCAGATGTCAATCCTGCCTCGCTTTTGCTTTGTTGCCTCTACCAAGATGATTTCCCGTTTCTCTCTTCACTGGAGCAGGCAGACACAGCCAACGCACATCAAGTGTCAAGAGACACGCTCTGCTGAGCTCAACGCTTGTGCAGATGCACATGTGCGACGAAGTCAACACACGTGCTTGTGGAGAGAAAGAAAGGGACTCCCAGGCGTGTGGAGCGACGGGGAGAAAGAGCGGGCGCTGAGGAACACAGTTTCAAACAGACTGTCTCCACACAAACAGGCACCTGTCTGCAGGTATCCTAGATCTTGATTCTTGAACTTGAGGAAACACGCGTCTGAGCAAAACTCCCAAACGCTTCCAGGAAAGACACAGGCTCTCCCACAAGCACACAAGTGTTTGCCCTCAGCTATAGATCAGGGACAAGCCTGTGAAGAGCAACCAAAGAGCTCGTCCGTCTTTCCCTCAATAGATGGGAGTAGGCGCGCTTGCGGATGTGTGCGTGTGTGTGGCCACGCGTTTGCTTAGGCATCAGTGTGTGAAAAGGTAGGTGCTTTTCTCTAGCTGCGTGTGCGTGCACGTGGTGCTGGGTGCACATCCCTGGGTGCTTGTGGAAAGGTTTCTGCATGGTTTTCGCTGAGGAATCGTGTGTGTGCACATGGACAAAGAGAAGGCGCAGCAACCAGGTTCCAGCGCCGAAGAAGGCAAAAGGCGAGGTTTCCGGCGCTATCTCCTTCTCTCCCCAGAGCTAGTCGCGCAAAGCAAGCCGCTAAGCCGGCGACCGGCAAGAGAGCTACAACGAAGCATGCCGAACGGAGAAAATAGCAGCAGCTCATCTGTTCACACCTTGTTTCTGCCATGTGCTTGAACGCCAAGACGTTCGCGCTTCTGTGAGATGAAAGACGTCCTTCTGCATATGTGGTTGCTCACACCGGTGCACTTGTTAGTGTATCCATTCAGTCCTGGGCTGCGGGGCATTCAGAAGTGGCTCTGTGGAGACGTCTGCATAGAGGCAGCTGTCAGAACACGCACACTCGATTGTTCACCAAAACATATGCAGACGCGTCCTTAGCCTGTAGATTTGGATGCACAGAGTTCCCTGTGTTCGCAAGAGACAAGGGAATCGCGTCTGTGCGCACAGAAGCAATAGCGGACCGTTTCCCTCGGAGTGGACGCGAAAGAGCCGTCTATATACTCGCAGACACGCGAACGTGCCTCAATGCGGTCACAGAGGCAGCAGCTTTTGCACAGATGCTCCTGGTGATTCTGGCACTTTCCAGGCACACTCCTGAAAGTCGCGCACACTGCTGTTCACTCGCTAAACGACCTCTTGGGAAACACGTCTCCGGTCGACGGACCGCTCAGATTGCTTCTCGTGTAACTGTGAACTGTGTCAGCGCAGGGAATCCGTCTCTGTTGAGCAGATGTCAATCCTGCCTCGCTTTTGCTTTGTTGCCTCTACCAAGATGATTTCCCGTTTCTCTCTTCACTGGAGCAGGCAGACACAGCCAACGCACATCAAGTGTCAAGAGACACGCTCTGCTGAGCTCAACGCTTGTGCAGATGCACATGTGCGACGAAGTCAACACACGTGCTTGTGGAGAGAAAGAAAGGGACTCCCAGGCGTGTGGAGCGACGGGGAGAAAGAGCGGGCGCTGAGGAACACAGTTTCAAACAGACTGTCTCCACACAAACAGGCACCTGTCTGCAGGTATCCTAGATCTTGATTCTTGAACTTGAGGAAACACGCGTCTGAGCAAAACTCCCAAACGCTTCCAGGAAAGACACAGGCTCTCCCACAAGCACACAAGTGTTTGCCCTCAGCTATAGATCAGGGACAAGCCTGTGAAGAGCAACCAAAGAGCTCGTCCGTCTTTCTCTCAATAGATGGGAGTAGGCGCGCTTGCGGATGTGTGCGTGTGTGTGGCCACGCGTTTGCTTAGGCATCAGTGTGTGAAAAGGTAGGTGCTTTTCTCTAGCTGCGTGTGCGTGCACGTGGTGCTGGGTGCACATCCCTGGGTGCTCGTGGAAAGGTTTCTGCATGGTTTTCGCTGAGGAATCGTGTGTGTGCACATGGACAAAGAGAAGGCGCAGCAACCAGGTTCCAGCGCCGAAGAAGGCAAAAGGCGAGGTTTCCGGCGCTATCTCCTTCTCTCCCCAGAGCTAGTCGCGCAAAGCAAGCCGCTAAGCCGGCGACCGGCAAGAGAGCTACAACGAAGCATGCCGAACGGAGAAAATAGCAGCAGCTCATCTGTTCACACCTTGTTTCTGCCATGTGCTTGAACGCCAAGACGTTCGCGCTTCTGTGAGATGAAAGACGTCCTTCTGCATATGTGGTTGCTCACACCGGTGCACTTGTTAGTGTATCCATTCAGTCCTGGGCTGCGGGGCATTCAGAAGTGGCTCTGTGGAGACGTCTGCATAGAGGCAGCTGTCAGAACACGCACACTCGATTGTTCACCAAAACATATGCAGACGCGTCCTTAGCCTGTAGATTTGGATGCACAGAGTTCCCTGTGTTCGCAAGAGACAAGGGAATCGCGTCTGTGCGCACAGAAGCAATAGCGGACCGTTTCCCTCGGAGTGAACGCGAAAGAGCCGTCTATATACTCGCAGACACGCGAACGTGCCTCAATGCGGTCACAGAGGCAGCAGCTTTTGCACAGATGCTCCTGGTGATTCTGGCACTTTCCAGGCACACTCCTGAAAGTCGCGCACACTGCTGTTCACTCGCTAAACGACCTCTTGGGAAACACGTCTCCGGTCGACGGACCGCTCAGATTGCTTCTCGTGTAACTGTGAACTGTGTCAGCGCAGGGAATCCGTCTCTGTTGAGCAGATGTCAATCCTGCCTCGCTTTTGCTTTGTTGCCTCTACCAAGATGATTTCCCGTTTCTCTCTTCACTGGAGCAGGCAGACACAGCCAACGCACATCAAGTGTCAAGAGACACGCTCTGCTGAGCTCAACGCTTGTGCAGATGCACATGTGCGACGAAGTCAACACACGTGCTTGTGGAGAGAAAGAAAGGGACTCCCAGGCGTGTGGAGCGACGGGGAGAAAGAGCGGGCGCTGAGGAACACAGTTTCAAACAGACTGTCTCCACACAAACAGGCACCTGTCTGCAGGTATCCTAGATCTTGATTCTTGAACTTGAGGAAACACGCGTCTGAGCAAAACTCCCAAACGCTTCCAGGAAAGACACAGGCTCTCCCACAAGCACACAAGTGTTTGCCCTCAGCTATAGATCAGGGACAAGCCTGTGAAGAGCAACCAAAGAGCTCGTCCGTCTTTCCCTCAATAGATGGGAGTAGGCGCGCTTGCGGATGTGTGCGTGTGTGTGGCCACGCGTTTGCTTAGGCATCAGTGTGTGAAAAGGTAGGTGCTTTTCTCTAGCTGCGTGTGCGTGCACGTGGTGCTGGGTGCACATCCCTGGGTGCTCGTGGAAAGGTTTCTGCATGGTTTTCGCTGAGGAATCGTGTGTGTGCACATGGACAAAGAGAAGGCGCAGCAACCAGGTTCCAGCGCCGAAGAAGGCAAAAGGCGAGGTTTCCGGCGCTATCTCCTTCTCTCCCCAGAGCTAGTCGCGCAAAGCAAGCCGCTAAGCCGGCGACCGGCAAGAGAGCTACAACGAAGCATGCCGAACGGAGAAAATAGCAGCAGCTCATCTGTTCACACCTTGTTTCTGCCATGTGCTTGAACGCCAAGACGTTCGCGCTTCTGTGAGATGAAAGACGTCCTTCTGCATATGTGGTTGCTCACACCGGTGCACTTGTTAGTGTATCCATTCAGTCCTGGGCTGCGGGGCATTCAGAAGTGGCTCTGTGGAGACGTCTGCATAGAGGCAGCTGTCAGAACACGCACACTCGATTGTTCACCAAAACATATGCAGACGCGTCCTTAGCCTGTAGATTTGGATGCACAGAGTTCCCTGTGTTCGCAAGAGACAAGGGAATCGCGTCTGTACGCACAGAAGCAATAGCGGACCGTTTCCCTCGGAGTGAACGCGAAAGAGCCGTCTATATACTCGCAGACACGCAAACGTGCCTCAATGCGGTCACAGAGGCAGCAGCTTTTGCACAGATGCTCCTGGTGATTCTGGCACTTTCCAGGCACACTCCTGAAAGTCGCGCACACTGCTGTTCACTCGCTAAACGACCTCTTGGGAAACACGTCTCCGGTCGACGGACCGCTCAGATTGCTTCTCGTGTAACTGTGAACTGTGTCAGCGCAGGGAATCCGTCTCTGTTGAGCAGATGTCAATCCTGCCTCGCTTTTGCTTTGTTGCCTCTACCAAGATGATTTCCCGTTTCTCTCTTCACTGGAGCAGGCAGACACAGCCAACGCACATCAAGTGTCAAGAGACACGCTCTGCTGAGCTCAACGCTTGTGCAGATGCACATGTGCGACGAAGTCAACACACGTGCTTGTGGAGAGAAAGAAAGGGACTCCCAGGCGTGTGGAGCGACGGGGAGAAAGAGCGGGCGCTGAGGAACACAGTTTCAAACAGACTGTCTCCACACAAACAGGCACCTGTCTGCAGGTATCCTAGATCTTGATTCTTGAACTTGAGGAAACACGCGTCTGAGCAAAACTCCCAAACGCTTCCAGGAAAGACACAGGCTCTCCCACAAGCACACAAGTGTTTGCCCTCAGCTATAGATCAGGGACAAGCCTGTGAAGAGCAACCAAAGAGCTCGTCCGTCTTTCCCTCAATAGATGGGAGTAGGCGCGCTTGCGGATGTGTGCGTGTGTGTGGCCACGCGTTTGCTTAGGCATCAGTGTGTGAAAAGGTAGGTGCTTTTCTCTAGCTGCGTGTGCGTGCACGTGGTGCTGGGTGCACATCCCTGGGTGCTCGTGGAAAGGTTTCTGCATGGTTTTCGCTGAGGAATCGTGTGTGTGCACATGGACAAAGAGAAGGCGCAGCAACCAGGTTCCAGCGCCGAAGAAGGCAAAAGGCGAGGTTTCCGGCGCTATCTCCTTCTCTCCCCAGAGCTAGTCGCGCAAAGCAAGCCGCTAAGCCGGCGACCGGCAAGAGAGCTACAACGAAGCATGCCGAACGGAGAAAATAGCAGCAGCTCATCTGTTCACACCTTGTTTCTGCCATGTGCTTGAACGCCAAGACGTTCGCGCTTCTGTGAGATGAAAGACGTCCTTCTGCATATGTGGTTGCTCACACCGGTGCACTTGTTAGTGTATCCATTCAGTCCTGGGCTGCGGGGCATTCAGAAGTGGCTCTGTGGAGACGTCTGCATAGAGGCAGCTGTCAGAACACGCACACTCGATTGTTCACCAAAACATATGCAGACGCGTCCTTAGCCTGTAGATTTGGATGCACAGAGTTCCCTGTGTTCGCAAGAGACAAGGGAATCGCGTCTGTGCGCACAGAAGCAATAGCGGACCGTTTCCCTCGGAGTGAACGCGAAAGAGCCGTCTATATACTCGCAGACACGCGAACGTGCCTCAATGCGGTCACAGAGGCAGCAGCTTTTGCACAGATGCTCCTGGTGATTCTGGCACTTTCCAGGCACACTCCTGAAAGTCGCGCACACTGCTGTTCACTCGCTAAACGACCTCTTGGGAAACACGTCTCCGGTCGACGGACCGCTCAGATTGCTTCTCGTCTAACTGTGAACTGTGTCAGCGCAGGGAATCCGTCTCTGTTGAGCAGATGTCAATCCTGCCTCGCTTTTGCTTTGTTGCCTCTACCAAGATGATTTCCCGTTTCTCTCTTCACTGGAGCAGGCAGACACAGCCAACGCACATCAAGTGTCAAGAGACACGCTCTGCTGAGCTCAACGCTTGTGCAGATGCACATGTGCGACGAAGTCAACACACGTGCTTGTGGAGAGAAAGAAAGGGACTCCCAGGCGTGTGGAGCGACGGGGAGAAAGAGCGGGCGCTGAGGAACACAGTTTCAAACAGACTGTCTCCACACAAACAGGCACCTGTCTGCAGGTATCCTAGATCTTGATTCTTGAACTTGAGGAAACACGCGTCTGAGCAAAACTCCCAAACGCTTCCAGGAAAGACACAGGCTCTCCCACAAGCACACAAGTGTTTGCCCTCAGCTATAGATCAGGGACAAGCCTGTGAAGAGCAACCAAAGAGCTCGTCCGTCTTTCCCTCAATAGATGGGAGTAGGCGCGCTTGCGGATGTGTGCGTGTGTGTGGCCACGCGTTTGCTTAGGCATCAGTGTGTGAAAAGGTAGGTGCTTTTCTCTAGCTGCGTGTGCGTGCACGTGGTGCTGGGTGCACATCCCTGGGTGCTCGTGGAAAGGTTTCTGCATGGTTTTCGCTGAGGAATCGTGTGTGTGCACATGGACAAAGAGAAGGCGCAGCAACCAGGTTCCAGCGCCGAAGAAGGCAAAAGGCGAGGTTTCCGGCGCTATCTCCTTCTCTCCCCAGAGCTAGTCGCGCAAAGCAAGCCGCTAAGCCGGCGACCGGCAAGAGAGCTACAACGAAGCATGCCGAACGGAGAAAATAGCAGCAGCTCATCTGTTCACACCTTGTTTCTGCCATGTGCTTGAACGCCAAGACGTTCGCGCTTCTGTGAGATGAAAGACGTCCTTCTGCATATGTGGTTGCTCACACCGGTGCACTTGTTAGTGTATCCATTCAGTCCTGGGCTGCGGGGCATTCAGAAGTGGCTCTGTGGAGACGTCTGCATAGAGGCAGCTGTCAGAACACGCACACTCGATTGTTCACCAAAACATATGCAGACGCGTCCTTAGCCTGTAGATTTGGATGCACAGAGTTCCCTGTGTTCGCAAGAGACAAGGGAATCGCGTCTGTGCGCACAGAAGCAATAGCGGACCGTTTCCCTCGGAGTGAACGCGAAAGAGCCGTCTATATACTCGCAGACACGCGAACGTGCCTCAATGCGGTCACAGAGGCAGCAGCTTTTGCACAGATGCTCCTGGTGATTCTGGCACTTTCCAGGCACACTCCTGAAAGTCGCGCACACTGCTGTTCACTCGCTAAACGACCTCTTGGGAAACACGTCTCCGGTCGACGGACCGCTCAGATTGCTTCTCGTGTAACTGTGAACTGTGTCAGCGCAGGGAATCCGTCTCTGTTGAGCAGATGTCAATCCTGCCTCGCTTTTGCTTTGTTGCCTCTACCAAGATGATTTCCCGTTTCTCTCTTCACTGGAGCAGGCAGACACAGCCAACGCACATCAAGTGTCAAGAGACACGCTCTGCTGAGCTCAACGCTTGTGCAGATGCACATGTGCGACGAAGTCAACACACGTGCTTGTGGAGAGAAAGAAAGGGACTCCCAGGCGTGTGGAGCGACGGGGAGAAAGAGCGGGCGCTGAGGAACACAGTTTCAAACAGACTGTCTCCACACAAACAGGCACCTGTCTGCAGGTATCCTAGATCTTGATTCTTGAACTTGAGGAAACACGCGTCTGAGCAAAACTCCCAAACGCTTCCAGGAAAGACACAGGCTCTCCCACAAGCACACAAGTGTTTGCCCTCAGCTATAGATCAGGGACAAGCCTGTGAAGAGATGCCCTGCTATTCTTTCGCCTTATGGCATCATGTGTTTCGTTCCTCTTGGAGATCGATTGTTAAACGTCTTTCCTAGGGCGACTGTGAAGCATTTGCCAGCGGAGGAGAAGTAGCACGGAGCAGCATTCAGTACTGCCTACGAGTGTCTTTGCTACCCTACTAGCGGAGCTCCAAGAACAGGCACACATCTTCAGGTACCTTCCAAATGTGGATTCCCCTGCAGCCCCGTAGGCGGGCGTGCAGTACGCCAACCGTCAACGGACGTTTTTCCCCTCAAGCCTGTCAGGACGTTGCTCGTCCGTCTTTCCCTCAATAGATGGGAGTAGGCGCGCTTGCGGATGTGTGCGTGTGTGTGGCCACGCGTTTGCTTAGGCATCAGTGTGTGAAAAGGTAGGTGCTTTTCTCTAGCTGCGTGTGCGTGCACGTGGTGCTGGGTGCACATCCCTGGGTGCTCGTGGAAAGGTTTCTGCATGGTTTTCGCTGAGGAATCGTGTGTGTGCACATGGACAAAGAGAAGGCGCAGCAACCAGGTTCCAGCGCCGAAGAAGGCAAAAGGCGAGGTTTCCGGCGCTATCTCCTTCTCTCCCCAGAGCTAGTCGCGCAAAGCAAGCCGCTAAGCCGGCGACCGGCAAGAGAGCTACAACGAAGCATGCCGAACGGAGAAAATAGCAGCAGCTCATCTGTTCACACCTTGTTTCTGCCATGTGCTTGAACGCCAAGACGTTCGCGCTTCTGTGAGATGAAAGACGTCCTTCTGCATATGTGGTTGCTCACACCGGTGCACTTGTTAGTGTATCCATTCAGTCCTGGGCTGCGGGGCATTCAGAAGTGGCTCTGTGGAGACGTCTGCATAGAGGCAGCTGTCAGAACACGCACACTCGATTGTTCACCAAAACATATGCAGACGCGTCCTTAGCCTGTAGATTTGGATGCACAGAGTTCCCTGTGTTCGCAAGAGACAAGGGAATCGCGTCTGTGCGCACAGAAGCAATAGCGGACCGTTTCCCTCGGAGTGAACGCGAAAGAGCCGTCTATATACTCGCAGACACGCGAACGTGCCTCAATGCGGTCACAGAGGCAGCAGCTTTTGCACAGATGCTCCTGGTGATTCTGGCACTTTCCAGGCACACTCCTGAAAGTCGCGCACACTGCTGTTCACTCGCTAAACGACCTCTTGGGAAACACGTCTCCGGTCGACGGACCGCTCAGATTGCTTCTCGTGTAACTGTGAACTGTGTCAGCGCAGGGAATCCGTCTCTGTTGAGCAGATGTCAATCCTGCCTCGCTTTTGCTTTGTTGCCTCTACCAAGATGATTTCCCGTTTCTCTCTTCACTGGAGCACGCAGACACAGCCAACGCACATCAAGTGTCAAGAGACACGCTCTGCTGAGCTCAACGCTTGTGCAGATGCACATGTGCGACGAAGTCAACACACGTGCTTGTGGAGAGAAAGAAAGGGACTCCCAGGCGTGTGGAGCGACGGGGAGAAAGAGCGGGCGCTGAGGAACACAGTTTCAAACAGACTGTCTCCACACAAACAGGCACCTGTCTGCAGGTATCCTAGATCTTGATTCTTGAACTTGAGGAAACACGCGTCTGAGCAAAACTCCCAAACGCTTCCAGGAAAGACACAGGCTCTCCCACAAGCACACAAGTGTTTGCCCTCAGCTATAGATCAGGGACAAGCCTGTGAAGAGCAACCAAAGAGCTCGTCCGTCTTTCCCTCAATAGATGGGAGTAGGCGCGCTTGCGGATGTGTGCGTGTGTGTGGCCACGCGTTTGCTTAGGCATCAGTGTGTGAAAAGGTAGGTGCTTTTCTCTAGCTGCGTGTGCGTGCACGTGGTGCTGGGTGCACATCCCTGGGTGCTCGTGGAAAGGTTTCTGCATGGTTTTCGCTGAGGAATCGTGTGTGTGCACATGGACAAAGAGAAGGCGCAGCAACCAGGTTCCAGCGCCGAAGAAGGCAAAAGGCGAGGTTTCCGGCGCTATCTCCTTCTCTCCCCAGAGCTAGTCGCGCAAAGCAAGCCGCTAAGCCGGCGACCGGCAAGAGAGCTACAACGAAGCATGCCGAACGGAGAAAATAGCAGCAGCTCATCTGTTCACACCTTGTTTCTGCCATGTGCTTGAACGCCAAGACGTTCGCGCTTCTGTGAGATGAAAGACGTCCTTCTGCATATGTGGTTGCTCACACCGGTGCACTTGTTAGTGTATCCATTCAGTCCTGGGCTGCGGGGCATTCAGAAGTGGCTCTGTGGAGACGTCTGCATAGAGGCAGCTGTCAGAACACGCACACTCGATTGTTCACCAAAACATATGCAGACGCGTCCTTAGCCTGTAGATTTGGATGCACAGAGTTCCCTGTGTTCGCAAGAGACAAGGGAATCGCGTCTGTGCGCACAGAAGCAATAGCGGACCGTTTCCCTCGGAGTGAACGCGAAAGAGCCGTCTATATACTCGCAGACACGCGAACGTGCCTCAATGCGGTCACAGAGGCAGCAGCTTTTGCACAGATGCTCCTGGTGATTCTGGCACTTTCCAGGCACACTCCTGAAAGTCGCGCACACTGCTGTTCACTCGCTAAACGACCTCTTGGGAAACACGTCTCCGGTCGACGGACCGCTCAGATTGCTTCTCGTGTAACTGTGAACTGTGTCAGCGCAGGGAATCCGTCTCTGTTGAGCAGATGTCAATCCTGCCTCGCTTTTGCTTTGTTGCCTCTACCAAGATGATTTCCCGTTTCTCTCTTCACTGGAGCAGGCAGACACAGCCAACGCACATCAAGTGTCAAGAGACACGCTCTGCTGAGCTCAACGCTTGTGCAGATGCACATGTGCGACGAAGTCAACACACGTGCTTGTGGAGAGAAAGAAAGGGACTCCCAGGCGTGTGGAGCGACGGGGAGAAAGAGCGGGCGCTGAGGAACACAGTTTCAAACAGACTGTCTCCACACAAACAGGCACCTGTCTGCAGGTATCCTAGATCTTGATTCTTGAACTTGAGGAAACACGCGTCTGAGCAAAACTCCCAAACGCTTCCAGGAAAGACACAGGCTCTCCCACAAGCACACAAGTGTTTGCCCTCAGCTATAGATCAGGGACAAGCCTGTGAAGAGATGCCCTGCTATTC
The DNA here is from genome assembly GCF_037038585.1 of Patagioenas fasciata. Classification (NCBI taxonomy): domain Eukaryota; kingdom Metazoa; phylum Chordata; class Aves; order Columbiformes; family Columbidae; genus Patagioenas; species Patagioenas fasciata. Next base: position 151,445 of record NW_027288779.1, on the reverse strand, counting down.
TTTCGCCTTATGGCATCATGTGTTTCGTTCCTCTTGGAGATCGATTGTTAAACGTCTTTCCTAGGGCGACTGTGAAGCATTTGCCAGCGGAGGAGAAGTAGCACGGAGCAGCATTCAGTACTGCCTACGAGTGTCTTTGCTACCCTACTAGCGGAGCTCCAAGAACAGGCACACATCTTCAGGTACCTTCCAAATGTGGATTCCCCTGCAGCCCCGTAGGCGGGCGTGCAGTACGCCAACCGTCAACGGACGTTTTTCCCCTCAAGCCTGTCAGGACGTTGCTCGTCCGTCTTTCCCTCAATAGATGGGAGTAGGCGCGCTTGCGGATGTGTGCGTGTGTGTGGCCACGCGTTTGCTTAGGCATCAGTGTGTGAAAAGGTAGGTGCTTTTCTCTAGCTGCGTGTGCGTGCACGTGGTGCTGGGTGCACATCCCTGGGTGCTCGTGGAAAGGTTTCTGCATGGTTTTCGCTGAGGAATCGTGTGTGTGCACATGGACAAAGAGAAGGCGCAGCAACCAGGTTCCAGCGCCGAAGAAGGCAAAAGGCGAGGTTTCCGGCGCTATCTCCTTCTCTCCCCAGAGCTAGTCGCGCAAAGCAAGCCGCTAAGCCGGCGACCGGCAAGAGAGCTACAACGAAGCATGCCGAACGGAGAAAATAGCAGCAGCTCATCTGTTCACACCTTGTTTCTGCCATGTGCTTGAACGCCAAGACGTTCGCGCTTCTGTGAGATGAAAGACGTCCTTCTGCATATGTGGTTGCTCACACCGGTGCACTTGTTAGTGTATCCATTCAGTCCTGGGCTGCGGGGCATTCAGAAGTGGCTCTGTGGAGACGTCTGCATAGAGGCAGCTGTCAGAACACGCACACTCGATTGTTCACCAAAACATATGCAGACGCGTCCTTAGCCTGTAGATTTGGATGCACAGAGTTCCCTGTGTTCGCAAGAGACAAGGGAATCGCGTCTGTGCGCACAGAAGCAATAGCGGACCGTTTCCCTCGGAGTGAACGCGAAAGAGCCGTCTATATACTCGCAGACACGCGAACGTGCCTCAATGCGGTCACAGAGGCAGCAGCTTTTGCACAGATGCTCCTGGTGATTCTGGCACTTTCCAGGCACACTCCTGAAAGTCGCGCACACTGCTGTTCACTCGCTAAACGACCTCTTGGGAAACACGTCTCCGGTCGACGGACCGCTCAGATTGCTTCTCGTGTAACTGTGAACTGTGTCAGCGCAGGGAATCCGTCTCTGTTGAGCAGATGTCAATCCTGCCTCGCTTTTGCTTTGTTGCCTCTACCAAGATGATTTCCCGTTTCTCTCTTCACTGGAGCACGCAGACACAGCCAACGCACATCAAGTGTCAAGAGACACGCTCTGCTGAGCTCAACGCTTGTGCAGATGCACATGTGCGACGAAGTCAACACACGTGCTTGTGGAGAGAAAGAAAGGGACTCCCAGGCGTGTGGAGCGACGGGGAGAAAGAGCGGGCGCTGAGGAACACAGTTTCAAACAGACTGTCTCCACACAAACAGGCACCTGTCTGCAGGTATCCTAGATCTTGATTCTTGAACTTGAGGAAACACGCGTCTGAGCAAAACTCCCAAACGCTTCCAGGAAAGACACAGGCTCTCCCACAAGCACACAAGTGTTTGCCCTCAGCTATAGATCAGGGACAAGCCTGTGAAGAGCAACCAAAGAGCTCGTCCGTCTTTCCCTCAATAGATGGGAGTAGGCGCGCTTGCGGATGTGTGCGTGTGTGTGGCCACGCGTTTGCTTAGGCATCAGTGTGTGAAAAGGTAGGTGCTTTTCTCTAGCTGCGTGTGCGTGCACGTGGTGCTGGGTGCACATCCCTGGGTGCTCGTGGAAAGGTTTCTGCATGGTTTTCGCTGAGGAATCGTGTGTGTGCACATGGACAAAGAGAAGGCGCAGCAACCAGGTTCCAGCGCCGAAGAAGGCAAAAGGCGAGGTTTCCGGCGCTATCTCCTTCTCTCCCCAGAGCTAGTCGCGCAAAGCAAGCCGCTAAGCCGGCGACCGGCAAGAGAGCTACAACGAAGCATGCCGAACGGAGAAAATAGCAGCAGCTCATCTGTTCACACCTTGTTTCTGCCATGTGCTTGAACGCCAAGACGTTCGCGCTTCTGTGAGATGAAAGACGTCCTTCTGCATATGTGGTTGCTCACACCGGTGCACTTGTTAGTGTATCCATTCAGTCCTGGGCTGCGGGGCATTCAGAAGTGGCTCTGTGGAGACGTCTGCATAGAGGCAGCTGTCAGAACACGCACACTCGATTGTTCACCAAAACATATGCAGACGCGTCCTTAGCCTGTAGATTTGGATGCACAGAGTTCCCTGTGTTCGCAAGAGACAAGGGAATCGCGTCTGTGCGCACAGAAGCAATAGCGGACCGTTTCCCTCGGAGTGAACGCGAAAGAGCCGTCTATATACTCGCAGACACGCGAACGTGCCTCAATGCGGTCACAGAGGCAGCAGCTTTTGCACAGATGCTCCTGGTGATTCTGGCACTTTCCAGGCACACTCCTGAAAGTCGCGCACACTGCTGTTCACTCGCTAAACGACCTCTTGGGAAACACGTCTCCGGTCGACGGACCGCTCAGATTGCTTCTCGTGTAACTGTGAACTGTGTCAGCGCAGGGAATCCGTCTCTGTTGAGCAGATGTCAATCCTGCCTCGCTTTTGCTTTGTTGCCTCTACCAAGATGATTTCCCGTTTCTCTCTTCACTGGAGCACGCAGACACAGCCAACGCACATCAAGTGTCAAGAGACACGCTCTGCTGAGCTCAACGCTTGTGCAGATGCACATGTGCGACGAAGTCAACACACGTGCTTGTGGAGAGAAAGAAAGGGACTCCCAGGCGTGTGGAGCGACGGGGAGAAAGAGCGGGCGCTGAGGAACACAGTTTCAAACAGACTGTCTCCACACAAACAGGCACCTGTCTGCAGGTATCCTAGATCTTGATTCTTGAACTTGAGGAAACACGCGTCTGAGCAAAACTCCCAAACGCTTCCAGGAAAGACACAGGCTCTCCCACAAGCACACAAGTGTTTGCCCTCAGCTATAGATCAGGGACAAGCCTGTGAAGAGCAACCAAAGAGCTCGTCCGTCTTTCCCTCAATAGATGGGAGTAGGCGCGCTTGCGGATGTGTGCGTGTGTGTGGCCACGCGTTTGCTTAGGCATCAGTGTGTGAAAAGGTAGGTGCTTTTCTCTAGCTGCGTGTGCGTGCACGTGGTGCTGGGTGCACATCCCTGGGTGCTCGTGGAAAGGTTTCTGCATGGTTTTCGCTGAGGAATCGTGTGTGTGCACATGGACAAAGAGAAGGCGCAGCAACCAGGTTCCAGCGCCGAAGAAGGCAAAAGGCGAGGTTTCCGGCGCTATCTCCTTCTCTCCCCAGAGCTAGTCGCGCAAAGCAAGCCGCTAAGCCGGCGACCGGCAAGAGAGCTACAACGAAGCATGCCGAACGGAGAAAATAGCAGCAGCTCATCTGTTCACACCTTGTTTCTGCCATGTGCTTGAACGCCAAGACGTTCGCGCTTCTGTGAGATGAAAGACGTCCTTCTGCATATGTGGTTGCTCACACCGGTGCACTTGTTAGTGTATCCATTCAGTCCTGGGCTGCGGGGCATTCAGAAGTGGCTCTGTGGAGACGTCTGCATAGAGGCAGCTGTCAGAACACGCACACTCGATTGTTCACCAAAACATATGCAGACGCGTCCTTAGCCTGTAGATTTGGATGCACAGAGTTCCCTGTGTTCGCAAGAGACAAGGGAATCGCGTCTGTGCGCACAGAAGCAATAGCGGACCGTTTCCCTCGGAGTGAACGCGAAAGAGCCGTCTATATACTCGCAGACACGCGAACGTGCCTCAATGCGGTCACAGAGGCAGCAGCTTTTGCACAGATGCTCCTGGTGATTCTGGCACTTTCCAGGCACACTCCTGAAAGTCGCGCACACTGCTGTTCACTCGCTAAACGACCTCTTGGGAAACACGTCTCCGGTCGACGGACCGCTCAGATTGCTTCTCGTGTAACTGTGAACTGTGTCAGCGCAGGGAATCCGTCTCTGTTGAGCAGATGTCAATCCTGCCTCGCTTTTGCTTTGTTGCCTCTACCAAGATGATTTCCCGTTTCTCTCTTCACTGGAGCACGCAGACACAGCCAACGCACATCAAGTGTCAAGAGACACGCTCTGCTGAGCTCAACGCTTGTGCAGATGCACATGTGCGACGAAGTCAACACACGTGCTTGTGGAGAGAAAGAAAGGGACTCCCAGGCGTGTGGAGCGACGGGGAGAAAGAGCGGGCGCTGAGGAACACAGTTTCAAACAGACTGTCTCCACACAAACAGGCACCTGTCTGCAGGTATCCTAGATCTTGATTCTTGAACTTGAGGAAACACGCGTCTGAGCAAAACTCCCAAACGCTTCCAGGAAAGACACAGGCTCTCCCACAAGCACACAAGTGTTTGCCCTCAGCTATAGATCAGGGACAAGCCTGTGAAGAGCAACCAAAGAGCTCGTCCGTCTTTCCCTCAATAGATGGGAGTAGGCGCGCTTGCGGATGTGTGCGTGTGTGTGGCCACGCGTTTGCTTAGGCATCAGTGTGTGAAAAGGTAGGTGCTTTTCTCTAGCTGCGTGTGCGTGCACGTGGTGCTGGGTGCACATCCCTGGGTGCTCGTGGAAAGGTTTCTGCATGGTTTTCGCTGAGGAATCGTGTGTGTGCACATGGACAAAGAGAAGGCGCAGCAACCAGGTTCCAGCGCCGAAGAAGGCAAAAGGCGAGGTTTCCGGCGCTATCTCCTTCTCTCCCCAGAGCTAGTCGCGCAAAGCAAGCCGCTAAGCCGGCGACCGGCAAGAGAGCTACAACGAAGCATGCCGAACGGAGAAAATAGCAGCAGCTCATCTGTTCACACCTTGTTTCTGCCATGTGCTTGAACGCCAAGACGTTCGCGCTTCTGTGAGATGAAAGACGTCCTTCTGCATATGTGGTTGCTCACACCGGTGCACTTGTTAGTGTATCCATTCAGTCCTGGGCTGCGGGGCATTCAGAAGTGGCTCTGTGGAGACGTCTGCATAGAGGCAGCTGTCAGAACACGCACACTCGATTGTTCACCAAAACATATGCAGACGCGTCCTTAGCCTGTAGATTTGGATGCACAGAGTTCCCTGTGTTCGCAAGAGACAAGGGAATCGCGTCTGTGCGCACAGAAGCAATAGCGGACCGTTTCCCTCGGAGTGAACGCGAAAGAGCCGTCTATATACTCGCAGACACGCGAACGTGCCTCAATGCGGTCACAGAGGCAGCAGCTTTTGCACAGATGCTCCTGGTGATTCTGGCACTTTCCAGGCACACTCCTGAAAGTCGCGCACACTGCTGTTCACTCGCTAAACGACCTCTTGGGAAACACGTCTCCGGTCGACGGACCGCTCAGATTGCTTCTCGTGTAACTGTGAACTGTGTCAGCGCAGGGAATCCGTCTCTGTTGAGCAGATGTCAATCCTGCCTCGCTTTTGCTTTGTTGCCTCTACCAAGATGATTTCCCGTTTCTCTCTTCACTGGAGCAGGCAGACACAGCCAACGCACATCAAGTGTCAAGAGACACGCTCTGCTGAGCTCAACGCTTGTGCAGATGCACATGTGCGACGAAGTCAACACACGTGCTTGTGGAGAGAAAGAAAGGGACTCCCAGGCGTGTGGAGCGACGGGGAGAAAGAGCGGGCGCTGAGGAACACAGTTTCAAACAGACTGTCTCCACACAAACAGGCACCTGTCTGCAGGTATCCTAGATCTTGATTCTTGAACTTGAGGAAACACGCGTCTGAGCAAAACTCCCAAACGCTTCCAGGAAAGACACAGGCTCTCCCACAAGCACACAAGTGTTTGCCCTCAGCTATAGATCAGGGACAAGCCTGTGAAGAGCAACCAAAGAGCTCGTCCGTCTTTCCCTCTCAATAGATGGGAGTAGGCGCGCTTGCGGATGTGTGCGTGTGTGTGGCCACGCGTTTGCTTAGGCATCAGTGTGTGAAAAGGTAGGTGCTTTTCTCTAGCTGCGTGTGCGTGCACGTGGTGCTGGGTGCACATCCCTGGGTGCTCGTGGAAAGGTTTCTGCATGGTTTTCGCTGAGGAATCGTGTGTGTGCACATGGACAAAGAGAAGGCGCAGCAACCAGGTTCCAGCGCCGAAGAAGGCAAAAGGCGAGGTTTCCGGCGCTATCTCCTTCTCTCCCCAGAGCTAGTCGCGCAAAGCAAGCCGCTAAGCCGGCGACCGGCAAGAGAGCTACAACGAAGCATGCCGAACGGAGAAAATAGCAGCAGCTCATCTGTTCACACCTTGTTTCTGCCATGTGCTTGAACGCCAAGACGTTCGCGCTTCTGTGAGATGAAAGACGTCCTTCTGCATATGTGGTTGCTCACACCGGTGCACTTGTTAGTGTATCCATTCAGTCCTGGGCTGCGGGGCATTCAGAAGTGGCTCTGTGGAGACGTCTGCATAGAGGCAGCTGTCAGAACACGCACACTCGATTGTTCACCAAAACATATGCAGACGCGTCCTTAGCCTGTAGATTTGGATGCACAGAGTTCCCTGTGTTCGCAAGAGACAAGGGAATCGCGTCTGTGCGCACAGAAGCAATAGCGGACCGTTTCCCTCGGAGTGAACGCGAAAGAGCCGTCTATATACTCGCAGACACGCGAACGTGCCTCAATGCGGTCACAGAGGCAGCAGCTTTTGCACAGATGCTCCTGGTGATTCTGGCACTTTCCAGGCACACTCCTGAAAGTCGCGCACACTGCTGTTCACTCGCTAAACGACCTCTTGGGAAACACGTCTCCGGTCGACGGACCGCTCAGATTGCTTCTCGTGTAACTGTGAACTGTGTCAGCGCAGGGAATCCGTCTCTGTTGAGCAGATGTCAATCCTGCCTCGCTTTTGCTTTGTTGCCTCTACCAAGATGATTTCCCGTTTCTCTCTTCACTGGAGCAGGCAGACACAGCCAACGCACATCAAGTGTCAAGAGACACGCTCTGCTGAGCTCAACGCTTGTGCAGATGCACATGTGCGACGAAGTCAACACACGTGCTTGTGGAGAGAAAGAAAGGGACTCCCAGGCGTGTGGAGCGACGGGGAGAAAGAGCGGGCGCTGAGGAACACAGTTTCAAACAGACTGTCTCCACACAAACAGGCACCTGTCTGCAGGTATCCTAGATCTTGATTCTTGAACTTGAGGAAACACGCGTCTGAGCAAAACTCCCAAACGCTTCCAGGAAAGACACAGGCTCTCCCACAAGCACACAAGTGTTTGCCCTCAGCTATAGATCAGGGACAAGCCTGTGAAGAGCAACCAAAGAGCTCGTCCGTCTTTCCCTCAATAGATGGGAGTAGGCGCGCTTGCGGATGTGTGCGTGTGTGTGGCCACGCGTTTGCTTAGGCATCAGTGTGTGAAAAGGTAGGTGCTTTTCTCTAGCTGCGTGTGCGTGCACGTGGTGCTGGGTGCACATCCCTGGGTGCTCGTGGAAAGGTTTCTGCATGGTTTTCGCTGAGGAATCGTGTGTGTGCACATGGACAAAGAGAAGGCGCAGCAACCAGGTTCCAGCGCCGAAGAAGGCAAAAGGCGAGGTTTCCGGCGCTATCTCCTTCTCTCCCCAGAGCTAGTCGCGCAAAGCAAGCCGCTAAGCCGGCGACCGGCAAGAGAGCTACAACGAAGCATGCCGAACGGAGAAAATAGCAGCAGCTCATCTGTTCACACCTTGTTTCTGCCATGTGCTTGAACGCCAAGACGTTCGCGCTTCTGTGAGATGAAAGACGTCCTTCTGCATATGTGGTTGCTCACACCGGTGCACTTGTTAGTGTATCCATTCAGTCCTGGGCTGCGGGGCATTCAGAAGTGGCTCTGTGGAGACGTCTGCATAGAGGCAGCTGTCAGAACACGCACACTCGATTGTTCACCAAAACATATGCAGACGCGTCCTTAGCCTGTAGATTTGGATGCACAGAGTTCCCTGTGTTCGCAAGAGACAAGGGAATCGCAGTCTGTGCGCACAGAAGCAATAGCGGACCGTTTCCCTCGGAGTGAACGCGAAAGAGCCGTCTATATACTCGCAGACACGCGAACGTGCCTCAATGCGGTCACAGAGGCAGCAGCTTTTGCACAGATGCTCCTGGTGATTCTGGCACTTTCCAGGCACACTCCTGAAAGTCGCGCACACTGCTGTTCACTCGCTAAACGACCTCTTGGGAAACACGTCTCCGGTCGACGGACCGCTCAGATTGCTTCTCGTGTAACTGTGAACTGTGTCAGCGCAGGGAATCCGTCTCTGTTGAGCAGATGTCAATCCTGCCTCGCTTTTGCTTTGTTGCCTCTACCAAGATGATTTCCCGTTTCTCTCTTCACTGGAGCAGGCAGACACAGCCAACGCACATCAAGTGTCAAGAGACACGCTCTGCTGAGCTCAACGCTTGTGCAGATGCACATGTGCGACGAAGTCAACACACGTGCTTGTGGAGAGAAAGAAAGGGACTCCCAGGCGTGTGGAGCGACGGGGAGAAAGAGCGGGCGCTGAGGAACACAGTTTCAAACAGACTGTCTCCACACAAACAGGCACCTGTCTGCAGGTATCCTAGATCTTGATTCTTGAACTTGAGGAAACACGCGTCTGAGCAAAACTCCCAAACGCTTCCAGGAAAGACACAGGCTCTCCCACAAGCACACAAGTGTTTGCCCTCAGCTATAGATCAGGGACAAGCCTGTGAAGAGCAACCAAAGAGCTCGTCCGTCTTTCCCTCAATAGATGGGAGTAGGCGCGCTTGCGGATGTGTGCGTGTGTGTGGCCACGCGTTTGCTTAGGCATCAGTGTGTGAAAAGGTAGGTGCTTTTCTCTAGCTGCGTGTGCGTGCACGTGGTGCTGGGTGCACATCCCTGGGTGCTCGTGGAAAGGTTTCTGCATGGTTTTCGCTGAGGAATCGTGTGTGTGCACATGGACAAAGAGAAGGCGCAGCAACCAGGTTCCAGCGCCGAAGAAGGCAAAAGGCGAGGTTTCCGGCGCTATCTCCTTCTCTCCCCAGAGCTAGTCGCGCAAAGCAAGCCGCTAAGCCGGCGACCGGCAAGAGAGCTACAACGAAGCATGCCGAACGGAGAAAATAGCAGCAGCTCATCTGTTCACACCTTGTTTCTGCCATGTGCTTGAACGCCAAGACGTTCGCGCTTCTGTGAGATGAAAGACGTCCTTCTGCATATGTGGTTGCTCACACCGGTGCACTTGTTAGTGTATCCATTCAGTCCTGGGCTGCGGGGCATTCAGAAGTGGCTCTGTGGAGACGTCTGCATAGAGGCAGCTGTCAGAACACGCACACTCGATTGTTCACCAAAACATATGCAGACGCGTCCTTAGCCTGTAGATTTGGATGCACAGAGTTCCCTGTGTTCGCAAGAGACAAGGGAATCGCGTCTGTGCGCACAGAAGCAATAGCGGACCGTTTCCCTCGGAGTGAACGCGAAAGAGCCGTCTATATACTCGCAGACACGCGAACGTGCCTCAATGCGGTCACAGAGGCAGCAGCTTTTGCACAGATGCTCCTGGTGATTCTGGCACTTTCCAGGCACACTCCTGAAAGTCGCGCACACTGCTGTTCACTCGCTAAACGACCTCTTGGGAAACACGTCTCCGGTCGACGGACCGCTCAGATTGCTTCTCGTGTAACTGTGAACTGTGTCAGCGCAGGGAATCCGTCTCTGTTGAGCAGATGTCAATCCTGCCTCGCTTTTGCTTTGTTGCCTCTACCAAGATGATTTCCCGTTTCTCTCTTCACTGGAGCAGGCAGACACAGCCAACGCACATCAAGTGTCAAGAGACACGCTCTGCTGAGCTCAACGCTTGTGCAGATGCACATGTGCGACGAAGTCAACACACGTGCTTGTGGAGAGAAAGAAAGGGACTCCCAGGCGTGTGGAGCGACGGGGAGAAAGAGCGGGCGCTGAGGAACACAGTTTCAAACAGACTGTCTCCACACAAACAGGCACCTGTCTGCAGGTATCCTAGATCTTGATTCTTGAACTTGAGGAAACACGCGTCTGAGCAAAACTCCCAAACGCTTCCAGGAAAGACACAGGCTCTCCCACAAGCACACAAGTGTTTGCCCTCAGCTATAGATCAGGGACAAGCCTGTGAAGAGCAACCAAAGAGCTCGTCCGTCTTTCCCTCAATAGATGGGAGTAGGCGCGCTTGCGGATGTGTGCGTGTGTGTGGCCACGCGTTTGCTTAGGCATCAGTGTGTGAAAAGGTAGGTGCTTTTCTCTAGCTGCGTGTGCGTGCACGTGGTGCTGGGTGCACATCCCTGGGTGCTCGTGGAAAGGTTTCTGCATGGTTTTCGCTGAGGAATCGTGTGTGTGCACATGGACAAAGAGAAGGCGCAGCAACCAGGTTCCAGCGCCGAAGAAGGCAAAAGGCGAGGTTTCCGGCGCTATCTCCTTCTCTCCCCAGAGCTAGTCGCGCAAAGCAAGCCGCTAAGCCGGCGACCGGCAAGAGAGCTACAACGAAGCATGCCGAACGGAGAAAATAGCAGCAGCTCATCTGTTCACACCTTGTTTCTGCCATGTGCTTGAACGCCAAGACGTTCGCGCTTCTGTGAGATGAAAGACGTCCTTCTGCATATGTGGTTGCTCACACCGGTGCACTTGTTAGTGTATCCATTCAGTCCTGGGCTGCGGGGCATTCAGAAGTGGCTCTGTGGAGACGTCTGCATAGAGGCAGCTGTCAGAACACGCACACTCGATTGTTCACCAAAACATATGCAGACGCGTCCTTAGCCTGTAGATTTGGATGCACAGAGTTCCCTGTGTTCGCAAGAGACAAGGGAATCGCGTCTGTGCGCACAGAAGCAATAGCGGACCGTTTCCCTCGGAGTGAACGCGAAAGAGCCGTCTATATACTCGCAGACACGCGAACGTGCCTCAATGCGGTCACAGAGGCAGCAGCTTTTGCACAGATGCTCCTGGTGATTCTGGCACTTTCCAGGCACACTCCTGAAAGTCGCGCACACTGCTGTTCACTCGCTAAACGACCTCTTGGGAAACACGTCTCCGGTCGACGGACCGCTCAGATTGCTTCTCGTGTAACTGTGAACTGTGTCAGCGCAGGGAATCCGTCTCTGTTGAGCAGATGTCAATCCTGCCTCGCTTTTGCTTTGTTGCCTCTACCAAGATGATTTCCCGTTTCTCTCTTCACTGGAGCAGGCAGACACAGCCAACGCACATCAAGTGTCAAGAGACACGCTCTGCTGAGCTCAACGCTTGTGCAGATGCACATGTGCGACGAAGTCAACACACGTGCTTGTGGAGAGAAAGAAAGGGACTCCCAGGCGTGTGGAGCGACGGGGAGAAAGAGCGGGCGCTGAGGAACACAGTTTCAAACAGACTGTCTCCACACAAACAGGCACCTGTCTGCAGGTATCCTAGATCTTGATTCTTGAACTTGAGGAAACACGCGTCTGAGCAAAACTCCCAAACGCTTCCAGGAAAGACACAGGCTCTCCCACAAGCACACAAGTGTTTGCCCTCAGCTATAGATCAGGGACAAGCCTGTGAAGAGCAACCAAAGAGCTCGTCCGTCTTTCCCTCAATAGATGGGAGTAGGCGCGCTTGCGGATGTGTGCGTGTGTGTGGCCACGCGTTTGCTTAGGCATCAGTGTGTGAAAAGGTAGGTGCTTTTCTCTAGCTGCGTGTGCGTGCACGTGGTGCTGGGTGCACATCCCTGGGTGCTCGTGGAAAGGTTTCTGCATGGTTTTCGCTGAGGAATCGTGTGTGTGCACATGGACAAAGAGAAGGCGCAGCAACCAGGTTCCAGCGCCGAAGAAGGCAAAAGGCGAGGTTTCCGGCGCTATCTCCTTCTCTCCCCAGAGCTAGTCGCGCAAAGCAAGCCGCTAAGCCGGCGACCGGCAAGAGAGCTACAACGAAGCATGCCGAACGGAGAAAATAGCAGCAGCTCATCTGTTCACACCTTGTTTCTGCCATGTGCTTGAACGCCAAGACGTTCGCGCTTCTGTGAGATGAAAGACGTCCTTCTGCATATGTGGTTGCTCACACCGGTGCACTTGTTAGTGTATCCATTCAGTCCTGGGCTGCGGGGCATTCAGAAGTGGCTCTGTGGAGACGTCTGCATAGAGGCAGCTGTCAGAACACGCACACTCGATTGTTCACCAAAACATATGCAGACGCGTCCTTAGCCTGTAGATTTGGATGCACAGAGTTCCCTGTGTTCGCAAGAGACAAGGGAATCGCGTCTGTGCGCACAGAAGCAATAGCGGACCGTTTCCCTCGGAGTGAACGCGAAAGAGCCGTCTATATACTCGCAGACACGCGAACGTGCCTCAATGCGGTCACAGAGGCAGCAGCTTTTGCACAGATGCTCCTGGTGATTCTGGCACTTTCCAGGCACACTCCTGAAAGTCGCGCACACTGCTGTTCACTCGCTAAACGACCTCTTGGGAAACACGTCTCCGGTCGACGGACCGCTCAGATTGCTTCTCGTGTAACTGTGAACTGTGTCAGCGCAGGGAATCCGTCTCTGTTGAGCAGATGTCAATCCTGCCTCGCTTTTGCTTTGTTGCCTCTACCAAGATGATTTCCCGTTTCTCTCTTCACTGGAGCAGGCAGACACAGCCAACGCACATCAAGTGTCAAGAGACACGCTCTGCTGAGCTCAACGCTTGTGCAGATGCACATGTGCGACGAAGTCAACACACGTGCTTGTGGAGAGAAAGAAAGGGACTCCCAGGCGTGTGGAGCGACGGGGAGAAAGAGCGGGCGCTGAGGAACACAGTTTCAAACAGACTGTCTCCACACAAACAGGCACCTGTCTGCAGGTATCCTAGATCTTGATTCTTGAACTTGAGGAAACACGCGTCTGAGCAAAACTCCCAAACGCTTCCAGGAAAGACACAGGCTCTCCCACAAGCACACAAGTGTTTGCCCTCAGCTATAGATCAGGGACAAGCCTGTGAAGAGCAACCAAAGAGCTCGTCCGTCTTTCCCTCAATAGATGGGAGTAGGCGCGCTTGCGGATGTGTGCGTGTGTGTGGCCACGCGTTTGCTTAGGCATCAGTGTGTGAAAAGGTAGGTGCTTTTCTCTAGCTGCGTGTGCGTGCACGTGGTGCTGGGTGCACATCCCTGGGTGCTCGTGGAAAGGTTTCTGCATGGTTTTCGCTGAGGAATCGTGTGTGTGCACATGGACAAAGAGAAGGCGCAGCAACCAGGTTCCAGCGCCGAAGAAGGCAAAAGGCGAGGTTTCCGGCGCTATCTCCTTCTCTCCCCAGAGCTAGTCGCGCAAAGCAAGCCGCTAAGCCGGCGACCGGCAAGAGAGCTACAACGAAGCATGCCGAACGGAGAAAATAGCAGCAGCTCATCTGTTCACACCTTGTTTCTGCCATGTGCTTGAACGCCAAGACGTTCGCGCTTCTGTGAGATGAAAGACGTCCTTCTGCATATGTGGTTGCTCACACCGGTGCACTTGTTAGTGTATCCATTCAGTCCTGGGCTGCGGGGCATTCAGAAGTGGCTCTGTGGAGACGTCTGCATAGAGGCAGCTGTCAGAACACGCACACTCGATTGTTCACCAAAACATATGCAGACGCGTCCTTAGCCTGTAGATTTGGATGCACAGAGTTCCCTGTGTTCGCAAGAGACAAGGGAATCGCGTCTGTGCGCACAGAAGCAATAGCGGACCGTTTCCCTCGGAGTGAACGCGAAAGAGCCGTCTATATACTCGCAGACACGCGAACGTGCCTCAATGCGGTCACAGAGGCAGCAGCTTTTGCACAGATGCTCCTGGTGATTCTGGCACTTTCCAGGCACACTCCTGAAAGTCGCGCACACTGCTGTTCACTCGCTAAACGACCTCTTGGGAAACACGTCTCCGGTCGACGGACCGCTCAGATTGCTTCTCGTGTAACTGTGAACTGTGTCAGCGCAGGGAATCCGTCTCTGTTGAGCAGATGTCGATCCTGCCTCGCTTTTGCTTTGTTGCCTCTACCAAGATGATTTCCCGTTTCTCTCTTCACTGGAGCACGCAGACACAGCCAACGCACATCAAGTGTCAAGAGACACGCTCTGCTGAGCTCAACGCTTGTGCAGATGCACATGTGCGACGAAGTCAACACACGTGCTTGTGGAGAGAAAGAAAGGGACTCCCAGGCGTGTGGAGCGACGGGGAGAAAGAGCGGGCGCTGAGGAACACAGTTTCAAACAGACTGTCTCCACACAAACAGGCACCTGTCTGCAGGTATCCTAGATCTTGATTCTTGAACTTGAGGAAACACGCGTCTGAGCAAAACTCCCAAACGCTTCCAGGAAAGACACAGGCTCTCCCACAAGCACACAAGTGTTTGCCCTCAGCTATAGATCAGGGACAAGCCTGTGAAGAGCAACCAAAGAGCTCGTCCGTCTTTCCCTCAATAGATGGGAGTAGGCGCGCTTGCGGATGTGTGCGTGTGTGTGGCCACGCGTTTGCTTAGGCATCAGTGTGTGAAAAGGTAGGTGCTTTTCTCTAGCTGCGTGTGCGTGCACGTGGTGCTGGGTGCACATCCCTGGGTGCTCGTGGAAAGGTTTCTGCATGGTTTTCGCTGAGGAATCGTGTGTGTGCACATGGACAAAGAGAAGGCGCAGCAACCAGGTTCCAGCGCCGAAGAAGGCAAAAGGCGAGGTTTCCGGCGCTATCTCCTTCTCTCCCCAGAGCTAGTCGCGCAAAGCAAGCCGCTAAGCCGGCGACCGGCAAGAGAGCTACAACGAAGCATGCCGAACGGAGAAAATAGCAGCAGCTCATCTGTTCACACCTTGTTTCTGCCATGTGCTTGAACGCCAAGACGTTCGCGCTTCTGTGAGATGAAAGACGTCCTTCTGCATATGTGGTTGCTCACACCGGTGCACTTGTTAGTGTATCCATTCAGTCCTGGGCTGCGGGGCATTCAGAAGTGGCTCTGTGGAGACGTCTGCATAGAGGCAGCTGTCAGAACACGCACACTCGATTGTTCACCAAAACATATGCAGACGCGTCCTTAGCCTGTAGATTTGGATGCACAGAGTTCCCTGTGTTCGCAAGAGACAAGGGAATCGCGTCTGTGCGCACAGAAGCAATAGCGGACCGTTTCCCTCGGAGTGAACGCGAAAGAGCCGTCTATATACTCGCAGACACGCGAACGTGCCTCAATGCGGTCACAGAGGCAGCAGCTTTTGCACAGATGCTCCTGGTGATTCTGGCACTTTCCAGGCACACTCCTGAATGTCGCGCACACTGCTGTTCACTCGCTAAACGACCTCTTGGGAAACACGTCTCCGGTCGACGGACCGCTCAGATTGCTTCTCGTGTAACTGTGAACTGTGTCAGCGCAGGGAATCCGTCTCTGTTGAGCAGATGTCAATCCTGCCTCGCTTTTGCTTTGTTGCCTCTACCAAGATGATTTCCCGTTTCTCTCTTCACTGGAGCAGGCAGACACAGCCAACGCACATCAAGTGTCAAGAGACACGCTCTGCTGAGCTCAACGCTTGTGCAGATGCACATGTGCGACGAAGTCAACACACGTGCTTGTGGAGAGAAAGAAAGGGACTCCCAGGCGTGTGGAGCGACGGGGAGAAAGAGCGGGCGCTGAGGAACACAGTTTCAAACAGACTGTCTCCACACAAACAGGCACCTGTCTGCAGGTATCCTAGATCTTGATTCTTGAACTTGAGGAAACACGCGTCTGAGCAAAACTCCCAAACGCTTCCAGGAAAGACACAGGCTCTCCCACAAGCACACAAGTGTTTGCCCTCAGCTATAGATCAGGGACAAGCCTGTGAAGAGCAACCAAAGAGCTCGTCCGTCTTTCCCTCAATAGATGGGAGTAGGCGCGCTTGCGGATGTGTGCGTGTGTGTGGCCACGCGTTTGCTTAGGCATCAGTGTGTGAAAAGGTAGGTGCTTTTCTCTAGCTGCGTGTGCGTGCACGTGGTGCTGGGTGCACATCCCTGGGTGCTCGTGGAAAGGTTTCTGCATGGTTTTCGCTGAGGAATCGTGTGTGTGCACATGGACAAAGAGAAGGCGCAGCAACCAGGTTCCAGCGCCGAAGAAGGCAAAAGGCGAGGTTTCCGGCGCTATCTCCTTCTCTCCCCAGAGCTAGTCGCGCAAAGCAAGCCGCTAAGCCGGCGACCGGCAAGAGAGCTACAACGAAGCATGCCGAACGGAGAAAATAGCAGCAGCTCATCTGTTCACACCTTGTTTCTGCCATGTGCTTGAACGCCAAGACGTTCGCGCTTCTGTGAGATGAAAGACGTCCTTCTGCATATGTGGTTGCTCACACCGGTGCACTTGTTAGTGTATCCATTCAGTCCTGGGCTGCGGGGCATTCAGAAGTGGCTCTGTGGAGACGTCTGCATAGAGGCAGCTGTCAGAACACGCACACTCGATTGTTCACCAAAACATATGCAGACGCGTCCTTAGCCTGTAGATTTGGATGCACAGAGTTCCCTGTGTTCGCAAGAGACAAGGGAATCGCGTCTGTGCGCACAGAAGCAATAGCGGACCGTTTCCCTCGGAGTGAACGCGAAAGAGCCGTCTATATACTCGCAGACACGCGAACGTGCCTCAATGCGGTCACAGAGGCAGCAGCTTTTGCACAGATGCTCCTGGTGATTCTGGCACTTTCCAGGCACACTCCTGAAAGTCGCGCACACTGCTGTTCACTCGCTAAACGACCTCTTGGGAAACACGTCTCCGGTCGACGGACCGCTCAGATTGCTTCTCGTGTAACTGTGAACTGTGTCAGCGCAGGGAATCCGTCTCTGTTGAGCAGATGTCGATCCTGCCTCGCTTTTGCTTTGTTGCCTCTACCAAGATGATTTCCCGTTTCTCTCTTCACTGGAGCAGGCAGACACAGCCAACGCACATCAAGTGTCAAGAGACACGCTCTGCTGAGCTCAACGCTTGTGCAGATGCACATGTGCGACGAAGTCAACACACGTGCTTGTGGAGAGAAAGAAAGGGACTCCCAGGCGTGTGGAGCGACGGGGAGAAAGAGCGGGCGCTGAGGAACACAGTTTCAAACAGACTGTCTCCACACAAACAGGCACCTGTCTGCAGGTATCCTAGATCTTGATTCTTGAACTTGAGGAAACACGCGTCTGAGCAAAACTCCCAAACGCTTCCAGGAAAGACACAGGCTCTCCCACAAGCACACAAGTGTTTGCCCTCAGCTATAGATCAGGGACAAGCCTGTGAAGAGCAACCAAAGAGCTCGTCCGTCTTTCCCTCAATAGATGGGAGTAGGCGCGCTTGCGGATGTGTGCGTGTGTGTGGCCACGCGTTTGCTTAGGCATCAGTGTGTGAAAAGGTAGGTGCTTTTCTCTAGCTGCGTGTGCGTGCACGTGGTGCTGGGTGCACATCCCTGGGTGCTCGTGGAAAGGTTTCTGCATGGTTTTCGCTGAGGAATCGTGTGTGTGCACATGGACAAAGAGAAGGCGCAGCAACCAGGTTCCAGCGCCGAAGAAGGCAAAAGGCGAGGTTTCCGGCGCTATCTCCTTCTCTCCCCAGAGCTAGTCGCGCAAAGCAAGCCGCTAAGCCGGCGACCGGCAAGAGAGCTACAACGAAGCATGCCGAACGGAGAAAATAGCAGCAGCTCATCTGTTCACACCTTGTTTCTGCCATGTGCTTGAACGCCAAGACGTTCGCGCTTCTGTGAGATGAAAGACGTCCTTCTGCATATGTGGTTGCTCACACCGGTGCACTTGTTAGTGTATCCATTCAGTCCTGGGCTGCGGGGCATTCAGAAGTGGCTCTGTGGAGACGTCTGCATAGAGGCAGCTGTCAGAACACGCACACTCGATTGTTCACCAAAACATATGCAGACGCGTCCTTAGCCTGTAGATTTGGATGCACAGAGTTCCCTGTGTTCGCAAGAGACAAGGGAATCGCGTCTGTGCGCACAGAAGCAATAGCGGACCGTTTCCCTCGGAGTGAACGCGAAAGAGCCGTCTATATACTCGCAGACACGCGAACGTGCCTCAATGCGGTCACAGAGGCAGCAGCTTTTGCACAGATGCTCCTGGTGATTCTGGCACTTTCCAGGCACACTCCTGAAAGTCGCGCACACTGCTGTTCACTCGCTAAACGACCTCTTGGGAAACACGTCTCCGGTCGACGGACCGCTCAGATTGCTTCTCGTGTAACTGTGAACTGTGTCAGCGCAGGGAATCCGTCTCTGTTGAGCAGATGTCGATCCTGCCTCGCTTTTGCTTTGTTGCCTCTACCAAGATGATTTCCCGTTTCTCTCTTCACTGGAGCAGGCAGACACAGCCAACGCACATCAAGTGTCAAGAGACACGCTCTGCTGAGCTCAACGCTTGTGCAGATGCACATGTGCGACGAAGTCAACACACGTGCTTGTGGAGAGAAAGAAAGGGACTCCCAGGCGTGTGGAGCGACGGGGAGAAAGAGCGGGCGCTGAGGAACACAGTTTCAAACAGACTGTCTCCACACAAACAGGCACCTGTCTGCAGGTATCCTAGATCTTGATTCTTGAACTTGAGGAAACACGCGTCTGAGCAAAACTCCCAAACGCTTCCAGGAAAGACACAGGCTCTCCCACAAGCACACAAGTGTTTGCCCTCAGCTATAGATCAGGGACAAGCCTGTGAAGAGCAACCAAAGAGCTCGTCCGTCTTTCCCTCAATAGATGGGAGTAGGCGCGCTTGCGGATGTGTGCGTGTGTGTGGCCACGCGTTTGCTTAGGCATCAGTGTGTGAAAAGGTAGGTGCTTTTCTCTAGCTGCGTGTGCGTGCACGTGGTGCTGGGTGCACATCCCTGGGTGCTCGTGGAAAGGTTTCTGCATGGTTTTCGCTGAGGAATCGTGTGTGTGCACATGGACAAAGAGAAGGCGCAGCAACCAGGTTCCAGCGCCGAAGAAGGCAAAAGGCGAGGTTTCCGGCGCTATCTCCTTCTCTCCCCAGAGCTAGTCGCGCAAAGCAAGCCGCTAAGCCGGCGACCGGCAAGAGAGCTACAACGAAGCATGCCGAACGGAGAAAATAGCAGCAGCTCATCTGTTCACACCTTGTTTCTGCCATGTGCTTGAACGCCAAGACGTTCGCGCTTCTGTGAGATGAAAGACGTCCTTCTGCATATGTGGTTGCTCACACCGGTGCACTTGTTAGTGTATCCATTCAGTCCTGGGCTGCGGGGCATTCAGAAGTGGCTCTGTGGAGACGTCTGCATAGAGGCAGCTGTCAGAACACGCACACTCGATTGTTCACCAAAACATATGCAGACGCGTCCTTAGCCTGTAGATTTGGATGCACAGAGTTCCCTGTGTTCGCAAGAGACAAGGGAATCGCGTCTGTGCGCACAGAAGCAATAGCGGACCGTTTCCCTCGGAGTGAACGCGAAAGAGCCGTCTATATACTCGCAGACACGCGAACGTGCCTCAATGCGGTCACAGAGGCAGCAGCTTTTGCACAGATGCTCCTGGTGATTCTGGCACTTTCCAGGCACACTCCTGAATGTCGCGCACACTGCTGTTCACTCGCTAAACGACCTCTTGGGAAACACGTCTCCGGTCGACGGACCGCTCAGATTGCTTCTCGTGTAACTGTGAACTGTGTCAGCGCAGGGAATCCGTCTCTGTTGAGCAGATGTCAATCCTGCCTCGCTTTTGCTTTGTTGCCTCTACCAAGATGATTTCCCGTTTCTCTCTTCACTGGAGCAGGCAGACACAGCCAACGCACATCAAGTGTCAAGAGACACGCTCTGCTGAGCTCAACGCTTGTGCAGATGCACATGTGCGACGAAGTCAACACACGTGCTTGTGGAGAGAAAGAAAGGGACTCCCAGGCGTGTGGAGCGACGGGGAGAAAGAGCGGGCGCTGAGGAACACAGTTTCAAACAGACTGTCTCCACACAAACAGGCACCTGTCTGCAGGTATCCTAGATCTTGATTCTTGAACTTGAGGAAACACGCGTCTGAGCAAAACTCCCAAACGCTTCCAGGAAAGACACAGGCTCTCCCACAAGCACACAAGTGTTTGCCCTCAGCTATAGATCAGGGACAAGCCTGTGAAGAGCAACCAAAGAGCTCGTCCGTCTTTCCCTCAATAGATGGGAGTAGGCGCGCTTGCGGATGTGTGCGTGTGTGTGGCCACGCGTTTGCTTAGGCATCAGTGTGTGAAAAGGTAGGTGCTTTTCTCTAGCTGCGTGTGCGTGCACGTGGTGCTGGGTGCACATCCCTGGGTGCTCGTGGAAAGGTTTCTGCATGGTTTTCGCTGAGGAATCGTGTGTGTGCACATGGACAAAGAGAAGGCGCAGCAACCAGGTTCCAGCGCCGAAGAAGGCAAAAGGCGAGGTTTCCGGCGCTATCTCCTTCTCTCCCCAGAGCTAGTCGCGCAAAGCAAGCCGCTAAGCCGGCGACCGGCAAGAGAGCTACAACGAAGCATGCCGAACGGAGAAAATAGCAGCAGCTCATCTGTTCACACCTTGTTTCTGCCATGTGCTTGAACGCCAAGACGTTCGCGCTTCTGTGAGATGAAAGACGTCCTTCTGCATATGTGGTTGCTCACACCGGTGCACTTGTTAGTGTATCCATTCAGTCCTGGGCTGCGGGGCATTCAGAAGTGGCTCTGTGGAGACGTCTGCATAGAGGCAGCTGTCAGAACACGCACACTCGATTGTTCACCAAAACATATGCAGACGCGTCCTTAGCCTGTAGATTTGGATGCACAGAGTTCCCTGTGTTCGCAAGAGACAAGGGAATCGCGTCTGTGCGCACAGAAGCAATAGCGGACCGTTTCCCTCGGAGTGAACGCGAAAGAGCCGTCTATATACTCGCAGACACGCGAACGTGCCTCAATGCGGTCACAGAGGCAGCAGCTTTTGCACAGATGCTCCTGGTGATTCTGGCACTTTCCAGGCACACTCCTGAAAGTCGCGCACACTGCTGTTCACTCGCTAAACGACCTCTTGGGAAACACGTCTCCGGTCGACGGACCGCTCAGATTGCTTCTCGTGTAACTGTGAACTGTGTCAGCGCAGGGAATCCGTCTCTGTTGAGCAGATGTCGATCCTGCCTCGCTTTTGCTTTGTTGCCTCTACCAAGATGATTTCCCGTTTCTCTCTTCACTGGAGCAGGCAGACACAGCCAACGCACATCAAGTGTCAAGAGACACGCTCTGCTGAGCTCAACGCTTGTGCAGATGCACATGTGCGACGAAGTCAACACACGTGCTTGTGGAGAGAAAGAAAGGGACTCCCAGGCGTGTGGAGCGACGGGGAGAAAGAGCGGGCGCTGAGGAACACAGTTTCAAACAGACTGTCTCCACACAAACAGGCACCTGTCTGCAGGTATCCTAGATCTTGATTCTTGAACTTGAGGAAACACGCGTCTGAGCAAAACTCCCAAACGCTTCCAGGAAAGACACAGGCTCTCCCACAAGCACACAAGTGTTTGCCCTCAGCTATAGATCAGGGACAAGCCTGTGAAGAGCAACCAAAGAGCTCGTCCGTCTTTCCCTCAATAGATGGGAGTAGGCGCGCTTGCGGATGTGTGCGTGTGTGTGGCCACGCGTTTGCTTAGGCATCAGTGTGTGAAAAGGTAGGTGCTTTTCTCTAGCTGCGTGTGCGTGCACGTGGTGCTGGGTGCACATCCCTGGGTGCTCGTGGAAAGGTTTCTGCATGGTTTTCGCTGAGGAATCGTGTGTGTGCACATGGACAAAGAGAAGGCGCAGCAACCAGGTTCCAGCGCCGAAGAAGGCAAAAGGCGAGGTTTCCGGCGCTATCTCCTTCTCTCCCCAGAGCTAGTCGCGCAAAGCAAGCCGCTAAGCCGGCGACCGGCAAGAGAGCTACAACGAAGCATGCCGAACGGAGAAAATAGCAGCAGCTCATCTGTTCACACCTTGTTTCTGCCATGTGCTTGAACGCCAAGACGTTCGCGCTTCTGTGAGATGAAAGACGTCCTTCTGCATATGTGGTTGCTCACACCGGTGCACTTGTTAGTGTATCCATTCAGTCCTGGGCTGCGGGGCATTCAGAAGTGGCTCTGTGGAGACGTCTGCATAGAGGCAGCTGTCAGAACACGCACACTCGATTGTTCACCAAAACATATGCAGACGCGTCCTTAGCCTGTAGATTTGGATGCACAGAGTTCCCTGTGTTCGCAAGAGACAAGGGAATCGCGTCTGTGCGCACAGAAGCAATAGCGGACCGTTTCCCTCGGAGTGAACGCGAAAGAGCCGTCTATATACTCGCAGACACGCGAACGTGCCTCAATGCGGTCACAGAGGCAGCAGCTTTTGCACAGATGCTCCTGGTGATTCTGGCACTTTCCAGGCACACTCCTGAAAGTCGCGCACACTGCTGTTCACTCGCTAAACGACCTCTTGGGAAACACGTCTCCGGTCGACGGACCGCTCAGATTGCTTCTCGTGTAACTGTGAACTGTGTCAGCGCAGGGAATCCGTCTCTGTTGAGCAGATGTCGATCCTGCCTCGCTTTTGCTTTGTTGCCTCTACCAAGATGATTTCCCGTTTCTCTCTTCACTGGAGCAGGCAGACACAGCCAACGCACATCAAGTGTCAAGAGACACGCTCTGCTGAGCTCAACGCTTGTGCAGATGCACATGTGCGACGAAGTCAACACACGTGCTTGTGGAGAGAAAGAAAGGGACTCCCAGGCGTGTGGAGCGACGGGGAGAAAGAGCGGGCGCTGAGGAACACAGTTTCAAACAGACTGTCTCCACACAAACAGGCACCTGTCTGCAGGTATCCTAGATCTTGATTCTTGAACTTGAGGAAACACGCGTCTGAGCAAAACTCCCAAACGCTTCCAGGAAAGACACAGGCTCTCCCACAAGCACACAAGTGTTTGCCCTCAGCTATAGATCAGGGACAAGCCTGTGAAGAGCAACCAAAGAGCTCGTCCGTCTTTCCCTCAATAGATGGGAGTAGGCGCGCTTGCGGATGTGTGCGTGTGTGTGGCCACGCGTTTGCTTAGGCATCAGTGTGTGAAAAGGTAGGTGCTTTTCTCTAGCTGCGTGTGCGTGCACGTGGTGCTGGGTGCACATCCCTGGGTGCTCGTGGAAAGGTTTCTGCATGGTTTTCGCTGAGGAATCGTGTGTGTGCACATGGACAAAGAGAAGGCGCAGCAACCAGGTTCCAGCGCCGAAGAAGGCAAAAGGCGAGGTTTCCGGCGCTATCTCCTTCTCTCCCCAGAGCTAGTCGCGCAAAGCAAGCCGCTAAGCCGGCGACCGGCAAGAGAGCTACAACGAAGCATGCCGAACGGAGAAAATAGCAGCAGCTCATCTGTTCACACCTTGTTTCTGCCATGTGCTTGAACGCCAAGACGTTCGCGCTTCTGTGAGATGAAAGACGTCCTTCTGCATATGTGGTTGCTCACACCGGTGCACTTGTTAGTGTATCCATTCAGTCCTGGGCTGCGGGGCATTCAGAAGTGGCTCTGTGGAGACGTCTGCATAGAGGCAGCTGTCAGAACACGCACACTCGATTGTTCACCAAAACATATGCAGACGCGTCCTTAGCCTGTAGATTTGGATGCACAGAGTTCCCTGTGTTCGCAAGAGACAAGGGAATCGCGTCTGTGCGCACAGAAGCAATAGCGGACCGTTTCCCTCGGAGTGAACGCGAAAGAGCCGTCTATATACTCGCAGACACGCGAACGTGCCTCAATGCGGTCACAGAGGCAGCAGCTTTTGCACAGATGCTCCTGGTGATTCTGGCACTTTCCAGGCACACTCCTGAATGTCGCGCACACTGCTGTTCACTCGCTAAACGACCTCTTGGGAAACACGTCTCCGGTCGACGGACCGCTCAGATTGCTTCTCGTGTAACTGTGAACTGTGTCAGCGCAGGGAATCCGTCTCTGTTGAGCAGATGTCAATCCTGCCTCGCTTTTGCTTTGTTGCCTCTACCAAGATGATTTCCCGTTTCTCTCTTCACTGGAGCAGGCAGACACAGCCAACGCACATCAAGTGTCAAGAGACACGCTCTGCTGAGCTCAACGCTTGTGCAGATGCACATGTGCGACGAAGTCAACACACGTGCTTGTGGAGAGAAAGAAAGGGACTCCCAGGCGTGTGGAGCGACGGGGAGAAAGAGCGGGCGCTGAGGAACACAGTTTCAAACAGACTGTCTCCACACAAACAGGCACCTGTCTGCAGGTATCCTAGATCTTGATTCTTGAACTTGAGGAAACACGCGTCTGAGCAAAACTCCCAAACGCTTCCAGGAAAGACACAGGCTCTCCCACAAGCACACAAGTGTTTGCCCTCAGCTATAGATCAGGGACAAGCCTGTGAAGAGCAACCAAAGAGCTCGTCCGTCTTTCCCTCAATAGATGGGAGTAGGCGCGCTTGCGGATGTGTGCGTGTGTGTGGCCACGCGTTTGCTTAGGCATCAGTGTGTGAAAAGGTAGGTGCTTTTCTCTAGCTGCGTGTGCGTGCACGTGGTGCTGGGTGCACATCCCTGGGTGCTCGTGGAAAGGTTTCTGCATGGTTTTCGCTGAGGAATCGTGTGTGTGCACATGGACAAAGAGAAGGCGCAGCAACCAGGTTCCAGCGCCGAAGAAGGCAAAAGGCGAGGTTTCCGGCGCTATCTCCTTCTCTCCCCAGAGCTAGTCGCGCAAAGCAAGCCGCTAAGCCGGCGACCGGCAAGAGAGCTACAACGAAGCATGCCGAACGGAGAAAATAGCAGCAGCTCATCTGTTCACACCTTGTTTCTGCCATGTGCTTGAACGCCAAGACGTTCGCGCTTCTGTGAGATGAAAGACGTCCTTCTGCATATGTGGTTGCTCACACCGGTGCACTTGTTAGTGTATCCATTCAGTCCTGGGCTGCGGGGCATTCAGAAGTGGCTCTGTGGAGACGTCTGCATAGAGGCAGCTGTCAGAACACGCACACTCGATTGTTCACCAAAACATATGCAGACGCGTCCTTAGCCTGTAGATTTGGATGCACAGAGTTCCCTGTGTTCGCAAGAGACAAGGGAATCGCGTCTGTGCGCACAGAAGCAATAGCGGACCGTTTCCCTCGGAGTGAACGCGAAAGAGCCGTCTATATACTCGCAGACACGCGAACGTGCCTCAATGCGGTCACAGAGGCAGCAGCTTTTGCACAGATGCTCCTGGTGATTCTGGCACTTTCCAGGCACACTCCTGAAAGTCGCGCACACTGCTGTTCACTCGCTAAACGACCTCTTGGGAAACACGTCTCCGGTCGACGGACCGCTCAGATTGCTTCTCGTGTAACTGTGAACTGTGTCAGCGCAGGGAATCCGTCTCTGTTGAGCAGATGTCGATCCTGCCTCGCTTTTGCTTTGTTGCCTCTACCAAGATGATTTCCCGTTTCTCTCTTCACTGGAGCACGCAGACACAGCCAACGCACATCAAGTGTCAAGAGACACGCTCTGCTGAGCTCAACGCTTGTGCAGATGCACATGTGCGACGAAGTCAACACACGTGCTTGTGGAGAGAAAGAAAGGGACTCCCAGGCGTGTGGAGCGACGGGGAGAAAGAGCGGGCGCTGAGGAACACAGTTTCAAACAGACTGTCTCCACACAAACAGGCACCTGTCTGCAGGTATCCTAGATCTTGATTCTTGAACTTGAGGAAACACGCGTCTGAGCAAAACTCCCAAACGCTTCCAGGAAAGACACAGGCTCTCCCACAAGCACACAAGTGTTTGCCCTCAGCTATAGATCAGGGACAAGCCTGTGAAGAGCAACCAAAGAGCTCGTCCGTCTTTCCCTCAATAGATGGGAGTAGGCGCGCTTGCGGATGTGTGCGTGTGTGTGGCCACGCGTTTGCTTAGGCATCAGTGTGTGAAAAGGTAGGTGCTTTTCTCTAGCTGCGTGTGCGTGCACGTGGTGCTGGGTGCACATCCCTGGGTGCTCGTGGAAAGGTTTCTGCATGGTTTTCGCTGAGGAATCGTGTGTGTGCACATGGACAAAGAGAAGGCGCAGCAACCAGGTTCCAGCGCCGAAGAAGGCAAAAGGCGAGGTTTCCGGCGCTATCTCCTTCTCTCCCCAGAGCTAGTCGCGCAAAGCAAGCCGCTAAGCCGGCGACCGGCAAGAGAGCTACAACGAAGCATGCCGAACGGAGAAAATAGCAGCAGCTCATCTGTTCACACCTTGTTTCTGCCATGTGCTTGAACGCCAAGACGTTCGCGCTTCTGTGAGATGAAAGACGTCCTTCTGCATATGTGGTTGCTCACACCGGTGCACTTGTTAGTGTATCCATTCAGTCCTGGGCTGCGGGGCATTCAGAAGTGGCTCTGTGGAGACGTCTGCATAGAGGCAGCTGTCAGAACACGCACACTCGATTGTTCACCAAAACATATGCAGACGCGTCCTTAGCCTGTAGATTTGGATGCACAGAGTTCCCTGTGTTCGCAAGAGACAAGGGAATCGCGTCTGTGCGCACAGAAGCAATAGCGGACCGTTTCCCTCGGAGTGAACGCGAAAGAGCCGTCTATATACTCGCAGACACGCGAACGTGCCTCAATGCGGTCACAGAGGCAGCAGCTTTTGCACAGATGCTCCTGGTGATTCTGGCACTTTCCAGGCACACTCCTGAAAGTCGCGCACACTGCTGTTCACTCGCTAAACGACCTCTTGGGAAACACGTCTCCGGTCGACGGACCGCTCAGATTGCTTCTCGTGTAACTGTGAACTGTGTCAGCGCAGGGAATCCGTCTCTGTTGAGCAGATGTCAATCCTGCCTCGCTTTTGCTTTGTTGCCTCTACCAAGATGATTTCCCGTTTCTCTCTTCACTGGAGCAGGCAGACACAGCCAACGCACATCAAGTGTCAAGAGACACGCTCTGCTGAGCTCAACGCTTGTGCAGATGCACATGTGCGACGAAGTCAACACACGTGCTTGTGGAGAGAAAGAAAGGGACTCCCAGGCGTGTGGAGCGACGGGGAGAAAGAGCGGGCGCTGAGGAACACAGTTTCAAACAGACTGTCTCCACACAAACAGGCACCTGTCTGCAGGTATCCTAGATCTTGATTCTTGAACTTGAGGAAACACGCGTCTGAGCAAAACTCCCAAACGCTTCCAGGAAAGACACAGGCTCTCCCACAAGCACACAAGTGTTTGCCCTCAGCTATAGATCAGGGACAAGCCTGTGAAGAGCAACCAAAGAGCTCGTCCGTCTTTCCCTCAATAGATGGGAGTAGGCGCGCTTGCGGATGTGTGCGTGTGTGTGGCCACGCGTTTGCTTAGGCATCAGTGTGTGAAAAGGTAGGTGCTTTTCTCTAGCTGCGTGTGCGTGCACGTGGTGCTGGGTGCACATCCCTGGGTGCTCGTGGAAAGGTTTCTGCATGGTTTTCGCTGAGGAATCGTGTGTGTGCACATGGACAAAGAGAAGGCGCAGCAACCAGGTTCCAGCGCCGAAGAAGGCAAAAGGCGAGGTTTCCGGCGCTATCTCCTTCTCTCCCCAGAGCTAGTCGCGCAAAGCAAGCCGCTAAGCCGGCGACCGGCAAGAGAGCTACAACGAAGCATGCCGAACGGAGAAAATAGCAGCAGCTCATCTGTTCACACCTTGTTTCTGCCATGTGCTTGAACGCCAAGACGTTCGCGCTTCTGTGAGATGAAAGACGTCCTTCTGCATATGTGGTTGCTCACACCGGTGCACTTGTTAGTGTATCCATTCAGTCCTGGGCTGCGGGGCATTCAGAAGTGGCTCTGTGGAGACGTCTGCATAGAGGCAGCTGTCAGAACACGCACACTCGATTGTTCACCAAAACATATGCAGACGCGTCCTTAGCCTGTAGATTTGGATGCACAGAGTTCCCTGTGTTCGCAAGAGACAAGGGAATCGCGTCTGTGCGCACAGAAGCAATAGCGGACCGTTTCCCTCGGAGTGAACGCGAAAGAGCCGTCTATATACTCGCAGACACGCGAACGTGCCTCAATGCGGTCACAGAGGCAGCAGCTTTTGCACAGATGCTCCTGGTGATTCTGGCACTTTCCAGGCACACTCCTGAAAGTCGCGCACACTGCTGTTCACTCGCTAAACGACCTCTTGGGAAACACGTCTCCGGTCGACGGACCGCTCAGATTGCTTCTCGTGTAACTGTGAACTGTGTCAGCGCAGGGAATCCGTCTCTGTTGAGCAGATGTCAATCCTGCCTCGCTTTTGCTTTGTTGCCTCTACCAAGATGATTTCCCGTTTCTCTCTTCACTGGAGCAGGCAGACACAGCCAACGCA
This sequence comes from Patagioenas fasciata, assembly GCF_037038585.1. Lineage (NCBI taxonomy): Eukaryota > Metazoa > Chordata > Aves > Columbiformes > Columbidae > Patagioenas > Patagioenas fasciata. The sequence goes on along the minus strand of NW_027288779.1, from coordinate 123,209 downwards.
CATCAAGTGTCAAGAGACACGCTCTGCTGAGCTCAACGCTTGTGCAGATGCACATGTGCGACGAAGTCAACACACGTGCTTGTGGAGAGAAAGAAAGGGACTCCCAGGCGTGTGGAGCGACGGGGAGAAAGAGCGGGCGCTGAGGAACACAGTTTCAAACAGACTGTCTCCACACAAACAGGCACCTGTCTGCAGGTATCCTAGATCTTGATTCTTGAACTTGAGGAAACACGCGTCTGAGCAAAACTCCCAAACGCTTCCAGGAAAGACACAGGCTCTCCCACAAGCACACAAGTGTTTGCCCTCAGCTATAGATCAGGGACAAGCCTGTGAAGAGCAACCAAAGAGCTCGTCCGTCTTTCCCTCAATAGATGGGAGTAGGCGCGCTTGCGGATGTGTGCGTGTGTGTGGCCACGCGTTTGCTTAGGCATCAGTGTGTGAAAAGGTAGGTGCTTTTCTCTAGCTGCGTGTGCGTGCACGTGGTGCTGGGTGCACATCCCTGGGTGCTCGTGGAAAGGTTTCTGCATGGTTTTCGCTGAGGAATCGTGTGTGTGCACATGGACAAAGAGAAGGCGCAGCAACCAGGTTCCAGCGCCGAAGAAGGCAAAAGGCGAGGTTTCCGGCGCTATCTCCTTCTCTCCCCAGAGCTAGTCGCGCAAAGCAAGCCGCTAAGCCGGCGACCGGCAAGAGAGCTACAACGAAGCATGCCGAACGGAGAAAATAGCAGCAGCTCATCTGTTCACACCTTGTTTCTGCCATGTGCTTGAACGCCAAGACGTTCGCGCTTCTGTGAGATGAAAGACGTCCTTCTGCATATGTGGTTGCTCACACCGGTGCACTTGTTAGTGTATCCATTCAGTCCTGGGCTGCGGGGCATTCAGAAGTGGCTCTGTGGAGACGTCTGCATAGAGGCAGCTGTCAGAACACGCACACTCGATTGTTCACCAAAACATATGCAGACGCGTCCTTAGCCTGTAGATTTGGATGCACAGAGTTCCCTGTGTTCGCAAGAGACAAGGGAATCGCGTCTGTGCGCACAGAAGCAATAGCGGACCGTTTCCCTCGGAGTGAACGCGAAAGAGCCGTCTATATACTCGCAGACACGCGAACGTGCCTCAATGCGGTCACAGAGGCAGCAGCTTTTGCACAGATGCTCCTGGTGATTCTGGCACTTTCCAGGCACACTCCTGAAAGTCGCGCACACTGCTGTTCACTCGCTAAACGACCTCTTGGGAAACACGTCTCCGGTCGACGGACCGCTCAGATTGCTTCTCGTGTAACTGTGAACTGTGTCAGCGCAGGGAATCCGTCTCTGTTGAGCAGATGTCAATCCTGCCTCGCTTTTGCTTTGTTGCCTCTACCAAGATGATTTCCCGTTTCTCTCTTCACTGGAGCAGGCAGACACAGCCAACGCACATCAAGTGTCAAGAGACACGCTCTGCTGAGCTCAACGCTTGTGCAGATGCACATGTGCGACGAAGTCAACACACGTGCTTGTGGAGAGAAAGAAAGGGACTCCCAGGCGTGTGGAGCGACGGGGAGAAAGAGCGGGCGCTGAGGAACACAGTTTCAAACAGACTGTCTCCACACAAACAGGCACCTGTCTGCAGGTATCCTAGATCTTGATTCTTGAACTTGAGGAAACACGCGTCTGAGCAAAACTCCCAAACGCTTCCAGGAAAGACACAGGCTCTCCCACAAGCACACAAGTGTTTGCCCTCAGCTATAGATCAGGGACAAGCCTGTGAAGAGCAACCAAAGAGCTCGTCCGTCTTTCCCTCAATAGATGGGAGTAGGCGCGCTTGCGGATGTGTGCGTGTGTGTGGCCACGCGTTTGCTTAGGCATCAGTGTGTGAAAAGGTAGGTGCTTTTCTCTAGCTGCGTGTGCGTGCACGTGGTGCTGGGTGCACATCCCTGGGTGCTCGTGGAAAGGTTTCTGCATGGTTTTCGCTGAGGAATCGTGTGTGTGCACATGGACAAAGAGAAGGCGCAGCAACCAGGTTCCAGCGCCGAAGAAGGCAAAAGGCGAGGTTTCCGGCGCTATCTCCTTCTCTCCCCAGAGCTAGTCGCGCAAAGCAAGCCGCTAAGCCGGCGACCGGCAAGAGAGCTACAACGAAGCATGCCGAACGGAGAAAATAGCAGCAGCTCATCTGTTCACACCTTGTTTCTGCCATGTGCTTGAACGCCAAGACGTTCGCGCTTCTGTGAGATGAAAGACGTCCTTCTGCATATGTGGTTGCTCACACCGGTGCACTTGTTAGTGTATCCATTCAGTCCTGGGCTGCGGGGCATTCAGAAGTGGCTCTGTGGAGACGTCTGCATAGAGGCAGCTGTCAGAACACGCACACTCGATTGTTCACCAAAACATATGCAGACGCGTCCTTAGCCTGTAGATTTGGATGCACAGAGTTCCCTGTGTTCGCAAGAGACAAGGGAATCGCGTCTGTGCGCACAGAAGCAATAGCGGACCGTTTCCCTCGGAGTGAACGCGAAAGAGCCGTCTATATACTCGCAGACACGCGAACGTGCCTCAATGCGGTCACAGAGGCAGCAGCTTTTGCACAGATGCTCCTGGTGATTCTGGCACTTTCCAGGCACACTCCTGAAAGTCGCGCACACTGCTGTTCACTCGCTAAACGACCTCTTGGGAAACACGTCTCCGGTCGACGGACCGCTCAGATTGCTTCTCGTGTAACTGTGAACTGTGTCAGCGCAGGGAATCCGTCTCTGTTGAGCAGATGTCAATCCTGCCTCGCTTTTGCTTTGTTGCCTCTACCAAGACGATTTCCCGTTTCTCTCTTCACTGGAGCAGGCAGACACAGCCAACGCACATCAAGTGTCAAGAGACACGCTCTGCTGAGCTCAACGCTTGTGCAGATGCACATGTGCGACGAAGTCAACACACGTGCTTGTGGAGAGAAAGAAAGGGACTCCCAGGCGTGTGGAGCGACGGGGAGAAAGAGCGGGCGCTGAGGAACACAGTTTCAAACAGACTGTCTCCACACAAACAGGCACCTGTCTGCAGGTATCCTAGATCTTGATTCTTGAACTTGAGGAAACACGCGTCTGAGCAAAACTCCCAAACGCTTCCAGGAAAGACACAGGCTCTCCCACAAGCACACAAGTGTTTGCCCTCAGCTATAGATCAGGGACAAGCCTGTGAAGAGCAACCAAAGAGCTCGTCCGTCTTTCCCTCAATAGATGGGAGTAGGCGCGCTTGCGGATGTGTGCGTGTGTGTGGCCACGCGTTTGCTTAGGCATCAGTGTGTGAAAAGGTAGGTGCTTTTCTCTAGCTGCGTGTGCGTGCACGTGGTGCTGGGTGCACATCCCTGGGTGCTCGTGGAAAGGTTTCTGCATGGTTTTCGCTGAGGAATCGTGTGTGTGCACATGGACAAAGAGAAGGCGCAGCAACCAGGTTCCAGCGCCGAAGAAGGCAAAAGGCGAGGTTTCCGGCGCTATCTCCTTCTCTCCCCAGAGCTAGTCGCGCAAAGCAAGCCGCTAAGCCGGCGACCGGCAAGAGAGCTACAACGAAGCATGCCGAACGGAGAAAATAGCAGCAGCTCATCTGTTCACACCTTGTTTCTGCCATGTGCTTGAACGCCAAGACGTTCGCGCTTCTGTGAGATGAAAGACGTCCTTCTGCATATGTGGTTGCTCACACCGGTGCACTTGTTAGTGTATCCATTCAGTCCTGGGCTGCGGGGCATTCAGAAGTGGCTCTGTGGAGACGTCTGCATAGAGGCAGCTGTCAGAACACGCACACTCGATTGTTCACCAAAACATATGCAGACGCGTCCTTAGCCTGTAGATTTGGATGCACAGAGTTCCCTGTGTTCGCAAGAGACAAGGGAATCGCGTCTGTGCGCACAGAAGCAATAGCGGACCGTTTCCCTCGGAGTGAACGCGAAAGAGCCGTCTATATACTCGCAGACACGCGAACGTGCCTCAATGCGGTCACAGAGGCAGCAGCTTTTGCACAGATGCTCCTGGTGATTCTGGCACTTTCCAGGCACACTCCTGAAAGTCGCGCACACTGCTGTTCACTCGCTAAACGACCTCTTGGGAAACACGTCTCCGGTCGACGGACCGCTCAGATTGCTTCTCGTGTAACTGTGAACTGTGTCAGCGCAGGGAATCCGTCTCTGTTGAGCAGATGTCAATCCTGCCTCGCCTTTGCTTTGTTGCCTCTACCAAGATGATTTCCCGTTTCTCTCTTCACTGGAGCAGGCAGACACAGCCAACGCACATCAAGTGTCAAGAGACACGCTCTGCTGAGCTCAACGCTTGTGCAGATGCACATGTGCGACGAAGTCAACACACGTGCTTGTGGAGAGAAAGAAAGGGACTCCCAGGCGTGTGGAGCGACGGGGAGAAAGAGCGGGCGCTGAGGAACACAGTTTCAAACAGACTGTCTCCACACAAACAGGCACCTGTCTGCAGGTATCCTAGATCTTGATTCTTGAACTTGAGGAAACACGCGTCTGAGCAAAACTCCCAAACGCTTCCAGGAAAGACACAGGCTCTCCCACAAGCACACAAGTGTTTGCCCTCAGCTATAGATCAGGGACAAGCCTGTGAAGAGCAACCAAAGAGCTCGTCCGTCTTTCCCTCAATAGATGGGAGTAGGCGCGCTTGCGGATGTGTGCGTGTGTGTGGCCACGCGTTTGCTTAGGCATCAGAGTGTGAAAAGGTAGGTGCTTTTCTCTAGCTGCGTGTGCGTGCACGTGGTGCTGGGTGCACATCCCTGGGTGCTCGTGGAAAGGTTTCTGCATGGTTTTCGCTGAGGAATCGTGTGTGTGCACATGGACAAAGAGAAGGCGCAGCAACCAGGTTCCAGCGCCGAAGAAGGCAAAAGGCGAGGTTTCCGGCGCTATCTCCTTCTCTCCCCAGAGCTAGTCGCGCAAAGCAAGCCGCTAAGCCGGCGACCGGCAAGAGAGCTACAACGAAGCATGCCGAACGGAGAAAATAGCAGCAGCTCATCTGTTCACACCTTGTTTCTGCCATGTGCTTGAACGCCAAGACGTTCGCGCTTCTGTGAGATGAAAGACGTCCTTCTGCATATGTGGTTGCTCACACCGGTGCACTTGTTAGTGTATCCATTCAGTCCTGGGCTGCGGGGCATTCAGAAGTGGCTCTGTGGAGACGTCTGCATAGAGGCAGCTGTCAGAACACGCACACTCGATTGTTCACCAAAACATATGCAGACGCGTCCTTAGCCTGTAGATTTGGATGCACAGTTCCCTGTGTTCGCAAGAGACAAGGGAATCGCGTCTGTGCGCACAGAAGCAATAGCGGACCGTTTCCCTCGGAGTGAACGCGAAAGAGCCGTCTATATACTCGCAGACACGCGAACGTGCCTCAATGCGGTCACAGAGGCAGCAGCTTTTGCACAGATGCTCCTGGTGATTCTGGCACTTTCCAGGCACACTCCTGAAAGTCGCGCACACTGCTGTTCACTCGCTAAACGACCTCTTGGGAAACACGTCTCCGGTCGACGGACCGCTCAGATTGCTTCTCGTGTAACTGTGAACTGTGTCAGCGCAGGGAATCCGTCTCTGTTGAGCAGATGTCAATCCTGCCTCGCCTTTGCTTTGTTGCCTCTACCAAGATGATTTCCCGTTTCTCTCTTCACTGGAGCAGGCAGACACAGCCAACGCACATCAAGTGTCAAGAGACACGCTCTGCTGAGCTCAACGCTTGTGCAGATGCACATGTGCGACGAAGTCAACACACGTGCTTGTGGAAAGAAAGAAAGGGACTCCCAGGCGTGTGGAGCGACGGGGAGAAAGAGCGGGCGCTGAGGAACACAGTTTCAAACAGACTGTCTCCACACAAACAGGCACCTGTCTGCAGGTATCCTAGATCTTGATTCTTGAACTTGAGGAAACACGCGTCTGAGCAAAACTCCCAAACGCTTCCAGGAAAGACACAGGCTCTCCCACAAGCACACAAGTGTTTGCCCTCAGCTATAGATCAGGGACAAGCCTGTGAAGAGCAACCAAAGAGCTCGTCCGTCTTTCCCTCAATAGATGGGAGTAGGCGCGCTTGCGGATGTGTGCGTGTGTGTGGCCACGCGTTTGCTTAGGCATCAGAGTGTGAAAAGGTAGGTGCTTTTCTCTAGCTGCGTGTGCGTGCACGTGGTGCTGGGTGCACATCCCTGGGTGCTCGTGGAAAGGTTTCTGCATGGTTTTCGCTGAGGAATCGTGTGTGTGCACATGGACAAAGAGAAGGCGCAGCAACCAGGTTCCAGCGCCGAAGAAGGCAAAAGGCGAGGTTTCCGGCGCTATCTCCTTCTCTCCCCAGAGCTAGTCGCGCAAAGCAAGCCGCTAAGCCGGCGACCGGCAAGAGAGCTACAACGAAGCATGCCGAACGGAGAAAATAGCAGCAGCTCATCTGTTCACACCTTGTTTCTGCCATGTGCTTGAACGCCAAGACGTTCGCGCTTCTGTGAGATGAAAGACGTCCTTCTGCATATGTGGTTGCTCACACCGGTGCACTTGTTAGTGTATCCATTCAGTCCTGGGCTGCGGGGCATTCAGAAGTGGCTCTGTGGAGACGTCTGCATAGAGGCAGCTGTCAGAACACGCACACTCGATTGTTCACCAAAACATATGCAGACGCGTCCTTAGCCTGTAGATTTGGATGCACAGAGTTCCCTGTGTTCGCAAGAGACAAGGGAATCGCGTCTGTGCGCACAGAAGCAATAGCGGACCGTTTCCCTCGGAGTGAACGCGAAAGAGCCGTCTATATACTCGCAGACACGCGAACGTGCCTCAATGCGGTCACAGAGGCAGCAGCTTTTGCACAGATGCTCCTGGTGATTCTGGCACTTTCCAGGCACACTCCTGAAAGTCGCGCACACTGCTGTTCACTCGCTAAACGACCTCTTGGGAAACACGTCTCCGGTCGACGGACCGCTCAGATTGCTTCTCGTGTAACTGTGAACTGTGTCAGCGCAGGGAATCCGTCTCTGTTGAGCAGATGTCAATCCTGCCTCGCTTTTGCTTTGTTGCCTCTACCAAGATGATTTCCCGTTTCTCTCTTCACTGGAGCAGGCAGACACAGCCAACGCACATCAAGTGTCAAGAGACACGCTCTGCTGAGCTCAACGCTTGTGCAGATGCACATGTGCGACGAAGTCAACACACGTGCTTGTGGAGAGAAAGAAAGGGACTCCCAGGCGTGTGGAGCGACGGGGAGAAAGAGCGGGCGCTGAAGAACACAGTTTCAAACAGACTGTCTCCACACAAACAGGCACCTGTCTGCAGGTATCCTAGATCTTGATTCTTGAACTTGAGGAAACACGCGTCTGAGCAAAACTCCCAAACGCTTCCAGGAAAGACACAGGCTCTCCCACAAGCACACAAGTGTTTGCCCTCAGCTATAGATCAGGGACAAGCCTGTGAAGAGCAACCAAAGAGCTCGTCCGTCTTTCCCTCAATAGATGGGAGTAGGCGCGCTTGCGGATGTGTGCGTGTGTGTGGCCACGCGTTTGCTTAGGCATCAGTGTGTGAAAAGGTAGGTGCTTTTCTCTAGCTGCGTGTGCGTGCACGTGGTGCTGGGTGCACATCCCTGGGTGCTCGTGGAAAGGTTTCTGCATGGTTTTCGCTGAGGAATCGTGTGTGTGCACATGGACAAAGAGAAGGCGCAGCAACCAGGTTCCAGCGCCGAAGAAGGCAAAAGGCGAGGTTTCCGGCGCTATCTCCTTCTCTCCCCAGAGCTAGTCGCGCAAAGCAAGCCGCTAAGCCGGCGACCGGCAAGAGAGCTACAACGAAGCATGCCGAACGGAGAAAATAGCAGCAGCTCATCTGTTCACACCTTGTTTCTGCCATGTGCTTGAACGCCAAGACGTTCGCGCTTCTGTGAGATGAAAGACGTCCTTCTGCATATGTGGTTGCTCACACCGGTGCACTTGTTAGTGTATCCATTCAGTCCTGGGCTGCGGGGCATTCAGAAGTGGCTCTGTGGAGACGTCTGCATAGAGGCAGCTGTCAGAACACGCACACTCGATTGTTCACCAAAACATATGCAGACGCGTCCTTAGCCTGTAGATTTGGATGCACAGAGTTCCCTGTGTTCGCAAGAGACAAGGGAATCGCGTCTGTGCGCACAGAAGCAATAGCGGACCGTTTCCCTCGGAGTGAACGCGAAAGAGCCGTCTATATACTCGCAGACACGCGAACGTGCCTCAATGCGGTCACAGAGGCAGCAGCTTTTGCACAGATGCTCCTGGTGATTCTGGCACTTTCCAGGCACACTCCTGAAAGTCGCGCACACTGCTGTTCACTCGCTAAACGACCTCTTGGGAAACACGTCTCCGGTCGACGGACCGCTCAGATTGCTTCTCGTGTAACTGTGAACTGTGTCAGCGCAGGGAATCCGTCTCTGTTGAGCAGATGTCAATCCTGCCTCGCCTTTGCTTTGTTGCCTCTACCAAGATGATTTCCCGTTTCTCTCTTCACTGGAGCAGGCAGACACAGCCAACGCACATCAAGTGTCAAGAGACACGCTCTGCTGAGCTCAACGCTTGTGCAGATGCACATGTGCGACGAAGTCAACACACGTGCTTGTGGAAAGAAAGAAAGGGACTCCCAGGCGTGTGGAGCGACGGGGAGAAAGAGCGGGCGCTGAGGAACACAGTTTCAAACAGACTGTCTCCACACAAACAGGCACCTGTCTGCAGGTATCCTAGATCTTGATTCTTGAACTTGAGGAAACACGCGTCTGAGCAAAACTCCCAAACGCTTCCAGGAAAGACACAGGCTCTCCCACAAGCACACAAGTGTTTGCCCTCAGCTATAGATCAGGGACAAGCCTGTGAAGAGCAACCAAAGAGCTCGTCCGTCTTTCCCTCAATAGATGGGAGTAGGCGCGCTTGCGGATGTGTGCGTGTGTGTGGCCACGCGTTTGCTTAGGCATCAGAGTGTGAAAAGGTAGGTGCTTTTCTCTAGCTGCGTGTGCGTGCACGTGGTGCTGGGTGCACATCCCTGGGTGCTCGTGGAAAGGTTTCTGCATGGTTTTCGCTGAGGAATCGTGTGTGTGCACATGGACAAAGAGAAGGCGCAGCAACCAGGTTCCAGCGCCGAAGAAGGCAAAAGGCGAGGTTTCCGGCGCTATCTCCTTCTCTCCCCAGAGCTAGTCGCGCAAAGCAAGCCGCTAAGCCGGCGACCGGCAAGAGAGCTACAACGAAGCATGCCGAACGGAGAAAATAGCAGCAGCTCATCTGTTCACACCTTGTTTCTGCCATGTGCTTGAACGCCAAGACGTTCGCGCTTCTGTGAGATGAAAGACGTCCTTCTGCATATGTGGTTGCTCACACCGGTGCACTTGTTAGTGTATCCATTCAGTCCTGGGCTGCGGGGCATTCAGAAGTGGCTCTGTGGAGACGTCTGCATAGAGGCAGCTGTCAGAACACGCACACTCGATTGTTCACCAAAACATATGCAGACGCGTCCTTAGCCTGTAGATTTGGATGCACAGAGTTCCCTGTGTTCGCAAGAGACAAGGGAATCGCGTCTGTGCGCACAGAAGCAATAGCGGACCGTTTCCCTCGGAGTGAACGCGAAAGAGCCGTCTATATACTCGCAGACACGCGAACGTGCCTCAATGCGGTCACAGAGGCAGCAGCTTTTGCACAGATGCTCCTGGTGATTCTGGCACTTTCCAGGCACACTCCTGAAAGTCGCGCACACTGCTGTTCACTCGCTAAACGACCTCTTGGGAAACACGTCTCCGGTCGACGGACCGCTCAGATTGCTTCTCGTGTAACTGTGAACTGTGTCAGCGCAGGGAATCCGTCTCTGTTGAGCAGATGTCAATCCTGCCTCGCTTTTGCTTTGTTGCCTCTACCAAGATGATTTCCCGTTTCTCTCTTCACTGGAGCAGGCAGACACAGCCAACGCACATCAAGTGTCAAGAGACACGCTCTGCTGAGCTCAACGCTTGTGCAGATGCACATGTGCGACGAAGTCAACACACGTGCTTGTGGAGAGAAAGAAAGGGACTCCCAGGCGTGTGGAGCGACGGGGAGAAAGAGCGGGCGCTGAGGAACACAGTTTCAAACAGACTGTCTCCACACAAACAGGCACCTGTCTGCAGGTATCCTAGATCTTGATTCTTGAACTTGAGGAAACACGCGTCTGAGCAAAACTCCCAAACGCTTCCAGGAAAGACACAGGCTCTCCCACAAGCACACAAGTGTTTGCCCTCAGCTATAGATCAGGGACAAGCCTGTGAAGAGATGCCCTGCTATTCTTTCGCCTTATGGCATCATGTGTTTCGTTCCTCTTGGAGATCGATTGTTAAACGTCTTTCCTAGGGCGACTGTGAAGCATTTGCCAGCGGAGGAGAAGTAGCACGGAGCAGCATTCAGTACTGCCTACGAGTGTCTTTGCTACCCTACTAGCGGAGCTCCAAGAACAGGCACACATCTTCAGGTACCTTCCAAATGTGGATTCCCCTGCAGCCCCGTAGGCGGGCGTGCAGTACGCCAACCGTCAACGGACGTTTTTCCCCTCAAGCCTGTCAGGACGTTGCTCGTCCGTCTTTCCCTCAATAGATGGGAGTAGGCGCGCTTGCGGATGTGTGCGTGTGTGTGGCCACGCGTTTGCTTAGGCTTCAGTGTGTGAAAAGGTAGGTGCTTTTCTCTAGCTGCGTGTGCGTGCACGTGGTGCTGGGTGCACATCCCTGGGTGCTCGTGGAAAGGTTTCTGCATGGTTTTCGCTGAGGAATCGTGTGTGTGCACATGGACAAAGAGAAGGCGCAGCAACCAGGTTCCAGCGCCGAAGAAGGCAAAAGGCGAGGTTTCCGGCGCTATCTCCTTCTCTCCCCAGAGCTAGTCGCGCAAAGCAAGCCGCTAAGCCGGCGACCGGCAAGAGAGCTACAACGAAGCATGCCGAACGGAGAAAATAGCAGCAGCTCATCTGTTCACACCTTGTTTCTGCCATGTGCTTGAACGCCAAGACGTTCGCGCTTCTGTGAGATGAAAGACGTCCTTCTGCATATGTGGTTGCTCACACCGGTGCACTTGTTAGTGTATCCATTCAGTCCTGGGCTGCGGGGCATTCAGAAGTGGCTCTGTGGAGACGTCTGCATAGAGGCAGCTGTCAGAACACGCACACTCGATTGTTCACCAAAACATATGCAGACGCGTCCTTAGCCTGTAGATTTGGATGCACAGAGTTCCCTGTGTTCGCAAGAGACAAGGGAATCGCGTCTGTGCGCACAGAAGCAATAGCGGACCGTTTCCCTCGGAGTGAACGCGAAAGAGCCGTCTATATACTCGCAGACACGCGAACGTGCCTCAATGCGGTCACAGAGGCAGCAGCTTTTGCACAGATGCTCCTGGTGATTCTGGCACTTTCCAGGCACACTCCTGAAAGTCGCGCACACTGCTGTTCACTCGCTAAACGACCTCTTGGGAAACACGTCTCCGGTCGACGGACCGCTCAGATTGCTTCTCGTGTAACTGTGAACTGTGTCAGCGCAGGGAATCCGTCTCTGTTGAGCAGATGTCAATCCTGCCTCGCTTTTGCTTTGTTGCCTCTACCAAGATGATTTCCCGTTTCTCTCTTCACTGGAGCAGGCAGACACAGCCAACGCACATCAAGTGTCAAGAGACACGCTCTGCTGAGCTCAACGTTTGTGCAGATGCACATGTGCGACGAAGTCAACACACGTGCTTGTGGAGAGAAAGAAAGGGACTCCCAGGCGTGTGGAGCGACGGGGAGAAAGAGCGGGCGCTGAGGAACACAGTTTCAAACAGACTGTCTCCACACAAACAGGCACCTGTCTGCAGGTATCCTACATCTTGATTCTTGAACTTGAGGAAACACGCGTCTGAGCAAAACTCCCAAACGCTTCCAGGAAAGACACAGGCTCTCCCACAAGCACACAAGTGTTTGCCCTCAGCTATAGATCAGGGACAAGCCTGTGAAGAGCAACCAAAGAGCTCGTCCGTCTTTCCCTCAATAGATGGGAGTAGGCGCGCTTGCGGATGTGTGCGTGTGTGTGGCCACGCGTTTGCTTAGGCATCAGTGTGTGAAAAGGTAGGTGCTTTTCTCTAGCTGCGTGTGCGTGCACGTGGTGCTGGGTGCACATCCCTGGGTGCTCGTGGAAAGGTTTCTGCATGGTTTTCGCTGAGGAATCGTGTGTGTGCACATGGACAAAGAGAAGGCGCAGCAACCAGGTTCCAGCGCCGAAGAAGGCAAAAGGCGAGGTTTCCGGCGCTATCTCCTTCTCTCCCCAGAGCTAGTCGCGCAAAGCAAGCCGCTAAGCCGGCGACCGGCAAGAGAGCTACAACGAAGCATGCCGAACGGAGAAAATAGCAGCAGCTCATCTGTTCACACCTTGTTTCTGCCATGTGCTTGAACGCCAAGACGTTCGCGCTTCTGTGAGATGAAAGACGTCCTTCTGCATATGTGGTTGCTCACACCGGTGCACTTGTTAGTGTATCCATTCAGTCCTGGGCTGCGGGGCATTCAGAAGTGGCTCTGTGGAGACGTCTGCATAGAGGCAGCTGTCAGAACACGCACACTCGATTGTTCACCAAAACATATGCAGACGCGTCCTTAGCCTGTAGATTTGGATGCACAGAGTTCCCTGTGTTCGCAAGAGACAAGGGAATCGCGTCTGTGCGCACAGAAGCAATAGCGGACCGTTTCCCTCGGAGTGAACGCGAAAGAGCCGTCTATATACTCGCAGACACGCGAACGTGCCTCAATGCGGTCACAGAGGCAGCAGCTTTTGCACAGATGCTCCTGGTGATTCTGGCACTTTCCAGGCACACTCCTGAAAGTCGCGCACACTGCTGTTCACTCGCTAAACGACCTCTTGGGAAACACGTCTCCGGTCGACGGACCGCTCAGATTGCTTCTCGTGTAACTGTGAACTGTGTCAGCGCAGGGAATCCGTCTCTGTTGAGCAGATGTCAATCCTGCCTCGCTTTTGCTTTGTTGCCTCTACCAAGATGATTTCCCGTTTCTCTCTTCACTGGAGCAGGCAGACACAGCCAACGCACATCAAGTGTCAAGAGACACGCTCTGCTGAGCTCAACGCTTGTGCAGATGCACATGTGCGACGAAGTCAACACACGTGCTTGTGGAGAGAAAGAAAGGGACTCCCAGGCGTGTGGAGCGACGGGGAGAAAGAGCGGGCGCTGAGGAACACAGTTTCAAACAGACTGTCTCCACACAAACAGGCACCTGTCTGCAGGTATCCTAGATCTTGATTCTTGAACTTGAGGAAACACGCGTCTGAGCAAAACTCCCAAACGCTTCCAGGAAAGACACAGGCTCTCCCACAAGCACACAAGTGTTTGCCCTCAGCTATAGATCAGGGACAAGCCTGTGAAGAGCAACCAAAGAGCTCGTCCGTCTTTCCCTCAATAGATGGGAGTAGGCGCGCTTGCGGATGTGTGCGTGTGTGTGGCCACGCGTTTGCTTAGGCATCAGTGTGTGAAAAGGTAGGTGCTTTTCTCTAGCTGCGTGTGCGTGCACGTGGTGCTGGGTGCACATCCCTGGGTGCTCGTGGAAAGGTTTCTGCATGGTTTTCGCTGAGGAATCGTGTGTGTGCACATGGACAAAGAGAAGGCGCAGCAACCAGGTTCCAGCGCCGAAGAAGGCAAAAGGCGAGGTTTCCGGCGCTATCTCCTTCTCTCCCCAGAGCTAGTCGCGCAAAGCAAGCCGCTAAGCCGGCGACCGGCAAGAGAGCTACAACGAAGCATGCCGAACGGAGAAAATAGCAGCAGCTCATCTGTTCACACCTTGTTTCTGCCATGTGCTTGAACACCAAGACGTTCGCGCTTCTGTGAGATGAAAGACGTCCTTCTGCATATGTGGTTGCTCACACCGGTGCACTTGTTAGTGTATCCATTCAGTCCTGGGCTGCGGGGCATTCAGAAGTGGCTCTGTGGAGACGTCTGCATAGAGGCAGCTGTCAGAACACGCACACTCGATTGTTCACCAAAACATATGCAGACGCGTCCTTAGCCTGTAGATTTGGATGCACAGAGTTCCCTGTGTTCGCAAGAGACAAGGGAATCGCGTCTGTGCGCACAGAAGCAATAGCGGACCGTTTCCCTCGGAGTGAACGCGAAAGAGCCGTCTATATACTCGCAGACACGCGAACGTGCCTCAATGCGGTCACAGAGGCAGCAGCTTTTGCACAGATGCTCCTGGTGATTCTGGCACTTTCCAGGCACACTCCTGAAAGTCGCGCACACTGCTGTTCACTCGCTAAACGACCTCTTGGGAAACACGTCTCCGGTCGACGGACCGCTCAGATTGCTTCTCGTGTAACTGTGAACTGTGTCAGCGCAGGGAATCCGTCTCTGTTGAGCAGATGTCAATCCTGCCTCGCTTTTGCTTTGTTGCCTCTACCAAGATGATTTCCCGTTTCTCTCTTCACTGGAGCAGGCAGACACAGCCAACGCACATCAAGTGTCAAGAGACACGCTCTGCTGAGCTCAACGCTTGTGCAGATGCACATGTGCGACGAAGTCAACACACGTGCTTGTGGAGAGAAAGAAAGGGACTCCCAGGCGTGTGGAGCGACGGGGAGAAAGAGCGGGCGCTGAGGAACACAGTTTCAAACAGACTGTCTCCACACAAACAGGCACCTGTCTGCAGGTATCCTAGATCTTGATTCTTGAACTTGAGGAAACACGCGTCTGAGCAAAACTCCCAAACGCTTCCAGGAAAGACACAGGCTCTCCCACAAGCACACAAGTGTTTGCCCTCAGCTATAGATCAGGGACAAGCCTGTGAAGAGCAACCAAAGAGCTCGTCCGTCTTTCCCTCAATAGATGGGAGTAGGCGCGCTTGCGGATGTGTGCGTGTGTGTGGCCACGCGTTTGCTTAGGCATCAGTGTGTGAAAAGGTAGGTGCTTTTCTCTAGCTGCGTGTGCGTGCACGTGGTGCTGGGTGCACATCCCTGGGTGCTCGTGGAAAGGTTTCTGCATGGTTTTCGCTGAGGAATCGTGTGTGTGCACATGGACAAAGAGAAGGCGCAGCAACCAGGTTCCAGCGCCGAAGAAGGCAAAAGGCGAGGTTTCCGGCGCTATCTCCTTCTCTCCCCAGAGCTAGTCGCGCAAAGCAAGCCGCTAAGCCGGCGACCGGCAAGAGAGCTACAACGAAGCATGCCGAACGGAGAAAATAGCAGCAGCTCATCTGTTCACACCTTGTTTCTGCCATGTGCTTGAACGCCAAGACGTTCGCGCTTCTGTGAGATGAAAGACGTCCTTCTGCATATGTGGTTGCTCACACCGGTGCACTTGTTAGTGTATCCATTCAGTCCTGGGCTGCGGGGCATTCAGAAGTGGCTCTGTGGAGACGTCTGCATAGAGGCAGCTGTCAGAACACGCACACTCGATTGTTCACCAAAACATATGCAGACGCGTCCTTAGCCTGTAGATTTGGATGCACAGAGTTCCCTGTGTTCGCAAGAGACAAGGGAATCGCGTCTGTGCGCACAGAAGCAATAGCGGACCGTTTCCCTCGGAGTGAACGCGAAAGAGCCGTCTATATACTCGCAGACACGCGAACGTGCCTCAATGCGGTCACAGAGGCAGCAGCTTTTGCACAGATGCTCCTGGTGATTCTGGCACTTTCCAGGCACACTCCTGAAAGTCGCGCACACTGCTGTTCACTCGCTAAACGACCTCTTGGGAAACACGTCTCCGGTCGACGGACCGCTCAGATTGCTTCTCGTGTAACTGTGAACTGTGTCAGCGCAGGGAATCCGTCTCTGTTGAGCAGATGTCAATCCTGCCTCGCCTTTGCTTTGTTGCCTCTACCAAGATGATTTCCCGTTTCTCTCTTCACTGGAGCAGGCAGACACAGCCAACGCACATCAAGTGTCAAGAGACACGCTCTGCTGAGCTCAACGCTTGTGCAGATGCACATGTGCGACGAAGTCAACACACGTGCTTGTGGAAAGAAAGAAAGGGACTCCCAGGCGTGTGGAGCGACGGGGAGAAAGAGCGGGCGCTGAGGAACACAGTTTCAAACAGACTGTCTCCACACAAACAGGCACCTGTCTGCAGGTATCCTAGATCTTGATTCTTGAACTTGAGGAAACACGCGTCTGAGCAAAACTCCCAAACGCTTCCAGGAAAGACACAGGCTCTCCCACAAGCACACAAGTGTTTGCCCTCAGCTATAGATCAGGGACAAGCCTGTGAAGAGCAACCAAAGAGCTCGTCCGTCTTTCCCTCAATAGATGGGAGTAGGCGCGCTTGCGGATGTGTGCGTGTGTGTGGCCACGCGTTTGCTTAGGCATCAGTGTGTGAAAAGGTAGGTGCTTTTCTCTAGCTGCGTGTGCGTGCACGTGGTGCTGGGTGCACATCCCTGGGTGCTCGTGGAAAGGTTTCTGCATGGTTTTCGCTGAGGAATCGTGTGTGTGCACATGGACAAAGAGAAGGCGCAGCAACCAGGTTCCAGCGCCGAAGAAGGCAAAAGGCGAGGTTTCCGGCGCTATCTCCTTCTCTCCCCAGAGCTAGTCGCGCAAAGCAAGCCGCTAAGCCGGCGACCGGCAAGAGAGCTACAACGAAGCATGCCGAACGGAGAAAATAGCAGCAGCTCATCTGTTCACACCTTGTTTCTGCCATGTGCTTGAACGCCAAGACGTTCGCGCTTCTGTGAGATGAAAGACGTCCTTCTGCATATGTGGTTGCTCACACCGGTGCACTTGTTAGTGTATCCATTCAGTCCTGGGCTGCGGGGCATTCAGAAGTGGCTCTGTGGAGACGTCTGCATAGAGGCAGCTGTCAGAACACGCACACTCGATTGTTCACCAAAACATATGCAGACGCGTCCTTAGCCTGTAGATTTGGATGCACAGAGTTCCCTGTGTTCGCAAGAGACAAGGGAATCGCGTCTGTGCGCACAGAAGCAATAGCGGACCGTTTCCCTCGGAGTGAACGCGAAAGAGCCGTCTATATACTCGCAGACACGCGAACGTGCCTCAATGCGGTCACAGAGGCAGCAGCTTTTGCACAGATGCTCCTGGTGATTCTGGCACTTTCCAGGCACACTCCTGAAAGTCGCGCACACTGCTGTTCACTCGCTAAACGACCTCTTGGGAAACACGTCTCCGGTCGACGGACCGCTCAGATTGCTTCTCGTGTAACTGTGAACTGTGTCAGCGCAGGGAATCCGTCTCTGTTGAGCAGATGTCAATCCTGCCTCGCTTTTGCTTTGTTGCCTCTACCAAGATGATTTCCCGTTTCTCTCTTCACTGGAGCAGGCAGACACAGCCAACGCACATCAAGTGTCAAGAGACACGCTCTGCTGAGCTCAACGCTTGTGCAGATGCACATGTGCGACGAAGTCAACACACGTGCTTGTGGAGAGAAAGAAAGGGACTCCCAGGCGTGTGGAGCGACGGGGAGAAAGAGCGGGCGCTGAGGAACACAGTTTCAAACAGACTGTCTCCACACAAACAGGCACCTGTCTGCAGGTATCCTAGATCTTGATTCTTGAACTTGAGGAAACACGCGTCTGAGCAAAACTCCCAAACGCTTCCAGGAAAGACACAGGCTCTCCCACAAGCACACAAGTGTTTGCCCTCAGCTATAGATCAGGGACAAGCCTGTGAAGAGCAACCAAAGAGCTCGTCCGTCTTTCCCTCAATAGATGGGAGTAGGCGCGCTTGCGGATGTGTGCGTGTGTGTGGCCACGCGTTTGCTTAGGCATCAGTGTGTGAAAAGGTAGGTGCTTTTCTCTAGCTGCGTGTGCGTGCACGTGGTGCTGGGTGCACATCCCTGGGTGCTCGTGGAAAGGTTTCTGCATGGTTTTCGCTGAGGAATCGTGTGTGTGCACATGGACAAAGAGAAGGCGCAGCAACCAGGTTCCAGCGCCGAAGAAGGCAAAAGGCGAGGTTTCCGGCGCTATCTCCTTCTCTCCCCAGAGCTAGTCGCGCAAAGCAAGCCGCTAAGCCGGCGACCGGCAAGAGAGCTACAACGAAGCATGCCGAACGGAGAAAATAGCAGCAGCTCATCTGTTCACACCTTGTTTCTGCCATGTGCTTGAACACCAAGACGTTCGCGCTTCTGTGAGATGAAAGACGTCCTTCTGCATATGTGGTTGCTCACACCGGTGCACTTGTTAGTGTATCCATTCAGTCCTGGGCTGCGGGGCATTCAGAAGTGGCTCTGTGGAGACGTCTGCATAGAGGCAGCTGTCAGAACACGCACACTCGATTGTTCACCAAAACATATGCAGACGCGTCCTTAGCCTGTAGATTTGGATGCACAGAGTTCCCTGTGTTCGCAAGAGACAAGGGAATCGCGTCTGTGCGCACAGAAGCAATAGCGGACCGTTTCCCTCGGAGTGAACGCGAAAGAGCCGTCTATATACTCACAGACACGCGAACGTGCCTCAATGCGGTCACAGAGGCAGCAGCTTTTGCACAGATGCTCCTGGTGATTCTGGCACTTTCCAGGCACACTCCTGAAAGTCGCGCACACTGCTGTTCACTCGCTAAACGACCTCTTGGGAAACACGTCTCCGGTCGACGGACCGCTCAGATTGCTTCTCGTGTAACTGTGAACTGTGTCAGCGCAGGGAATCCGTCTCTGTTGAGCAGATGTCAATCCTGCCTCGCTTTTGCTTTGTTGCCTCTACCAAGATGATTTCCCGTTTCTCTCTTCACTGGAGCAGGCAGACACAGCCAACGCACATCAAGTGTCAAGAGACACGCTCTGCTGAGCTCAACGCTTGTGCAGATGCACATGTGCGACGAAGTCAACACACGTGCTTGTGGAGAGAAAGAAAGGGACTCCCAGGCGTGTGGAGCGACGGGGAGAAAGAGCGGGCGCTGAGGAACACAGTTTCAAACAGACTGTCTCCACACAAACAGGCACCTGTCTGCAGGTATCCTACATCTTGATTCTTGAACTTGAGGAAACACGCGTCTGAGCAAAACTCCCAAACGCTTCCAGGAAAGACACAGGCTCTCCCACAAGCACACAAGTGTTTGCCCTCAGCTATAGATCAGGGACAAGCCTGTGAAGAGCAACCAAAGAGCTCGTCCGTCTTTCCCTCAATAGATGGGAGTAGGCGCGCTTGCGGATGTGTGCGTGTGTGTGGCCACGCGTTTGCTTAGGCATCAGTGTGTGAAAAGGTAGGTGCTTTTCTCTAGCTGCGTGTGCGTGCACGTGGTGCTGGGTGCACATCCCTGGGTGCTCGTGGAAAGGTTTCTGCATGGTTTTCGCTGAGGAATCGTGTGTGTGCACATGGACAAAGAGAAGGCGCAGCAACCAGGTTCCAGCGCCGAAGAAGGCAAAAGGCGAGGTTTCCGGCGCTATCTCCTTCTCTCCCCAGAGCTAGTCGCGCAAAGCAAGCCGCTAAGCCGGCGACCGGCAAGAGAGCTACAACGAAGCATGCCGAACGGAGAAAATAGCAGCAGCTCATCTGTTCACACCTTGTTTCTGCCATGTGCTTGAACGCCAAGACGTTCGCGCTTCTGTGAGATGAAAGACGTCCTTCTGCATATGTGGTTGCTCACACCGGTGCACTTGTTAGTGTATCCATTCAGTCCTGGGCTGCGGGGCATTCAGAAGTGGCTCTGTGGAGACGTCTGCATAGAGGCAGCTGTCAGAACACGCACACTCGATTGTTCACCAAAACATATGCAGACGCGTCCTTAGCCTGTAGATTTGGATGCACAGAGTTCCCTGTGTTCGCAAGAGACAAGGGAATCGCGTCTGTGCGCACAGAAGCAATAGCGGACCGTTTCCCTCGGAGTGAACGCGAAAGAGCCGTCTATATACTCGCAGACACGCGAACGTGCCTCAATGCGGTCACAGAGGCAGCAGCTTTTGCACAGATGCTCCTGGTGATTCTGGCACTTTCCAGGCACACTCCTGAAAGTCGCGCACACTGCTGTTCACTCGCTAAACGACCTCTTGGGAAACACGTCTCCGGTCGACGGACCGCTCAGATTGCTTCTCGTGTAACTGTGAACTGTGTCAGCGCAGGGAATCCGTCTCTGTTGAGCAGATGTCAATCCTGCCTCGCCTTTGCTTTGTTGCCTCTACCAAGATGATTTCCCGTTTCTCTCTTCACTGGAGCAGGCAGACACAGCCAACGCACATCAAGTGTCAAGAGACACGCTCTGCTGAGCTCAACGCTTGTGCAGATGCACATGTGCGACGAAGTCAACACACGTGCTTGTGGAAAGAAAGAAAGGGACTCCCAGGCGTGTGGAGCGACGGGGAGAAAGAGCGGGCGCTGAGGAACACAGTTTCAAACAGACTGTCTCCACACAAACAGGCACCTGTCTGCAGGTATCCTACATCTTGATTCTTGAACTTGAGGAAACACGCGTCTGAGCAAAACTCCCAAACGCTTCCAGGAAAGACACAGGCTCTCCCACAAGCACACAAGTGTTTGCCCTCAGCTATAGATCAGGGACAAGCCTGTGAAGAGCAACCAAAGAGCTCGTCCGTCTTTCCCTCAATAGATGGGAGTAGGCGCGCTTGCGGATGTGTGCGTGTGTGTGGCCACGCGTTTGCTTAGGCATCAGAGTGTGAAAAGGTAGGTGCTTTTCTCTAGCTGCGTGTGCGTGCACGTGGTGCTGGGTGCACATCCCTGGGTGCTCGTGGAAAGGTTTCTGCATGGTTTTCGCTGAGGAATCGTGTGTGTGCACATGGACAAAGAGAAGGCGCAGCAACCAGGTTCCAGCGCCGAAGAAGGCAAAAGGCGAGGTTTCCGGCGCTATCTCCTTCTCTCCCCAGAGCTAGTCGCGCAAAGCAAGCCGCTAAGCCGGCGACCGGCAAGAGAGCTACAACGAAGCATGCCGAACGGAGAAAATAGCAGCAGCTCATCTGTTCACACCTTGTTTCTGCCATGTGCTTGAACGCCAAGACGTTCGCGCTTCTGTGAGATGAAAGACGTCCTTCTGCATATGTGGTTGCTCACACCGGTGCACTTGTTAGTGTATCCATTCAGTCCTGGGCTGCGGGGCATTCAGAAGTGGCTCTGTGGAGACGTCTGCATAGAGGCAGCTGTCAGAACACGCACACTCGATTGTTCACCAAAACATATGCAGACGCGTCCTTAGCCTGTAGATTTGGATGCACAGAGTTCCCTGTGTTCGCAAGAGACAAGGGAATCGCGTCTGTGCGCACAGAAGCAATAGCGGACCGTTTCCCTCGGAGTGAACGCGAAAGAGCCGTCTATATACTCGCAGACACGCGAACGTGCCTCAATGCGGTCACAGAGGCAGCAGCTTTTGCACAGATGCTCCTGGTGATTCTGGCACTTTCCAGGCACACTCCTGAAAGTCGCGCACACTGCTGTTCACTCGCTAAACGACCTCTTGGGAAACACGTCTCCGGTCGACGGACCGCTCAGATTGCTTCTCGTGTAACTGTGAACTGTGTCAGCGCAGGGAATCCGTCTCTGTTGAGCAGATGTCAATCCTGCCTCGCTTTTGCTTTGTTGCCTCTACCAAGATGATTTCCCGTTTCTCTCTTCACTGGAGCAGGCAGACACAGCCAACGCACATCAAGTGTCAAGAGACACGCTCTGCTGAGCTCAACGCTTGTGCAGATGCACATGTGCGACGAAGTCAACACACGTGCTTGTGGAGAGAAAGAAAGGGACTCCCAGGCGTGTGGAGCGACGGGGAGAAAGAGCGGGCGCTGAGGAACACAGTTTCAAACAGACTGTCTCCACACAAACAGGCACCTGTCTGCAGGTATCCTAGATCTTGATTCTTGAACTTGAGGAAACACGCGTCTGAGCAAAACTCCCAAACGCTTCCAGGAAAGACACAGGCTCTCCCACAAGCACACAAGTGTTTGCCCTCAGCTATAGATCAGGGACAAGCCTGTGAAGAGCAACCAAAGAGCTCGTCCGTCTTTCCCTCAATAGATGGGAGTAGGCGCGCTTGCGGATGTGTGCGTGTGTGTGGCCACGCGTTTGCTTAGGCATCAGTGTGTGAAAAGGTAGGTGCTTTTCTCTAGCTGCGTGTGCGTGCACGTGGTGCTGGGTGCACATCCCTGGGTGCTCGTGGAAAGGTTTCTGCATGGTTTTCGCTGAGGAATCGTGTGTGTGCACATGGACAAAGAGAAGGCGCAGCAACCAGGTTCCAGCGCCGAAGAAGGCAAAAGGCGAGGTTTCCGGCGCTATCTCCTTCTCTCCCCAGAGCTAGTCGCGCAAAGCAAGCCGCTAAGCCGGCGACCGGCAAGAGAGCTACAACGAAGCATGCCGAACGGAGAAAATAGCAGCAGCTCATCTGTTCACACCTTGTTTCTGCCATGTGCTTGAACGCCAAGACGTTCGCGCTTCTGTGAGATGAAAGACGTCCTTCTGCATATGTGGTTGCTCACACCGGTGCACTTGTTAGTGTATCCATTCAGTCCTGGGCTGCGGGGCATTCAGAAGTGGCTCTGTGGAGACGTCTGCATAGAGGCAGCTGTCAGAACACGCACACTCGATTGTTCACCAAAACATATGCAGACGCGTCCTTAGCCTGTAGATTTGGATGCACAGAGTTCCCTGTGTTCGCAAGAGACAAGGGAATCGCGTCTGTGCGCACAGAAGCAATAGCGGACCGTTTCCCTCGGAGTGAACGCGAAAGAGCCGTCTATATACTCGCAGACACGCGAACGTGCCTCAATGCGGTCACAGAGGCAGCAGCTTTTGCACAGATGCTCCTGGTGATTCTGGCACTTTCCAGGCACACTCCTGAAAGTCGCGCACACTGCTGTTCACTCGCTAAACGACCTCTTGGGAAACACGTCTCCGGTCGACGGACCGCTCAGATTGCTTCTCGTGTAACTGTGAACTGTGTCAGCGCAGGGAATCCGTCTCTGTTGAGCAGATGTCAATCCTGCCTCGCTTTTGCTTTGTTGCCTCTACCAAGATGATTTCCCGTTTCTCTCTTCACTGGAGCAGGCAGACACAGCCAACGCACATCAAGTGTCAAGAGACACGCTCTGCTGAGCTCAACGCTTGTGCAGATGCACATGTGCGACGAAGTCAACACACGTGCTTGTGGAGAGAAAGAAAGGGACTCCCAGGCGTGTGGAGCGACGGGGAGAAAGAGCGGGCGCTGAGGAACACAGTTTCAAACAGACTGTCTCCACACAAACAGGCACCTGTCTGCAGGTATCCTAGATCTTGATTCTTGAACTTGAGGAAACACGCGTCTGAGCAAAACTCCCAAACGCTTCCAGGAAAGACACAGGCTCTCCCACAAGCACACAAGTGTTTGCCCTCAGCTATAGATCAGGGACAAGCCTGTGAAGAGCAACCAAAGAGCTCGTCCGTCTTTCCCTCAATAGATGGGAGTAGGCGCGCTTGCGGATGTGTGCGTGTGTGTGGCCACGCGTTTGCTTAGGCATCAGTGTGTGAAAAGGTAGGTGCTTTTCTCTAGCTGCGTGTGCGTGCACGTGGTGCTGGGTGCACATCCCTGGGTGCTCGTGGAAAGGTTTCTGCATGGTTTTCGCTGAGGAATCGTGTGTGTGCACATGGACAAAGAGAAGGCGCAGCAACCAGGTTCCAGCGCCGAAGAAGGCAAAAGGCGAGGTTTCCGGCGCTATCTCCTTCTCTCCCCAGAGCTAGTCGCGCAAAGCAAGCCGCTAAGCCGGCGACCGGCAAGAGAGCTACAACGAAGCATGCCGAACGGAGAAAATAGCAGCAGCTCATCTGTTCACACCTTGTTTCTGCCATGTGCTTGAACGCCAAGACGTTCGCGCTTCTGTGAGATGAAAGACGTCCTTCTGCATATGTGGTTGCTCACACCGGTGCACTTGTTAGTGTATCCATTCAGTCCTGGGCTGCGGGGCATTCAGAAGTGGCTCTGTGGAGACGTCTGCATAGAGGCAGCTGTCAGAACACGCACACTCGATTGTTCACCAAAACATATGCAGACGCGTCCTTAGCCTGTAGATTTGGATGCACAGAGTTCCCTGTGTTCGCAAGAGACAAGGGAATCGCGTCTGTGCGCACAGAAGCAATAGCGGACCGTTTCCCTCGGAGTGAACGCGAAAGAGCCGTCTATATACTCGCAGACACGCGAACGTGCCTCAATGCGGTCACAGAGGCAGCAGCTTTTGCACAGATGCTCCTGGTGATTCTGGCACTTTCCAGGCACACTCCTGAAAGTCGCGCACACTGCTGTTCACTCGCTAAACGACCTCTTGGGAAACACGTCTCCGGTCGACGGACCGCTCAGATTGCTTCTCGTGTAACTGTGAACTGTGTCAGCGCAGGGAATCCGTCTCTGTTGAGCAGATGTCAATCCTGCCTCGCTTTTGCTTTGTTGCCTCTACCAAGATGATTTCCCGTTTCTCTCTTCACTGGAGCAGGCAGACACAGCCAACGCACATCAAGTGTCAAGAGACACGCTCTGCTGAGCTCAACGCTTGTGCAGATGCACATGTGCGACGAAGTCAACACACGTGCTTGTGGAGAGAAAGAAAGGGACTCCCAGGCGTGTGGAGCGACGGGGAGAAAGAGCGGGCGCTGAGGAACACAGTTTCAAACAGACTGTCTCCACACAAACAGGCACCTGTCTGCAGGTATCCTAGATCTTGATTCTTGAACTTGAGGAAACACGCGTCTGAGCAAAACTCCCAAACGCTTCCAGGAAAGACACAGGCTCTCCCACAAGCACACAAGTGTTTGCCCTCAGCTATAGATCAGGGACAAGCCTGTGAAGAGATGCCCTGCTATTCTTTCGCCTTATGGCATCATGTGTTTCGTTCCTCTTGGAGATCGATTGTTAAACGTCTTTCCTAGGGCGACTGTGAAGCATTTGCCAGCGGAGGAGAAGTAGCACGGAGCAGCATTCAGTACTGCCTACGAGTGTCTTTGCTACCCTACTAGCGGAGCTCCAAGAACAGGCACACATCTTCAGGTACCTTCCAAATGTGGATTCCCCTGCAGCCCCGTAGGCGGGCGTGCAGTACGCCAACCGTCAACGGACGTTTTTCCCCTCAAGCCTGTCAGGACGTTGCTCGTCCGTCTTTCCCTCAATAGATGGGAGTAGGCGCGCTTGCGGATGTGTGCGTGTGTGTGGCCACGCGTTTGCTTAGGCATCAGTGTGTGAAAAGGTAGGTGCTTTTCTCTAGCTGCGTGTGCGTGCACGTGGTGCTGGGTGCACATCCCTGGGTGCTCGTGGAAAGGTTTCTGCATGGTTTTCGCTGAGGAATCGTGTGTGTGCACATGGACAAAGAGAAGGCGCAGCAACCAGGTTCCAGCGCCGAAGAAGGCAAAAGGCGAGGTTTCCGGCGCTATCTCCTTCTCTCCCCAGAGCTAGTCGCGCAAAGCAAGCCGCTAAGCCGGCGACCGGCAAGAGAGCTACAACGAAGCATGCCGAACGGAGAAAATAGCAGCAGCTCATCTGTTCACACCTTGTTTCTGCCATGTGCTTGAACACCAAGACGTTCGCGCTTCTGTGAGATGAAAGACGTCCTTCTGCATATGTGGTTGCTCACACCGGTGCACTTGTTAGTGTATCCATTCAGTCCTGGGCTGCGGGGCATTCAGAAGTGGCTCTGTGGAGACGTCTGCATAGAGGCAGCTGTCAGAACACGCACACTCGATTGTTCACCAAAACATATGCAGACGCGTCCTTAGCCTGTAGATTTGGATGCACAGAGTTCCCTGTGTTCGCAAGAGACAAGGGAATCGCGTCTGTGCGCACAGAAGCAATAGCGGACCGTTTCCCTCGGAGTGAACGCGAAAGAGCCGTCTATATACTCGCAGACACGCGAACGTGCCTCAATGCGGTCACAGAGGCAGCAGCTTTTGCACAGATGCTCCTGGTGATTCTGGCACTTTCCAGGCACACTCCTGAAAGTCGCGCACACTGCTGTTCACTCGCTAAACGACCTCTTGGGAAACACGTCTCCGGTCGACGGACCGCTCAGATTGCTTCTCGTGTAACTGTGAACTGTGTCAGCGCAGGGAATCCGTCTCTGTTGAGCAGATGTCAATCCTGCCTCGCTTTTGCTTTGTTGCCTCTACCAAGATGATTTCCCGTTTCTCTCTTCACTGGAGCAGGCAGACACAGCCAACGCACATCAAGTGTCAAGAGACACGCTCTGCTGAGCTCAACGCTTGTGCAGATGCACATGTGCGACGAAGTCAACACACGTGCTTGTGGAGAGAAAGAAAGGGACTCCCAGGCGTGTGGAGCGACGGGGAGAAAGAGCGGGCGCTGAGGAACACAGTTTCAAACAGACTGTCTCCACACAAACAGGCACCTGTCTGCAGGTATCCTACATCTTGATTCTTGAACTTGAGGAAACACGCGTCTGAGCAAAACTCCCAAACGCTTCCAGGAAAGACACAGGCTCTCCCACAAGCACACAAGTGTTTGCCCTCAGCTATAGATCAGGGACAAGCCTGTGAAGAGCAACCAAAGAGCTCGTCCGTCTTTCCCTCAATAGATGGGAGTAGGCGCGCTTGCGGATGTGTGCGTGTGTGTGGCCACGCGTTTGCTTAGGCATCAGTGTGTGAAAAGGTAGGTGCTTTTCTCTAGCTGCGTGTGCGTGCACGTGGTGCTGGGTGCACATCCCTGGGTGCTCGTGGAAAGGTTTCTGCATGGTTTTCGCTGAGGAATCGTGTGTGTGCACATGGACAAAGAGAAGGCGCAGCAACCAGGTTCCAGCGCCGAAGAAGGCAAAAGGCGAGGTTTCCGGCGCTATCTCCTTCTCTCCCCAGAGCTAGTCGCGCAAAGCAAGCCGCTAAGCCGGCGACCGGCAAGAGAGCTACAACGAAGCATGCCGAACGGAGAAAATAGCAGCAGCTCATCTGTTCACACCTTGTTTCTGCCATGTGCTTGAACGCCAAGACGTTCGCGCTTCTGTGAGATGAAAGACGTCCTTCTGCATATGTGGTTGCTCACACCGGTGCACTTGTTAGTGTATCCATTCAGTCCTGGGCTGCGGGGCATTCAGAAGTGGCTCTGTGGAGACGTCTGCATAGAGGCAGCTGTCAGAACACGCACACTCGATTGTTCACCAAAACATATGCAGACGCGTCCTTAGCCTGTAGATTTGGATGCACAGAGTTCCCTGTGTTCGCAAGAGACAAGGGAATCGCGTCTGTGCGCACAGAAGCAATAGCGGACCGTTTCCCTCGGAGTGAACGCGAAAGAGCCGTCTATATACTCGCAGACACGCGAACGTGCCTCAATGCGGTCACAGAGGCAGCAGCTTTTGCACAGATGCTCCTGGTGATTCTGGCACTTTCCAGGCACACTCCTGAAAGTCGCGCACACTGCTGTTCACTCGCTAAACGACCTCTTGGGAAACACGTCTCCGGTCGACGGACCGCTCAGATTGCTTCTCGTGTAACTGTGAACTGTGTCAGCGCAGGGAATCCGTCTCTGTTGAGCAGATGTCAATCCTGCCTCGCCTTTGCTTTGTTGCCTCTACCAAGATGATTTCCCGTTTCTCTCTTCACTGGAGCAGGCAGACACAGCCAACGCACATCAAGTGTCAAGAGACACGCTCTGCTGAGCTCAACGCTTGTGCAGATGCACATGTGCGACGAAGTCAACACACGTGCTTGTGGAAAGAAAGAAAGGGACTCCCAGGCGTGTGGAGCGACGGGGAGAAAGAGCGGGCGCTGAGGAACACAGTTTCAAACAGACTGTCTCCACACAAACAGGCACCTGTCTGCAGGTATCCTAGATCTTGATTCTTGAACTTGAGGAAACACGCGTCTGAGCAAAACTCCCAAACGCTTCCAGGAAAGACACAGGCTCTCCCACAAGCACACAAGTGTTTGCCCTCAGCTATAGATCAGGGACAAGCCTGTGAAGAGCAACCAAAGAGCTCGTCCGTCTTTCCCTCAATAGATGGGAGTAGGCGCGCTTGCGGATGTGTGCGTGTGTGTGGCCACGCGTTTGCTTAGGCATCAGAGTGTGAAAAGGTAGGTGCTTTTCTCTAGCTGCGTGTGCGTGCACGTGGTGCTGGGTGCACATCCCTGGGTGCTCGTGGAAAGGTTTCTGCATGGTTTTCGCTGAGGAATCGTGTGTGTGCACATGGACAAAGAGAAGGCGCAGCAACCAGGTTCCAGCGCCGAAGAAGGCAAAAGGCGAGGTTTCCGGCGCTATCTCCTTCTCTCCCCAGAGCTAGTCGCGCAAAGCAAGCCGCTAAGCCGGCGACCGGCAAGAGAGCTACAACGAAGCATGCCGAACGGAGAAAATAGCAGCAGCTCATCTGTTCACACCTTGTTTCTGCCATGTGCTTGAACGCCAAGACGTTCGCGCTTCTGTGAGATGAAAGACGTCCTTCTGCATATGTGGTTGCTCACACCGGTGCACTTGTTAGTGTATCCATTCAGTCCTGGGCTGCGGGGCATTCAGAAGTGGCTCTGTGGAGACGTCTGCATAGAGGCAGCTGTCAGAACACGCACACTCGATTGTTCACCAAAACATATGCAGACGCGTCCTTAGCCTGTAGATTTGGATGCACAGAGTTCCCTGTGTTCGCAAGAGACAAGGGAATCGCGTCTGTGCGCACAGAAGCAATAGCGGACCGTTTCCCTCGGAGTGAACGCGAAAGAGCCGTCTATATACTCGCAGACACGCGAACGTGCCTCAATGCGGTCACAGAGGCAGCAGCTTTTGCACAGATGCTCCTGGTGATTCTGGCACTTTCCAGGCACACTCCTGAAAGTCGCGCACACTGCTGTTCACTCGCTAAACGACCTCTTGGGAAACACGTCTCCGGTCGACGGACCGCTCAGATTGCTTCTCGTGTAACTGTGAACTGTGTCAGCGCAGGGAATCCGTCTCTGTTGAGCAGATGTCAATCCTGCCTCGCTTTTGCTTTGTTGCCTCTACCAAGATGATTTCCCGTTTCTCTCTTCACTGGAGCAGGCAGACACAGCCAACGCACATCAAGTGTCAAGAGACACGCTCTGCTGAGCTCAACGCTTGTGCAGATGCACATGTGCGACGAAGTCAACACACGTGCTTGTGGAGAGAAAGAAAGGGACTCCCAGGCGTGTGGAGCGACGGGGAGAAAGAGCGGGCGCTGAGGAACACAGTTTCAAACAGACTGTCTCCACACAAACAGGCACCTGTCTGCAGGTATCCTACATCTTGATTCTTGAACTTGAGGAAACACGCGTCTGAGCAAAACTCCCAAACGCTTCCAGGAAAGACACAGGCTCTCCCACAAGCACACAAGTGTTTGCCCTCAGCTATAGATCAGGGACAAGCCTGTGAAGAGCAACCAAAGAGCTCGTCCGTCTTTCCCTCAATAGATGGGAGTAGGCGCGCTTGCGGATGTGTGCGTGTGTGTGGCCACGCGTTTGCTTAGGCATCAGTGTGTGAAAAGGTAGGTGCTTTTCTCTAGCTGCGTGTGCGTGCACGTGGTGCTGGGTGCACATCCCTGGGTGCTCGTGGAAAGGTTTCTGCATGGTTTTCGCTGAGGAATCGTGTGTGTGCACATGGACAAAGAGAAGGCGCAGCAACCAGGTTCCAGCGCCGAAGAAGGCAAAAGGCGAGGTTTCCGGCGCTATCTCCTTCTCTCCCCAGAGCTAGTCGCGCAAAGCAAGCCGCTAAGCCGGCGACCGGCAAGAGAGCTACAACGAAGCATGCCGAACGGAGAAAATAGCAGCAGCTCATCTGTTCACACCTTGTTTCTGCCATGTGCTTGAACGCCAAGACGTTCGCGCTTCTGTGAGATGAAAGACGTCCTTCTGCATATGTGGTTGCTCACACCGGTGCACTTGTTAGTGTATCCATTCAGTCCTGGGCTGCGGGGCATTCAGAAGTGGCTCTGTGGAGACGTCTGCATAGAGGCAGCTGTCAGAACACGCACACTCGATTGTTCACCAAAACATATGCAGACGCGTCCTTAGCCTGTAGATTTGGATGCACAGAGTTCCCTGTGTTCGCAAGAGACAAGGGAATCGCGTCTGTGCGCACAGAAGCAATAGCGGACCGTTTCCCTCGGAGTGAACGCGAAAGAGCCGTCTATATACTCGCAGACACGCGAACGTGCCTCAATGCGGTCACAGAGGCAGCAGCTTTTGCACAGATGCTCCTGGTGATTCTGGCACTTTCCAGGCACACTCCTGAAAGTCGCGCACACTGCTGTTCACTCGCTAAACGACCTCTTGGGAAACACGTCTCCGGTCGACGGACCGCTCAGATTGCTTCTCGTGTAACTGTGAACTGTGTCAGCGCAGGGAATCCGTCTCTGTTGAGCAGATGTCAATCCTGCCTCGCTTTTGCTTTGTTGCCTCTACCAAGATGATTTCCCGTTTCTCTCTTCACTGGAGCAGGCAGACACAGCCAACGCACATCAAGTGTCAAGAGACACGCTCTGCTGAGCTCAACGCTTGTGCAGATGCACATGTGCGACGAAGTCAACACACGTGCTTGTGGAGAGAAAGAAAGGGACTCCCAGGCGTGTGGAGCGACGGGGAGAAAGAGCGGGCGCTGAGGAACACAGTTTCAAACAGACTGTCTCCACACAAACAGGCACCTGTCTGCAGGTATCCTACATCTTGATTCTTGAACTTGAGGAAACACGCGTCTGAGCAAAACTCCCAAACGCTTCCAGGAAAGACACAGGCTCTCCCACAAGCACACAAGTGTTTGCCCTCAGCTATAGATCAGGGACAAGCCTGTGAAGAGCAACCAAAGAGCTCGTCCGTCTTTCCCTCAATAGATGGGAGTAGGCGCGCTTGCGGATGTGTGCGTGTGTGTGGCCACGCGTTTGCTTAGGCATCAGTGTGTGAAAAGGTAGGTGCTTTTCTCTAGCTGCGTGTGCGTGCACGTGGTGCTGGGTGCACATCCCTGGGTGCTCGTGGAAAGGTTTCTGCATGGTTTTCGCTGAGGAATCGTGTGTGTGCACATGGACAAAGAGAAGGCGCAGCAACCAGGTTCCAGCGCCGAAGAAGGCAAAAGGCGAGGTTTCCGGCGCTATCTCCTTCTCTCCCCAGAGCTAGTCGCGCAAAGCAAGCCGCTAAGCCGGCGACCGGCAAGAGAGCTACAACGAAGCATGCCGAACGGAGAAAATAGCAGCAGCTCATCTGTTCACACCTTGTTTCTGCCATGTGCTTGAACGCCAAGACGTTCGCGCTTCTGTGAGATGAAAGACGTCCTTCTGCATATGTGGTTGCTCACACCGGTGCACTTGTTAGTGTATCCATTCAGTCCTGGGCTGCGGGGCATTCAGAAGTGGCTCTGTGGAGACGTCTGCATAGAGGCAGCTGTCAGAACACGCACACTCGATTGTTCACCAAAACATATGCAGACGCGTCCTTAGCCTGTAGATTTGGATGCACAGAGTTCCCTGTGTTCGCAAGAGACAAGGGAATCGCGTCTGTGCGCACAGAAGCAATAGCGGACCGTTTCCCTCGGAGTGAACGCGAAAGAGCCGTCTATATACTCGCAGACACGCGAACGTGCCTCAATGCGGTCACAGAGGCAGCAGCTTTTGCACAGATGCTCCTGGTGATTCTGGCACTTTCCAGGCACACTCCTGAAAGTCGCGCACACTGCTGTTCACTCGCTAAACGACCTCTTGGGAAACACGTCTCCGGTCGACGGACCGCTCAGATTGCTTCTCGTGTAACTGTGAACTGTGTCAGCGCAGGGAATCCGTCTCTGTTGAGCAGATGTCAATCCTGCCTCGCCTTTGCTTTGTTGCCTCTACCAAGATGATTTCCCGTTTCTCTCTTCACTGGAGCAGGCAGACACAGCCAACGCACATCAAGTGTCAAGAGACACGCTCTGCTGAGCTCAACGCTTGTGCAGATGCACATGTGCGACGAAGTCAACACACGTGCTTGTGGAAAGAAAGAAAGGGACTCCCAGGCGTGTGGAGCGACGGGGAGAAAGAGCGGGCGCTGAGGAACACAGTTTCAAACAGACTGTCTCCACACAAACAGGCACCTGTCTGCAGGTATCCTAGATCTTGATTCTTGAACTTGAGGAAACACGCGTCTGAGCAAAACTCCCAAACGCTTCCAGGAAAGACACAGGCTCTCCCACAAGCACACAAGTGTTTGCCCTCAGCTATAGATCAGGGACAAGCCTGTGAAGAGCAACCAAAGAGCTCGTCCGTCTTTCCCTCAATAGATGGGAGTAGGCGCGCTTGCGGATGTGTGCGTGTGTGTGGCCACGCGTTTGCTTAGGCATCAGAGTGTGAAAAGGTAGGTGCTTTTCTCTAGCTGCGTGTGCGTGCACGTGGTGCTGGGTGCACATCCCTGGGTGCTCGTGGAAAGGTTTCTGCATGGTTTTCGCTGAGGAATCGTGTGTGTGCACATGGACAAAGAGAAGGCGCAGCAACCAGGTTCCAGCGCCGAAGAAGGCAAAAGGCGAGGTTTCCGGCGCTATCTCCTTCTCTCCCCAGAGCTAGTCGCGCAAAGCAAGCCGCTAAGCCGGCGACCGGCAAGAGAGCTACAACGAAGCATGCCGAACGGAGAAAATAGCAGCAGCTCATCTGTTCACACCTTGTTTCTGCCATGTGCTTGAACGCCAAGACGTTCGCGCTTCTGTGAGATGAAAGACGTCCTTCTGCATATGTGGTTGCTCACACCGGTGCACTTGTTAGTGTATCCATTCAGTCCTGGGCTGCGGGGCATTCAGAAGTGGCTCTGTGGAGACGTCTGCATAGAGGCAGCTGTCAGAACACGCACACTCGATTGTTCACCAAAACATATGCAGACGCGTCCTTAGCCTGTAGATTTGGATGCACAGAGTTCCCTGTGTTCGCAAGAGACAAGGGAATCGCGTCTGTGCGCACAGAAGCAATAGCGGACCGTTTCCCTCGGAGTGAACGCGAAAGAGCCGTCTATATACTCGCAGACACGCGAACGTGCCTCAATGCGGTCACAGAGGCAGCAGCTTTTGCACAGATGCTCCTGGTGATTCTGGCACTTTCCAGGCACACTCCTGAAAGTCGCGCACACTGCTGTTCACTCGCTAAACGACCTCTTGGGAAACACGTCTCCGGTCGACGGACCGCTCAGATTGCTTCTCGTGTAACTGTGAACTGTGTCAGCGCAGGGAATCCGTCTCTGTTGAGCAGATGTCAATCCTGCCTCGCTTTTGCTTTGTTGCCTCTACCAAGATGATTTCCCGTTTCTCTCTTCACTGGAGCAGGCAGACACAGCCAACGCACATCAAGTGTCAAGAGACACGCTCTGCTGAGCTCAACGCTTGTGCAGATGCACATGTGCGACGAAGTCAACACACGTGCTTGTGGAGAGAAAGAAAGGGACTCCCAGGCGTGTGGAGCGACGGGGAGAAAGAGCGGGCGCTGAGGAACACAGTTTCAAACAGACTGTCTCCACACAAACAGGCACCTGTCTGCAGGTATCCTACATCTTGATTCTTGAACTTGAGGAAACACGCGTCTGAGCAAAACTCCCAAACGCTTCCAGGAAAGACACAGGCTCTCCCACAAGCACACAAGTGTTTGCCCTCAGCTATAGATCAGGGACAAGCCTGTGAAGAGCAACCAAAGAGCTCGTCCGTCTTTCCCTCAATAGATGGGAGTAGGCGCGCTTGCGGATGTGTGCGTGTGTGTGGCCACGCGTTTGCTTAGGCATCAGTGTGTGAAAAGGTAGGTGCTTTTCTCTAGCTGCGTGTGCGTGCACGTGGTGCTGGGTGCACATCCCTGGGTGCTCGTGGAAAGGTTTCTGCATGGTTTTCGCTGAGGAATCGTGTGTGTGCACATGGACAAAGAGAAGGCGCAGCAACCAGGTTCCAGCGCCGAAGAAGGCAAAAGGCGAGGTTTCCGGCGCTATCTCCTTCTCTCCCCAGAGCTAGTCGCGCAAAGCAAGCCGCTAAGCCGGCGACCGGCAAGAGAGCTACAACGAAGCATGCCGAACGGAGAAAATAGCAGCAGCTCATCTGTTCACACCTTGTTTCTGCCATGTGCTTGAACGCCAAGACGTTCGCGCTTCTGTGAGATGAAAGACGTCCTTCTGCATATGTGGTTGCTCACACCGGTGCACTTGTTAGTGTATCCATTCAGTCCTGGGCTGCGGGGCATTCAGAAGTGGCTCTGTGGAGACGTCTGCATAGAGGCAGCTGTCAGAACACGCACACTCGATTGTTCACCAAAACATATGCAGACGCGTCCTTAGCCTGTAGATTTGGATGCACAGAGTTCCCTGTGTTCGCAAGAGACAAGGGAATCGCGTCTGTGCGCACAGAAGCAATAGCGGACCGTTTCCCTCGGAGTGAACGCGAAAGAGCCGTCTATATACTCGCAGACACGCGAACGTGCCTCAATGCGGTCACAGAGGCAGCAGCTTTTGCACAGATGCTCCTGGTGATTCTGGCACTTTCCAGGCACACTCCTGAAAGTCGCGCACACTGCTGTTCACTCGCTAAACGACCTCTTGGGAAACACGTCTCCGGTCGACGGACCGCTCAGATTGCTTCTCGTGTAACTGTGAACTGTGTCAGCGCAGGGAATCCGTCTCTGTTGAGCAGATGTCAATCCTGCCTCGCCTTTGCTTTCTTGCCTCTACCAAGATGATTTCCCGTTTCTCTCTTCACTGGAGCAGGCAGACACAGCCAACGCACATCAAGTGTCAAGAGACACGCTCTGCTGAGCTCAACGCTTGTGCAGATGCACATGTGCGACGAAGTCAACACACGTGCTTGTGGAAAGAAAGAAAGGGACTCCCAGGCGTGTGGAGCGACGGGGAGAAAGAGCGGGCGCTGAGGAACACAGTTTCAAACAGACTGTCTCCACACAAACAGGCACCTGTCTGCAGGTATCCTAGATCTTGATTCTTGAACTTGAGGAAACACGCGTCTGAGCAAAACTCCCAAACGCTTCCAGGAAAGACACAGGCTCTCCCACAAGCACACAAGTGTTTGCCCTCAGCTATAGATCAGGGACAAGCCTGTGAAGAGCAACCAAAGAGCTCGTCCGTCTTTCCCTCAATAGATGGGAGTAGGCGCGCTTGCGGATGTGTGCGTGTGTGTGGCCACGCGTTTGCTTAGGCATCAGAGTGTGAAAAGGTAGGTGCTTTTCTCTAGCTGCGTGTGCGTGCACGTGGTGCTGGGTGCACATCCCTGGGTGCTCGTGGAAAGGTTTCTGCATGGTTTTCGCTGAGGAATCGTGTGTGTGCACATGGACAAAGAGAAGGCGCAGCAACCAGGTTCCAGCGCCGAAGAAGGCAAAAGGCGAGGTTTCCGGCGCTATCTCCTTCTCTCCCCAGAGCTAGTCGCGCAAAGCAAGCCGCTAAGCCGGCGACCGGCAAGAGAGCTACAACGAAGCATGCCGAACGGAGAAAATAGCAGCAGCTCATCTGTTCACACCTTGTTTCTGCCATGTGCTTGAACGCCAAGACGTTCGCGCTTCTGTGAGATGAAAGACGTCCTTCTGCATATGTGGTTGCTCACACCGGTGCACTTGTTAGTGTATCCATTCAGTCCTGGGCTGCGGGGCATTCAGAAGTGGCTCTGTGGAGACGTCTGCATAGAGGCAGCTGTCAGAACACGCACACTCGATTGTTCACCAAAACATATGCAGACGCGTCCTTAGCCTGTAGATTTGGATGCACAGAGTTCCCTGTGTTCGCAAGAGACAAGGGAATCGCGTCTGTGCGCACAGAAGCAATAGCGGACCGTTTCCCTCGGAGTGAACGCGAAAGAGCCGTCTATATACTCGCAGACACGCGAACGTGCCTCAATGCGGTCACAGAGGCAGCAGCTTTTGCACAGATGCTCCTGGTGATTCTGGCACTTTCCAGGCACACTCCTGAAAGTCGCGCACACTGCTGTTCACTCGCTAAACGACCTCTTGGGAAACACGTCTCCGGTCGACGGACCGCTCAGATTGCTTCTCGTGTAACTGTGAACTGTGTCAGCGCAGGGAATCCGTCTCTGTTGAGCAGATGTCAATCCTGCCTCGCTTTTGCTTTGTTGCCTCTACCAAGATGATTTCCCGTTTCTCTCTTCACTGGAGCAGGCAGACACAGCCAACGCACATCAAGTGTCAAGAGACACGCTCTGCTGAGCTCAACGCTTGTGCAGATGCACATGTGCGACGAAGTCAACACACGTGCTTGTGGAGAGAAAGAAAGGGACTCCCAGGCGTGTGGAGCGACGGGGAGAAAGAGCGGGCGCTGAGGAACACAGTTTCAAACAGACTGTCTCCACACAAACAGGCACCTGTCTGCAGGTATCCTAGATCTTGATTCTTGAACTTGAGGAAACACGCGTCTGAGCAAAACTCCCAAACGCTTCCAGGAAAGACACAGGCTCTCCCACAAGCACACAAGTGTTTGCCCTCAGCTATAGATCAGGGACAAGCCTGTGAAGAGATGCCCTGCTATTCTTTCGCCTTATGGCATCATGTGTTTCGTTCCTCTTGGAGATCGATTGTTAAACGTCTTTCCTAGGGCGACTGTGAAGCATTTGCCAGCGGAGGAGAAGTAGCACGGAGCAGCATTCAGTACTGCCTACGAGTGTCTTTGCTACCCTACTAGCGGAGCTCCAAGAACAGGCACACATCTTCAGGTACCTTCCAAATGTGGATTCCCCTGCAGCCCCGTAGGCGGGCGTGCAGTACGCCAACCGTCAACGGACGTTTTTCCCCTCAAGCCTGTCAGGACGTTGCTCGTCCGTCTTTCCCTCAATAGATGGGAGTAGGCGCGCTTGCGGATGTGTGCGTGTGTGTGGCCACGCGTTTGCTTAGGCTTCAGTGTGTGAAAAGGTAGGTGCTTTTCTCTAGCTGCGTGTGCGTGCACGTGGTGCTGGGTGCACATCCCTGGGTGCTCGTGGAAAGGTTTCTGCATGGTTTTCGCTGAGGAATCGTGTGTGTGCACATGGACAAAGAGAAGGCGCAGCAACCAGGTTCCAGCGCCGAAGAAGGCAAAAGGCGAGGTTTCCGGCGCTATCTCCTTCTCTCCCCAGAGCTAGTCGCGCAAAGCAAGCCGCTAAGCCGGCGACCGGCAAGAGAGCTACAACGAAGCATGCCGAACGGAGAAAATAGCAGCAGCTCATCTGTTCACACCTTGTTTCTGCCATGTGCTTGAACGCCAAGACGTTCGCGCTTCTGTGAGATGAAAGACGTCCTTCTGCATATGTGGTTGCTCACACCGGTGCACTTGTTAGTGTATCCATTCAGTCCTGGGCTGCGGGGCATTCAGAAGTGGCTCTGTGGAGACGTCTGCATAGAGGCAGCTGTCAGAACACGCACACTCGATTGTTCACCAAAACATATGCAGACGCGTCCTTAGCCTGTAGATTTGGATGCACAGAGTTCCCTGTGTTCGCAAGAGACAAGGGAATCGCGTCTGTGCGCACAGAAGCAATAGCGGACCGTTTCCCTCGGAGTGAACGCGAAAGAGCCGTCTATATACTCGCAGACACGCGAACGTGCCTCAATGCGGTCACAGAGGCAGCAGCTTTTGCACAGATGCTCCTGGTGATTCTGGCACTTTCCAGGCACACTCCTGAAAGTCGCGCACACTGCTGTTCACTCGCTAAACGACCTCTTGGGAAACACGTCTCCGGTCGACGGACCGCTCAGATTGCTTCTCGTGTAACTGTGAACTGTGTCAGCGCAGGGAATCCGTCTCTGTTGAGCAGATGTCAATCCTGCCTCGCTTTTGCTTTGTTGCCTCTACCAAGATGATTTCCCGTTTCTCTCTTCACTGGAGCAGGCAGACACAGCCAACGCACATCAAGTGTCAAGAGACACGCTCTGCTGAGCTCAACGCTTGTGCAGATGCACATGTGCGACGAAGTCAACACACGTGCTTGTGGAGAGAAAGAAAGGGACTCCCAGGCGTGTGGAGCGACGGGGAGAAAGAGCGGGCGCTGAGGAACACAGTTTCAAACAGACTGTCTCCACACAAACAGGCACCTGTCTGCAGGTATCCTAGATCTTGATTCTTGAACTTGAGGAAACACGCGTCTGAGCAAAACTCCCAAACGCTTCCAGGAAAGACACAGGCTCTCCCACAAGCACACAAGTGTTTGCCCTCAGCTATAGATCAGGGACAAGCCTGTGAAGAGATGCCCTGCTATTCTTTCGCCTTATGGCATCATGTGTTTCGTTCCTCTTGGAGATCGATTGTTAAACGTCTTTCCTAGGGCGACTGTGAAGCATTTGCCAGCGGAGGAGAAGTAGCACGGAGCAGCATTCAGTACTGCCTACGAGTGTCTTTGCTACCCTACTAGCGGAGCTCCAAGAACAGGCACACATCTTCAGGTACCTTCCAAATGTGGATTCCCCTGCAGCCCCGTAGGCGGGCGTGCAGTACGCCAACCGTCAACGGACGTTTTTCCCCTCAAGCCTGTCAGGACGTTGCTCGTCCGTCTTTCCCTCAATAGATGGGAGTAGGCGCGCTTGCGGATGTGTGCGTGTGTGTGGCCACGCGTTTGCTTAGGCATCAGTGTGTGAAAAGGTAGGTGCTTTTCTCTAGCTGCGTGTGCGTGCACGTGGTGCTGGGTGCACATCCCTGGGTGCTCGTGGAAAGGTTTCTGCATGGTTTTCGCTGAGGAATCGTGTGTGTGCACATGGACAAAGAGAAGGCGCAGCAACCAGGTTCCAGCGCCGAAGAAGGCAAAAGGCGAGGTTTCCGGCGCTATCTCCTTCTCTCCCCAGAGCTAGTCGCGCAAAGCAAGCCGCTAAGCCGGCGACCGGCAAGAGAGCTACAACGAAGCATGCCGAACGGAGAAAATAGCAGCAGCTCATCTGTTCACACCTTGTTTCTGCCATGTGCTTGAACGCCAAGACGTTCGCGCTTCTGTGAGATGAAAGACGTCCTTCTGCATATGTGGTTGCTCACACCGGTGCACTTGTTAGTGTATCCATTCAGTCCTGGGCTGCGGGGCATTCAGAAGTGGCTCTGTGGAGACGTCTGCATAGAGGCAGCTGTCAGAACACGCACACTCGATTGTTCACCAAAACATATGCAGACGCGTCCTTAGCCTGTAGATTTGGATGCACAGAGTTCCCTGTGTTCGCAAGAGACAAGGGAATCGCGTCTGTGCGCACAGAAGCAATAGCGGACCGTTTCCCTCGGAGTGAACGCGAAAGAGCCGTCTATATACTCGCAGACACGCGAACGTGCCTCAATGCGGTCACAGAGGCAGCAGCTTTTGCACAGATGCTCCTGGTGATTCTGGCACTTTCCAGGCACACTCCTGAAAGTCGCGCACACTGCTGTTCACTCGCTAAACGACCTCTTGGGAAACACGTCTCCGGTCGACGGACCGCTCAGATTGCTTCTCGTGTAACTGTGAACTGTGTCAGCGCAGGGAATCCGTCTCTGTTGAGCAGATGTCAATCCTGCCTCGCTTTTGCTTTGTTGCCTCTACCAAGATGATTTCCCGTTTCTCTCTTCACTGGAGCAGGCAGACACAGCCAACGCACATCAAGTGTCAAGAGACACGCTCTGCTGAGCTCAACGCTTGTGCAGATGCACATGTGCGACGAAGTCAACACACGTGCTTGTGGAGAGAAAGAAAGGGACTCCCAGGCGTGTGGAGCGACGGGGAGAAAGAGCGGGCGCTGAGGAACACAGTTTCAAACAGACTGTCTCCACACAAACAGGCACCTGTCTGCAGGTATCCTAGATCTTGATTCTTGAACTTGAGGAAACACGCGTCTGAGCAAAACTCCCAAACGCTTCCAGGAAAGACACAGGCTCTCCCACAAGCACACAAGTGTTTGCCCTCAGCTATAGATCAGGGACAAGCCTGTGAAGAGCAACCAAAGAGCTCGTCCGTCTTTCCCTCAATAGATGGGAGTAGGCGCGCTTGCGGATGTGTGCGTGTGTGTGGCCACGCGTTTGCTTAGGCATCAGT
This sequence comes from Patagioenas fasciata, assembly GCF_037038585.1. Classification (NCBI taxonomy): domain Eukaryota; kingdom Metazoa; phylum Chordata; class Aves; order Columbiformes; family Columbidae; genus Patagioenas; species Patagioenas fasciata. The sequence continues at coordinate 83,435 of NW_027288779.1, read as the reverse complement.
GTGTGAAAAGGTAGGTGCTTTTCTCTAGCTGCGTGTGCGTGCACGTGGTGCTGGGTGCACATCCCTGGGTGCTCGTGGAAAGGTTTCTGCATGGTTTTCGCTGAGGAATCGTGTGTGTGCACATGGACAAAGAGAAGGCGCAGCAACCAGGTTCCAGCGCCGAAGAAGGCAAAAGGCGAGGTTTCCGACGCTATCTCCTTCTCTCCCCAGAGCTAGTCGCGCAAAGCAAGCCGCTAAGCCGGCGACCGGCAAGAGAGCTACAACGAAGCATGCCGAACGGAGAAAATAGCAGCAGCTCATCTGTTCACACCTTGTTTCTGCCATGTGCTTGAACGCCAAGACGTTCGCGCTTCTGTGAGATGAAAGACGTCCTTCTGCATATGTGGTTGCTCACACCGGTGCACTTGTTAGTGTATCCATTCAGTCCTGGGCTGCGGGGCATTCAGAAGTGGCTCTGTGGAGACGTCTGCATAGAGGCAGCTGTCAGAACACGCACACTCGATTGTTCACCAAAACATATGCAGACGCGTCCTTAGCCTGTAGATTTGGATGCACAGAGTTCCCTGTGTTCGCAAGAGACAAGGGAATCGCGTCTGTGCGCACAGAAGCAATAGCGGACCGTTTCCCTCGGAGTGAACGCGAAAGAGCCGTCTATATACTCGCAGACACGCGAACGTGCCTCAATGCGGTCACAGAGGCAGCAGCTTTTGCACAGATGCTCCTGGTGATTCTGGCACTTTCCAGGCACACTCCTGAAAGTCGCGCACACTGCTGTTCACTCGCTAAACGACCTCTTGGGAAACACGTCTCCGGTCGACGGACCGCTCAGATTGCTTCTCGTGTAACTGTGAACTGTGTCAGCGCAGGGAATCCGTCTCTGTTGAGCAGATGTCAATCCTGCCTCGCTTTTGCTTTGTTGCCTCTACCAAGATGATTTCCCGTTTCTCTCTTCACTGGAGCAGGCAGACACAGCCAACGCACATCAAGTGTCAAGAGACACGCTCTGCTGAGCTCAACGCTTGTGCAGATGCACATGTGCGACGAAGTCAACACACGTGCTTGTGGAGAGAAAGAAAGGGACTCCCAGGCGTGTGGAGCGACGGGGAGAAAGAGCGGGCGCTGAGGAACACAGTTTCAAACAGACTGTCTCCACACAAACAGGCACCTGTCTGCAGGTATCCTAGATCTTGATTCTTGAACTTGAGGAAACACGCGTCTGAGCAAAACTCCCAAACGCTTCCAGGAAAGACACAGGCTCTCCCACAAGCACACAAGTGTTTGCCCTCAGCTATAGATCAGGGACAAGCCTGTGAAGAGATGCCCTGCTATTCTTTCGCCTTATGGCATCATGTGTTTCGTTCCTCTTGGAGATCGATTGTTAAACGTCTTTCCTAGGGCGACTGTGAAGCATTTGCCAGCGGAGGAGAAGTAGCACGGAGCAGCATTCAGTACTGCCTACGAGTGTCTTTGCTACCCTACTAGCGGAGCTCCAAGAACAGGCACACATCTTCAGGTACCTTCCAAATGTGGATTCCCCTGCAGCCCCGTAGGCGGGCGTGCAGTACGCCAACCGTCAACGGACGTTTTTCCCCTCAAGCCTGTCAGGACGTTGCTCGTCCGTCTTTCCCTCAATAGATGGGAGTAGGCGCGCTTGCGGATGTGTGCGTGTGTGTGGCCACGCGTTTGCTTAGGCATCAGTGTGTGAAAAGGTAGGTGCTTTTCTCTAGCTGCGTGTGCGTGCACGTGGTGCTGGGTGCACATCCCTGGGTGCTCGTGGAAAGGTTTCTGCATGGTTTTCGCTGAGGAATCGTGTGTGTGCACATGGACAAAGAGAAGGCGCAGCAACCAGGTTCCAGCGCCGAAGAAGGCAAAAGGCGAGGTTTCCGGCGCTATCTCCTTCTCTCCCCAGAGCTAGTCGCGCAAAGCAAGCCGCTAAGCCGGCGACCGGCAAGAGAGCTACAACGAAGCATGCCGAACGGAGAAAATAGCAGCAGCTCATCTGTTCACACCTTGTTTCTGCCATGTGCTTGAACACCAAGACGTTCGCGCTTCTGTGAGATGAAAGACGTCCTTCTGCATATGTGGTTGCTCACACCGGTGCACTTGTTAGTGTATCCATTCAGTCCTGGGCTGCGGGGCATTCAGAAGTGGCTCTGTGGAGACGTCTGCATAGAGGCAGCTGTCAGAACACGCACACTCGATTGTTCACCAAAACATATGCAGACGCGTCCTTAGCCTGTAGATTTGGATGCACAGAGTTCCCTGTGTTCGCAAGAGACAAGGGAATCGCGTCTGTGCGCACAGAAGCAATAGCGGACCGTTTCCCTCGGAGTGAACGCGAAAGAGCCGTCTATATACTCGCAGACACGCGAACGTGCCTCAATGCGGTCACAGAGGCAGCAGCTTTTGCACAGATGCTCCTGGTGATTCTGGCACTTTCCAGGCACACTCCTGAAAGTCGCGCACACTGCTGTTCACTCGCTAAACGACCTCTTGGGAAACACGTCTCCGGTCGACGGACCGCTCAGATTGCTTCTCGTGTAACTGTGAACTGTGTCAGCGCAGGGAATCCGTCTCTGTTGAGCAGATGTCAATCCTGCCTCGCTTTTGCTTTGTTGCCTCTACCAAGATGATTTCCCGTTTCTCTCTTCACTGGAGCAGGCAGACACAGCCAACGCACATCAAGTGTCAAGAGACACGCTCTGCTGAGCTCAACGCTTGTGCAGATGCACATGTGCGACGAAGTCAACACACGTGCTTGTGGAGAGAAAGAAAGGGACTCCCAGGCGTGTGGAGCGACGGGGAGAAAGAGCGGGCGCTGAGGAACACAGTTTCAAACAGACTGTCTCCACACAAACAGGCACCTGTCTGCAGGTATCCTACATCTTGATTCTTGAACTTGAGGAAACACGCGTCTGAGCAAAACTCCCAAACGCTTCCAGGAAAGACACAGGCTCTCCCACAAGCACACAAGTGTTTGCCCTCAGCTATAGATCAGGGACAAGCCTGTGAAGAGCAACCAAAGAGCTCGTCCGTCTTTCCCTCAATAGATGGGAGTAGGCGCGCTTGCGGATGTGTGCGTGTGTGTGGCCACGCGTTTGCTTAGGCATCAGTGTGTGAAAAGGTAGGTGCTTTTCTCTAGCTGCGTGTGCGTGCACGTGGTGCTGGGTGCACATCCCTGGGTGCTCGTGGAAAGGTTTCTGCATGGTTTTCGCTGAGGAATCGTGTGTGTGCACATGGACAAAGAGAAGGCGCAGCAACCAGGTTCCAGCGCCGAAGAAGGCAAAAGGCGAGGTTTCCGGCGCTATCTCCTTCTCTCCCCAGAGCTAGTCGCGCAAAGCAAGCCGCTAAGCCGGCGACCGGCAAGAGAGCTACAACGAAGCATGCCGAACGGAGAAAATAGCAGCAGCTCATCTGTTCACACCTTGTTTCTGCCATGTGCTTGAACGCCAAGACGTTCGCGCTTCTGTGAGATGAAAGACGTCCTTCTGCATATGTGGTTGCTCACACCGGTGCACTTGTTAGTGTATCCATTCAGTCCTGGGCTGCGGGGCATTCAGAAGTGGCTCTGTGGAGACGTCTGCATAGAGGCAGCTGTCAGAACACGCACACTCGATTGTTCACCAAAACATATGCAGACGCGTCCTTAGCCTGTAGATTTGGATGCACAGAGTTCCCTGTGTTCGCAAGAGACAAGGGAATCGCGTCTGTGCGCACAGAAGCAATAGCGGACCGTTTCCCTCGGAGTGAACGCGAAAGAGCCGTCTATATACTCGCAGACACGCGAACGTGCCTCAATGCGGTCACAGAGGCAGCAGCTTTTGCACAGATGCTCCTGGTGATTCTGGCACTTTCCAGGCACACTCCTGAAAGTCGCGCACACTGCTGTTCACTCGCTAAACGACCTCTTGGGAAACACGTCTCCGGTCGACGGACCGCTCAGATTGCTTCTCGTGTAACTGTGAACTGTGTCAGCGCAGGGAATCCGTCTCTGTTGAGCAGATGTCAATCCTGCCTCGCCTTTGCTTTGTTGCCTCTACCAAGATGATTTCCCGTTTCTCTCTTCACTGGAGCAGGCAGACACAGCCAACGCACATCAAGTGTCAAGAGACACGCTCTGCTGAGCTCAACGCTTGTGCAGATGCACATGTGCGACGAAGTCAACACACGTGCTTGTGGAAAGAAAGAAAGGGACTCCCAGGCGTGTGGAGCGACGGGGAGAAAGAGCGGGCGCTGAGGAACACAGTTTCAAACAGACTGTCTCCACACAAACAGGCACCTGTCTGCAGGTATCCTAGATCTTGATTCTTGAACTTGAGGAAACACGCGTCTGAGCAAAACTCCCAAACGCTTCCAGGAAAGACACAGGCTCTCCCACAAGCACACAAGTGTTTGCCCTCAGCTATAGATCAGGGACAAGCCTGTGAAGAGCAACCAAAGAGCTCGTCCGTCTTTCCCTCAATAGATGGGAGTAGGCGCGCTTGCGGATGTGTGCGTGTGTGTGGCCACGCGTTTGCTTAGGCATCAGAGTGTGAAAAGGTAGGTGCTTTTCTCTAGCTGCGTGTGCGTGCACGTGGTGCTGGGTGCACATCCCTGGGTGCTCGTGGAAAGGTTTCTGCATGGTTTTCGCTGAGGAATCGTGTGTGTGCACATGGACAAAGAGAAGGCGCAGCAACCAGGTTCCAGCGCCGAAGAAGGCAAAAGGCGAGGTTTCCGGCGCTATCTCCTTCTCTCCCCAGAGCTAGTCGCGCAAAGCAAGCCGCTAAGCCGGCGACCGGCAAGAGAGCTACAACGAAGCATGCCGAACGGAGAAAATAGCAGCAGCTCATCTGTTCACACCTTGTTTCTGCCATGTGCTTGAACGCCAAGACGTTCGCGCTTCTGTGAGATGAAAGACGTCCTTCTGCATATGTGGTTGCTCACACCGGTGCACTTGTTAGTGTATCCATTCAGTCCTGGGCTGCGGGGCATTCAGAAGTGGCTCTGTGGAGACGTCTGCATAGAGGCAGCTGTCAGAACACGCACACTCGATTGTTCACCAAAACATATGCAGACGCGTCCTTAGCCTGTAGATTTGGATGCACAGAGTTCCCTGTGTTCGCAAGAGACAAGGGAATCGCGTCTGTGCGCACAGAAGCAATAGCGGACCGTTTCCCTCGGAGTGAACGCGAAAGAGCCGTCTATATACTCGCAGACACGCGAACGTGCCTCAATGCGGTCACAGAGGCAGCAGCTTTTGCACAGATGCTCCTGGTGATTCTGGCACTTTCCAGGCACACTCCTGAAAGTCGCGCACACTGCTGTTCACTCGCTAAACGACCTCTTGGGAAACACGTCTCCGGTCGACGGACCGCTCAGATTGCTTCTCGTGTAACTGTGAACTGTGTCAGCGCAGGGAATCCGTCTCTGTTGAGCAGATGTCAATCCTGCCTCGCTTTTGCTTTGTTGCCTCTACCAAGATGATTTCCCGTTTCTCTCTTCACTGGAGCAGGCAGACACAGCCAACGCACATCAAGTGTCAAGAGACACGCTCTGCTGAGCTCAACGCTTGTGCAGATGCACATGTGCGACGAAGTCAACACACGTGCTTGTGGAGAGAAAGAAAGGGACTCCCAGGCGTGTGGAGCGACGGGGAGAAAGAGCGGGCGCTGAGGAACACAGTTTCAAACAGACTGTCTCCACACAAACAGGCACCTGTCTGCAGGTATCCTACATCTTGATTCTTGAACTTGAGGAAACACGCGTCTGAGCAAAACTCCCAAACGCTTCCAGGAAAGACACAGGCTCTCCCACAAGCACACAAGTGTTTGCCCTCAGCTATAGATCAGGGACAAGCCTGTGAAGAGCAACCAAAGAGCTCGTCCGTCTTTCCCTCAATAGATGGGAGTAGGCGCGCTTGCGGATGTGTGCGTGTGTGTGGCCACGCGTTTGCTTAGGCATCAGTGTGTGAAAAGGTAGGTGCTTTTCTCTAGCTGCGTGTGCGTGCACGTGGTGCTGGGTGCACATCCCTGGGTGCTCGTGGAAAGGTTTCTGCATGGTTTTCGCTGAGGAATCGTGTGTGTGCACATGGACAAAGAGAAGGCGCAGCAACCAGGTTCCAGCGCCGAAGAAGGCAAAAGGCGAGGTTTCCGGCGCTATCTCCTTCTCTCCCCAGAGCTAGTCGCGCAAAGCAAGCCGCTAAGCCGGCGACCGGCAAGAGAGCTACAACGAAGCATGCCGAACGGAGAAAATAGCAGCAGCTCATCTGTTCACACCTTGTTTCTGCCATGTGCTTGAACGCCAAGACGTTCGCGCTTCTGTGAGATGAAAGACGTCCTTCTGCATATGTGGTTGCTCACACCGGTGCACTTGTTAGTGTATCCATTCAGTCCTGGGCTGCGGGGCATTCAGAAGTGGCTCTGTGGAGACGTCTGCATAGAGGCAGCTGTCAGAACACGCACACTCGATTGTTCACCAAAACATATGCAGACGCGTCCTTAGCCTGTAGATTTGGATGCACAGAGTTCCCTGTGTTCGCAAGAGACAAGGGAATCGCGTCTGTGCGCACAGAAGCAATAGCGGACCGTTTCCCTCGGAGTGAACGCGAAAGAGCCGTCTATATACTCGCAGACACGCGAACGTGCCTCAATGCGGTCACAGAGGCAGCAGCTTTTGCACAGATGCTCCTGGTGATTCTGGCACTTTCCAGGCACACTCCTGAAAGTCGCGCACACTGCTGTTCACTCGCTAAACGACCTCTTGGGAAACACGTCTCCGGTCGACGGACCGCTCAGATTGCTTCTCGTGTAACTGTGAACTGTGTCAGCGCAGGGAATCCGTCTCTGTTGAGCAGATGTCAATCCTGCCTCGCCTTTGCTTTGTTGCCTCTACCAAGATGATTTCCCGTTTCTCTCTTCACTGGAGCAGGCAGACACAGCCAACGCACATCAAGTGTCAAGAGACACGCTCTGCTGAGCTCAACGCTTGTGCAGATGCACATGTGCGACGAAGTCAACACACGTGCTTGTGGAAAGAAAGAAAGGGACTCCCAGGCGTGTGGAGCGACGGGGAGAAAGAGCGGGCGCTGAGGAACACAGTTTCAAACAGACTGTCTCCACACAAACAGGCACCTGTCTGCAGGTATCCTAGATCTTGATTCTTGAACTTGAGGAAACACGCGTCTGAGCAAAACTCCCAAACGCTTCCAGGAAAGACACAGGCTCTCCCACAAGCACACAAGTGTTTGCCCTCAGCTATAGATCAGGGACAAGCCTGTGAAGAGCAACCAAAGAGCTCGTCCGTCTTTCCCTCAATAGATGGGAGTAGGCGCGCTTGCGGATGTGTGCGTGTGTGTGGCCACGCGTTTGCTTAGGCATCAGAGTGTGAAAAGGTAGGTGCTTTTCTCTAGCTGCGTGTGCGTGCACGTGGTGCTGGGTGCACATCCCTGGGTGCTCGTGGAAAGGTTTCTGCATGGTTTTCGCTGAGGAATCGTGTGTGTGCACATGGACAAAGAGAAGGCGCAGCAACCAGGTTCCAGCGCCGAAGAAGGCAAAAGGCGAGGTTTCCGGCGCTATCTCCTTCTCTCCCCAGAGCTAGTCGCGCAAAGCAAGCCGCTAAGCCGGCGACCGGCAAGAGAGCTACAACGAAGCATGCCGAACGGAGAAAATAGCAGCAGCTCATCTGTTCACACCTTGTTTCTGCCATGTGCTTGAACGCCAAGACGTTCGCGCTTCTGTGAGATGAAAGACGTCCTTCTGCATATGTGGTTGCTCACACCGGTGCACTTGTTAGTGTATCCATTCAGTCCTGGGCTGCGGGGCATTCAGAAGTGGCTCTGTGGAGACGTCTGCATAGAGGCAGCTGTCAGAACACGCACACTCGATTGTTCACCAAAACATATGCAGACGCGTCCTTAGCCTGTAGATTTGGATGCACAGAGTTCCCTGTGTTCGCAAGAGACAAGGGAATCGCGTCTGTGCGCACAGAAGCAATAGCGGACCGTTTCCCTCGGAGTGAACGCGAAAGAGCCGTCTATATACTCGCAGACACGCGAACGTGCCTCAATGCGGTCACAGAGGCAGCAGCTTTTGCACAGATGCTCCTGGTGATTCTGGCACTTTCCAGGCACACTCCTGAAAGTCGCGCACACTGCTGTTCACTCGCTAAACGACCTCTTGGGAAACACGTCTCCGGTCGACGGACCGCTCAGATTGCTTCTCGTGTAACTGTGAACTGTGTCAGCGCAGGGAATCCGTCTCTGTTGAGCAGATGTCAATCCTGCCTCGCTTTTGCTTTGTTGCCTCTACCAAGATGATTTCCCGTTTCTCTCTTCACTGGAGCAGGCAGACACAGCCAACGCACATCAAGTGTCAAGAGACACGCTCTGCTGAGCTCAACGCTTGTGCAGATGCACATGTGCGACGAAGTCAACACACGTGCTTGTGGAGAGAAAGAAAGGGACTCCCAGGCGTGTGGAGCGACGGGGAGAAAGAGCGGGCGCTGAGGAACACAGTTTCAAACAGACTGTCTCCACACAAACAGGCACCTGTCTGCAGGTATCCTAGATCTTGATTCTTGAACTTGAGGAAACACGCGTCTGAGCAAAACTCCCAAACGCTTCCAGGAAAGACACAGGCTCTCCCACAAGCACACAAGTGTTTGCCCTCAGCTATAGATCAGGGACAAGCCTGTGAAGAGATGCCCTGCTATTCTTTCGCCTTATGGCATCATGTGTTTCGTTCCTCTTGGAGATCGATTGTTAAACGTCTTTCCTAGGGCGACTGTGAAGCATTTGCCAGCGGAGGAGAAGTAGCACGGAGCAGCATTCAGTACTGCCTACGAGTGTCTTTGCTACCCTACTAGCGGAGCTCCAAGAACAGGCACACATCTTCAGGTACCTTCCAAATGTGGATTCCCCTGCAGCCCCGTAGGCGGGCGTGCAGTACGCCAACCGTCAACGGACGTTTTTCCCCTCAAGCCTGTCAGGACGTTGCTCGTCCGTCTTTCCCTCAATAGATGGGAGTAGGCGCGCTTGCGGATGTGTGCGTGTGTGTGGCCACGCGTTTGCTTAGGCTTCAGTGTGTGAAAAGGTAGGTGCTTTTCTCTAGCTGCGTGTGCGTGCACGTGGTGCTGGGTGCACATCCCTGGGTGCTCGTGGAAAGGTTTCTGCATGGTTTTCGCTGAGGAATCGTGTGTGTGCACATGGACAAAGAGAAGGCGCAGCAACCAGGTTCCAGCGCCGAAGAAGGCAAAAGGCGAGGTTTCCGGCGCTATCTCCTTCTCTCCCCAGAGCTAGTCGCGCAAAGCAAGCCGCTAAGCCGGCGACCGGCAAGAGAGCTACAACGAAGCATGCCGAACGGAGAAAATAGCAGCAGCTCATCTGTTCACACCTTGTTTCTGCCATGTGCTTGAACGCCAAGACGTTCGCGCTTCTGTGAGATGAAAGACGTCCTTCTGCATATGTGGTTGCTCACACCGGTGCACTTGTTAGTGTATCCATTCAGTCCTGGGCTGCGGGGCATTCAGAAGTGGCTCTGTGGAGACGTCTGCATAGAGGCAGCTGTCAGAACACGCACACTCGATTGTTCACCAAAACATATGCAGACGCGTCCTTAGCCTGTAGATTTGGATGCACAGAGTTCCCTGTGTTCGCAAGAGACAAGGGAATCGCGTCTGTGCGCACAGAAGCAATAGCGGACCGTTTCCCTCGGAGTGAACGCGAAAGAGCCGTCTATATACTCGCAGACACGCGAACGTGCCTCAATGCGGTCACAGAGGCAGCAGCTTTTGCACAGATGCTCCTGGTGATTCTGGCACTTTCCAGGCACACTCCTGAAAGTCGCGCACACTGCTGTTCACTCGCTAAACGACCTCTTGGGAAACACGTCTCCGGTCGACGGACCGCTCAGATTGCTTCTCGTGTAACTGTGAACTGTGTCAGCGCAGGGAATCCGTCTCTGTTGAGCAGATGTCAATCCTGCCTCGCTTTTGCTTTGTTGCCTCTACCAAGATGATTTCCCGTTTCTCTCTTCACTGGAGCAGGCAGACACAGCCAACGCACATCAAGTGTCAAGAGACACGCTCTGCTGAGCTCAACGCTTGTGCAGATGCACATGTGCGACGAAGTCAACACACGTGCTTGTGGAGAGAAAGAAAGGGACTCCCAGGCGTGTGGAGCGACGGGGAGAAAGAGCGGGCGCTGAGGAACACAGTTTCAAACAGACTGTCTCCACACAAACAGGCACCTGTCTGCAGGTATCCTAGATCTTGATTCTTGAACTTGAGGAAACACGCGTCTGAGCAAAACTCCCAAACGCTTCCAGGAAAGACACAGGCTCTCCCACAAGCACACAAGTGTTTGCCCTCAGCTATAGATCAGGGACAAGCCTGTGAAGAGATGCCCTGCTATTCTTTCGCCTTATGGCATCATGTGTTTCGTTCCTCTTGGAGATCGATTGTTAAACGTCTTTCCTAGGGCGACTGTGAAGCATTTGCCAGCGGAGGAGAAGTAGCACGGAGCAGCATTCAGTACTGCCTACGAGTGTCTTTGCTACCCTACTAGCGGAGCTCCAAGAACAGGCACACATCTTCAGGTACCTTCCAAATGTGGATTCCCCTGCAGCCCCGTAGGCGGGCGTGCAGTACGCCAACCGTCAACGGACGTTTTTCCCCTCAAGCCTGTCAGGACGTTGCTCGTCCGTCTTTCCCTCAATAGATGGGAGTAGGCGCGCTTGCGGATGTGTGCGTGTGTGTGGCCACGCGTTTGCTTAGGCATCAGTGTGTGAAAAGGTAGGTGCTTTTCTCTAGCTGCGTGTGCGTGCACGTGGTGCTGGGTGCACATCCCTGGGTGCTCGTGGAAAGGTTTCTGCATGGTTTTCGCTGAGGAATCGTGTGTGTGCACATGGACAAAGAGAAGGCGCAGCAACCAGGTTCCAGCGCCGAAGAAGGCAAAAGGCGAGGTTTCCGGCGCTATCTCCTTCTCTCCCCAGAGCTAGTCGCGCAAAGCAAGCCGCTAAGCCGGCGACCGGCAAGAGAGCTACAACGAAGCATGCCGAACGGAGAAAATAGCAGCAGCTCATCTGTTCACACCTTGTTTCTGCCATGTGCTTGAACGCCAAGACGTTCGCGCTTCTGTGAGATGAAAGACGTCCTTCTGCATATGTGGTTGCTCACACCGGTGCACTTGTTAGTGTATCCATTCAGTCCTGGGCTGCGGGGCATTCAGAAGTGGCTCTGTGGAGACGTCTGCATAGAGGCAGCTGTCAGAACACGCACACTCGATTGTTCACCAAAACATATGCAGACGCGTCCTTAGCCTGTAGATTTGGATGCACAGAGTTCCCTGTGTTCGCAAGAGACAAGGGAATCGCGTCTGTGCGCACAGAAGCAATAGCGGACCGTTTCCCTCGGAGTGAACGCGAAAGAGCCGTCTATATACTCGCAGACACGCGAACGTGCCTCAATGCGGTCACAGAGGCAGCAGCTTTTGCACAGATGCTCCTGGTGATTCTGGCACTTTCCAGGCACACTCCTGAAAGTCGCGCACACTGCTGTTCACTCGCTAAACGACCTCTTGGGAAACACGTCTCCGGTCGACGGACCGCTCAGATTGCTTCTCGTGTAACTGTGAACTGTGTCAGCGCAGGGAATCCGTCTCTGTTGAGCAGATGTCAATCCTGCCTCGCTTTTGCTTTGTTGCCTCTACCAAGATGATTTCCCGTTTCTCTCTTCACTGGAGCAGGCAGACACAGCCAACGCACATCAAGTGTCAAGAGACACGCTCTGCTGAGCTCAACGCTTGTGCAGATGCACATGTGCGACGAAGTCAACACACGTGCTTGTGGAGAGAAAGAAAGGGACTCCCAGGCGTGTGGAGCGACGGGGAGAAAGAGCGGGCGCTGAGGAACACAGTTTCAAACAGACTGTCTCCACACAAACAGGCACCTGTCTGCAGGTATCCTAGATCTTGATTCTTGAACTTGAGGAAACACGCGTCTGAGCAAAACTCCCAAACGCTTCCAGGAAAGACACAGGCTCTCCCACAAGCACACAAGTGTTTGCCCTCAGCTATAGATCAGGGACAAGCCTGTGAAGAGCAACCAAAGAGCTCGTCCGTCTTTCCCTCAATAGATGGGAGTAGGCGCGCTTGCGGATGTGTGCGTGTGTGTGGCCACGCGTTTGCTTAGGCATCAGTGTGTGAAAAGGTAGGTGCTTTTCTCTAGCTGCGTGTGCGTGCACGTGGTGCTGGGTGCACATCCCTGGGTGCTCGTGGAAAGGTTTCTGCATGGTTTTCGCTGAGGAATCGTGTGTGTGCACATGGACAAAGAGAAGGCGCAGCAACCAGGTTCCAGCGCCGAAGAAGGCAAAAGGCGAGGTTTCCGACGCTATCTCCTTCTCTCCCCAGAGCTAGTCGCGCAAAGCAAGCCGCTAAGCCGGCGACCGGCAAGAGAGCTACAACGAAGCATGCCGAACGGAGAAAATAGCAGCAGCTCATCTGTTCACACCTTGTTTCTGCCATGTGCTTGAACGCCAAGACGTTCGCGCTTCTGTGAGATGAAAGACGTCCTTCTGCATATGTGGTTGCTCACACCGGTGCACTTGTTAGTGTATCCATTCAGTCCTGGGCTGCGGGGCATTCAGAAGTGGCTCTGTGGAGACGTCTGCATAGAGGCAGCTGTCAGAACACGCACACTCGATTGTTCACCAAAACATATGCAGACGCGTCCTTAGCCTGTAGATTTGGATGCACAGAGTTCCCTGTGTTCGCAAGAGACAAGGGAATCGCGTCTGTGCGCACAGAAGCAATAGCGGACCGTTTCCCTCGGAGTGAACGCGAAAGAGCCGTCTATATACTCGCAGACACGCGAACGTGCCTCAATGCGGTCACAGAGGCAGCAGCTTTTGCACAGATGCTCCTGGTGATTCTGGCACTTTCCAGGCACACTCCTGAAAGTCGCGCACACTGCTGTTCACTCGCTAAACGACCTCTTGGGAAACACGTCTCCGGTCGACGGACCGCTCAGATTGCTTCTCGTGTAACTGTGAACTGTGTCAGCGCAGGGAATCCGTCTCTGTTGAGCAGATGTCAATCCTGCCTCGCTTTTGCTTTGTTGCCTCTACCAAGATGATTTCCCGTTTCTCTCTTCACTGGAGCAGGCAGACACAGCCAACGCACATCAAGTGTCAAGAGACACGCTCTGCTGAGCTCAACGCTTGTGCAGATGCACATGTGCGACGAAGTCAACACACGTGCTTGTGGAGAGAAAGAAAGGGACTCCCAGGCGTGTGGAGCGACGGGGAGAAAGAGCGGGCGCTGAGGAACACAGTTTCAAACAGACTGTCTCCACACAAACAGGCACCTGTCTGCAGGTATCCTAGATCTTGATTCTTGAACTTGAGGAAACACGCGTCTGAGCAAAACTCCCAAACGCTTCCAGGAAAGACACAGGCTCTCCCACAAGCACACAAGTGTTTGCCCTCAGCTATAGATCAGGGACAAGCCTGTGAAGAGATGCCCTGCTATTCTTTCGCCTTATGGCATCATGTGTTTCGTTCCTCTTGGAGATCGATTGTTAAACGTCTTTCCTAGGGCGACTGTGAAGCATTTGCCAGCGGAGGAGAAGTAGCACGGAGCAGCATTCAGTACTGCCTACGAGTGTCTTTGCTACCCTACTAGCGGAGCTCCAAGAACAGGCACACATCTTCAGGTACCTTCCAAATGTGGATTCCCCTGCAGCCCCGTAGGCGGGCGTGCAGTACGCCAACCGTCAACGGACGTTTTTCCCCTCAAGCCTGTCAGGACGTTGCTCGTCCGTCTTTCCCTCAATAGATGGGAGTAGGCGCGCTTGCGGATGTGTGCGTGTGTGTGGCCACGCGTTTGCTTAGGCTTCAGTGTGTGAAAAGGTAGGTGCTTTTCTCTAGCTGCGTGTGCGTGCACGTGGTGCTGGGTGCACATCCCTGGGTGCTCGTGGAAAGGTTTCTGCATGGTTTTCGCTGAGGAATCGTGTGTGTGCACATGGACAAAGAGAAGGCGCAGCAACCAGGTTCCAGCGCCGAAGAAGGCAAAAGGCGAGGTTTCCGGCGCTATCTCCTTCTCTCCCCAGAGCTAGTCGCGCAAAGCAAGCCGCTAAGCCGGCGACCGGCAAGAGAGCTACAACGAAGCATGCCGAACGGAGAAAATAGCAGCAGCTCATCTGTTCACACCTTGTTTCTGCCATGTGCTTGAACGCCAAGACGTTCGCGCTTCTGTGAGATGAAAGACGTCCTTCTGCATATGTGGTTGCTCACACCGGTGCACTTGTTAGTGTATCCATTCAGTCCTGGGCTGCGGGGCATTCAGAAGTGGCTCTGTGGAGACGTCTGCATAGAGGCAGCTGTCAGAACACGCACACTCGATTGTTCACCAAAACATATGCAGACGCGTCCTTAGCCTGTAGATTTGGATGCACAGAGTTCCCTGTGTTCGCAAGAGACAAGGGAATCGCGTCTGTGCGCACAGAAGCAATAGCGGACCGTTTCCCTCGGAGTGAACGCGAAAGAGCCGTCTATATACTCGCAGACACGCGAACGTGCCTCAATGCGGTCACAGAGGCAGCAGCTTTTGCACAGATGCTCCTGGTGATTCTGGCACTTTCCAGGCACACTCCTGAAAGTCGCGCACACTGCTGTTCACTCGCTAAACGACCTCTTGGGAAACACGTCTCCGGTCGACGGACCGCTCAGATTGCTTCTCGTGTAACTGTGAACTGTGTCAGCGCAGGGAATCCGTCTCTGTTGAGCAGATGTCAATCCTGCCTCGCTTTTGCTTTGTTGCCTCTACCAAGATGATTTCCCGTTTCTCTCTTCACTGGAGCAGGCAGACACAGCCAACGCACATCAAGTGTCAAGAGACACGCTCTGCTGAGCTCAACGCTTGTGCAGATGCACATGTGCGACGAAGTCAACACACGTGCTTGTGGAGAGAAAGAAAGGGACTCCCAGGCGTGTGGAGCGACGGGGAGAAAGAGCGGGCGCTGAGGAACACAGTTTCAAACAGACTGTCTCCACACAAACAGGCACCTGTCTGCAGGTATCCTAGATCTTGATTCTTGAACTTGAGGAAACACGCGTCTGAGCAAAACTCCCAAACGCTTCCAGGAAAGACACAGGCTCTCCCACAAGCACACAAGTGTTTGCCCTCAGCTATAGATCAGGGACAAGCCTGTGAAGAGCAACCAAAGAGCTCGTCCGTCTTTCCCTCAATAGATGGGAGTAGGCGCGCTTGCGGATGTGTGCGTGTGTGTGGCCACGCGTTTGCTTAGGCATCAGTGTGTGAAAAGGTAGGTGCTTTTCTCTAGCTGCGTGTGCGTGCACGTGGTGCTGGGTGCACATCCCTGGGTGCTCGTGGAAAGGTTTCTGCATGGTTTTCGCTGAGGAATCGTGTGTGTGCACATGGACAAAGAGAAGGCGCAGCAACCAGGTTCCAGCGCCGAAGAAGGCAAAAGGCGAGGTTTCCGGCGCTATCTCCTTCTCTCCCCAGAGCTAGTCGCGCAAAGCAAGCCGCTAAGCCGGCGACCGGCAAGAGAGCTACAACGAAGCATGCCGAACGGAGAAAATAGCAGCAGCTCATCTGTTCACACCTTGTTTCTGCCATGTGCTTGAACGCCAAGACGTTCGCGCTTCTGTGAGATGAAAGACGTCCTTCTGCATATGTGGTTGCTCACACCGGTGCACTTGTTAGTGTATCCATTCAGTCCTGGGCTGCGGGGCATTCAGAAGTGGCTCTGTGGAGACGTCTGCATAGAGGCAGCTGTCAGAACACGCACACTCGATTGTTCACCAAAACATATGCAGACGCGTCCTTAGCCTGTAGATTTGGATGCACAGAGTTCCCTGTGTTCGCAAGAGACAAGGGAATCGCGTCTGTGCGCACAGAAGCAATAGCGGACCGTTTCCCTCGGAGTGAACGCGAAAGAGCCGTCTATATACTCGCAGACACGCGAACGTGCCTCAATGCGGTCACAGAGGCAGCAGCTTTTGCACAGATGCTCCTGGTGATTCTGGCACTTTCCAGGCACACTCCTGAAAGTCGCGCACACTGCTGTTCACTCGCTAAACGACCTCTTGGGAAACACGTCTCCGGTCGACGGACCGCTCAGATTGCTTCTCGTGTAACTGTGAACTGTGTCAGCGCAGGGAATCCGTCTCTGTTGAGCAGATGTCAATCCTGCCTCGCCTTTGCTTTGTTGCCTCTACCAAGATGATTTCCCGTTTCTCTCTTCACTGGAGCAGGCAGACACAGCCAACGCACATCAAGTGTCAAGAGACACGCTCTGCTGAGCTCAACGCTTGTGCAGATGCACATGTGCGACGAAGTCAACACACGTGCTTGTGGAAAGAAAGAAAGGGACTCCCAGGCGTGTGGAGCGACGGGGAGAAAGAGCGGGCGCTGAGGAACACAGTTTCAAACAGACTGTCTCCACACAAACAGGCACCTGTCTGCAGGTATCCTAGATCTTGATTCTTGAACTTGAGGAAACACGCGTCTGAGCAAAACTCCCAAACGCTTCCAGGAAAGACACAGGCTCTCCCACAAGCACACAAGTGTTTGCCCTCAGCTATAGATCAGGGACAAGCCTGTGAAGAGCAACCAAAGAGCTCGTCCGTCTTTCCCTCAATAGATGGGAGTAGGCGCGCTTGCGGATGTGTGCGTGTGTGTGGCCACGCGTTTGCTTAGGCATCAGAGTGTGAAAAGGTAGGTGCTTTTCTCTAGCTGCGTGTGCGTGCACGTGGTGCTGGGTGCACATCCCTGGGTGCTCGTGGAAAGGTTTCTGCATGGTTTTCGCTGAGGAATCGTGTGTGTGCACATGGACAAAGAGAAGGCGCAGCAACCAGGTTCCAGCGCCGAAGAAGGCAAAAGGCGAGGTTTCCGGCGCTATCTCCTTCTCTCCCCAGAGCTAGTCGCGCAAAGCAAGCCGCTAAGCCGGCGACCGGCAAGAGAGCTACAACGAAGCATGCCGAACGGAGAAAATAGCAGCAGCTCATCTGTTCACACCTTGTTTCTGCCATGTGCTTGAACGCCAAGACGTTCGCGCTTCTGTGAGATGAAAGACGTCCTTCTGCATATGTGGTTGCTCACACCGGTGCACTTGTTAGTGTATCCATTCAGTCCTGGGCTGCGGGGCATTCAGAAGTGGCTCTGTGGAGACGTCTGCATAGAGGCAGCTGTCAGAACACGCACACTCGATTGTTCACCAAAACATATGCAGACGCGTCCTTAGCCTGTAGATTTGGATGCACAGAGTTCCCTGTGTTTGCAAGAGACAAGGGAATCGCGTCTGTGCGCACAGAAGCAATAGCGGACCGTTTCCCTCGGAGTGAACGCGAAAGAGCCGTCTATATACTCGCAGACACGCGAACGTGCCTCAATGCGGTCACAGAGGCAGCAGCTTTTGCACAGATGCTCCTGGTGATTCTGGCACTTTCCAGGCACACTCCTGAAAGTCGCGCACACTGCTGTTCACTCGCTAAACGACCTCTTGGGAAACACGTCTCCGGTCGACGGACCGCTCAGATTGCTTCTCGTGTAACTGTGAACTGTGTCAGCGCAGGGAATCCGTCTCTGTTGAGCAGATGTCAATCCTGCCTCGCTTTTGCTTTGTTGCCTCTACCAAGATGATTTCCCGTTTCTCTCTTCACTGGAGCAGGCAGACACAGCCAACGCACATCAAGTGTCAAGAGACACGCTCTGCTGAGCTCAACGCTTGTGCAGATGCACATGTGCGACGAAGTCAACACACGTGCTTGTGGAGAGAAAGAAAGGGACTCCCAGGCGTGTGGAGCGACGGGGAGAAAGAGCGGGCGCTGAGGAACACAGTTTCAAACAGACTGTCTCCACACAAACAGGCACCTGTCTGCAGGTATCCTAGATCTTGATTCTTGAACTTGAGGAAACACGCGTCTGAGCAAAACTCCCAAACGCTTCCAGGAAAGACACAGGCTCTCCCACAAGCACACAAGTGTTTGCCCTCAGCTATAGATCAGGGACAAGCCTGTGAAGAGATTCCCTGCTATTCTTTCGCCTTATGGCATCATGTGTTTCGTTCCTCTTGGAGATCGATTGTTAAACGTCTTTCCTAGGGCGACTGTGAAGCATTTGCCAGCGGAGGAGAAGTAGCACGGAGCAGCATTCAGTACTGCCTACGAGTGTCTTTGCTACCCTACTAGCGGAGCTCCAAGAACAGGCACACATCTTCAGGTACCTTCCAAATGTGGATTCCCCTGCAGCCCCGTAGGCGGGCGTGCAGTACGCCAACCGTCAACGGACGTTTTTCCCCTCAAGCCTGTCAGGACGTTGCTCGTCCGTCTTTCCCTCAATAGATGGGAGTAGGCGCGCTTGCGGATGTGTGCGTGTGTGTGGCCACGCGTTTGCTTAGGCTTCAGTGTGTGAAAAGGTAGGTGCTTTTCTCTAGCTGCGTGTGCGTGCACGTGGTGCTGGGTGCACATCCCTGGGTGCTCGTGGAAAGGTTTCTGCATGGTTTTCGCTGAGGAATCGTGTGTGTGCACATGGACAAAGAGAAGGCGCAGCAACCAGGTTCCAGCGCCGAAGAAGGCAAAAGGCGAGGTTTCCGGCGCTATCTCCTTCTCTCCCCAGAGCTAGTCGCGCAAAGCAAGCCGCTAAGCCGGCGACCGGCAAGAGAGCTACAACGAAGCATGCCGAACGGAGAAAATAGCAGCAGCTCATCTGTTCACACCTTGTTTCTGCCATGTGCTTGAACGCCAAGACGTTCGCGCTTCTGTGAGATGAAAGACGTCCTTCTGCATATGTGGTTGCTCACACCGGTGCACTTGTTAGTGTATCCATTCAGTCCTGGGCTGCGGGGCATTCAGAAGTGGCTCTGTGGAGACGTCTGCATAGAGGCAGCTGTCAGAACACGCACACTCGATTGTTCACCAAAACATATGCAGACGCGTCCTTAGCCTGTAGATTTGGATGCACAGAGTTCCCTGTGTTCGCAAGAGACAAGGGAATCGCGTCTGTGCGCACAGAAGCAATAGCGGACCGTTTCCCTCGGAGT
Organism: Patagioenas fasciata; assembly: GCF_037038585.1. NCBI lineage: Eukaryota > Metazoa > Chordata > Aves > Columbiformes > Columbidae > Patagioenas > Patagioenas fasciata. The sequence goes on along the minus strand of NW_027288779.1, from coordinate 64,401 downwards.
GAACGCGAAAGAGCCGTCTATATACTCGCAGACACGCGAACGTGCCTCAATGCGGTCACAGAGGCAGCAGCTTTTGCACAGATGCTCCTGGTGATTCTGGCACTTTCCAGGCACACTCCTGAAAGTCGCGCACACTGCTGTTCACTCGCTAAACGACCTCTTGGGAAACACGTCTCCGGTCGACGGACCGCTCAGATTGCTTCTCGTGTAACTGTGAACTGTGTCAGCGCAGGGAATCCGTCTCTGTTGAGCAGATGTCAATCCTGCCTCGCTTTTGCTTTGTTGCCTCTACCAAGATGATTTCCCGTTTCTCTCTTCACTGGAGCAGGCAGACACAGCCAACGCACATCAAGTGTCAAGAGACACGCTCTGCTGAGCTCAACGCTTGTGCAGATGCACATGTGCGACGAAGTCAACACACGTGCTTGTGGAGAGAAAGAAAGGGACTCCCAGGCGTGTGGAGCGACGGGGAGAAAGAGCGGGCGCTGAGGAACACAGTTTCAAACAGACTGTCTCCACACAAACAGGCACCTGTCTGCAGGTATCCTAGATCTTGATTCTTGAACTTGAGGAAACACGCGTCTGAGCAAAACTCCCAAACGCTTCCAGGAAAGACACAGGCTCTCCCACAAGCACACAAGTGTTTGCCCTCAGCTATAGATCAGGGACAAGCCTGTGAAGAGATGCCCTGCTATTCTTTCGCCTTATGGCATCATGTGTTTCGTTCCTCTTGGAGATCGATTGTTAAACGTCTTTCCTAGGGCGACTGTGAAGCATTTGCCAGCGGAGGAGAAGTAGCACGGAGCAGCATTCAGTACTGCCTACGAGTGTCTTTGCTACCCTACTAGCGGAGCTCCAAGAACAGGCACACATCTTCAGGTACCTTCCAAATGTGGATTCCCCTGCAGCCCCGTAGGCGGGCGTGCAGTACGCCAACCGTCAACGGACGTTTTTCCCCTCAAGCCTGTCAGGACGTTGCTCGTCCGTCTTTCCCTCAATAGATGGGAGTAGGCGCGCTTGCGGATGTGTGCGTGTGTGTGGCCACGCGTTTGCTTAGGCATCAGTGTGTGAAAAGGTAGGTGCTTTTCTCTAGCTGCGTGTGCGTGCACGTGGTGCTGGGTGCACATCCCTGGGTGCTCGTGGAAAGGTTTCTGCATGGTTTTCGCTGAGGAATCGTGTGTGTGCACATGGACAAAGAGAAGGCGCAGCAACCAGGTTCCAGCGCCGAAGAAGGCAAAAGGCGAGGTTTCCGGCGCTATCTCCTTCTCTCCCCAGAGCTAGTCGCGCAAAGCAAGCCGCTAAGCCGGCGACCGGCAAGAGAGCTACAACGAAGCATGCCGAACGGAGAAAATAGCAGCAGCTCATCTGTTCACACCTTGTTTCTGCCATGTGCTTGAACGCCAAGACGTTCGCGCTTCTGTGAGATGAAAGACGTCCTTCTGCATATGTGGTTGCTCACACCGGTGCACTTGTTAGTGTATCCATTCAGTCCTGGGCTGCGGGGCATTCAGAAGTGGCTCTGTGGAGACGTCTGCATAGAGGCAGCTGTCAGAACACGCACACTCGATTGTTCACCAAAACATATGCAGACGCGTCCTTAGCCTGTAGATTTGGATGCACAGAGTTCCCTGTGTTCGCAAGAGACAAGGGAATCGCGTCTGTGCGCACAGAAGCAATAGCGGACCGTTTCCCTCGGAGTGAACGCGAAAGAGCCGTCTATATACTCGCAGACACGCGAACGTGCCTCAATGCGGTCACAGAGGCAGCAGCTTTTGCACAGATGCTCCTGGTGATTCTGGCACTTTCCAGGCACACTCCTGAAAGTCGCGCACACTGCTGTTCACTCGCTAAACGACCTCTTGGGAAACACGTCTCCGGTCGACGGACCGCTCAGATTGCTTCTCGTGTAACTGTGAACTGTGTCAGCGCAGGGAATCCGTCTCTGTTGAGCAGATGTCAATCCTGCCTCGCTTTTGCTTTGTTGCCTCTACCAAGATGATTTCCCGTTTCTCTCTTCACTGGAGCAGGCAGACACAGCCAACGCACATCAAGTGTCAAGAGACACGCTCTGCTGAGCTCAACGCTTGTGCAGATGCACATGTGCGACGAAGTCAACACACGTGCTTGTGGAGAGAAAGAAAGGGACTCCCAGGCGTGTGGAGCGACGGGGAGAAAGAGCGGGCGCTGAGGAACACAGTTTCAAACAGACTGTCTCCACACAAACAGGCACCTGTCTGCAGGTATCCTAGATCTTGATTCTTGAACTTGAGGAAACACGCGTCTGAGCAAAACTCCCAAACGCTTCCAGGAAAGACACAGGCTCTCCCACAAGCACACAAGTGTTTGCCCTCAGCTATAGATCAGGGACAAGCCTGTGAAGAGCAACCAAAGAGCTCGTCCGTCTTTCCCTCAATAGATGGGAGTAGGCGCGCTTGCGGATGTGTGCGTGTGTGTGGCCACGCGTTTGCTTAGGCATCAGTGTGTGAAAAGGTAGGTGCTTTTCTCTAGCTGCGTGTGCGTGCACGTGGTGCTGGGTGCACATCCCTGGGTGCTCGTGGAAAGGTTTCTGCATGGTTTTCGCTGAGGAATCGTGTGTGTGCACATGGACAAAGAGAAGGCGCAGCAACCAGGTTCCAGCGCCGAAGAAGGCAAAAGGCGAGGTTTCCGACGCTATCTCCTTCTCTCCCCAGAGCTAGTCGCGCAAAGCAAGCCGCTAAGCCGGCGACCGGCAAGAGAGCTACAACGAAGCATGCCGAACGGAGAAAATAGCAGCAGCTCATCTGTTCACACCTTGTTTCTGCCATGTGCTTGAACGCCAAGACGTTCGCGCTTCTGTGAGATGAAAGACGTCCTTCTGCATATGTGGTTGCTCACACCGGTGCACTTGTTAGTGTATCCATTCAGTCCTGGGCTGCGGGGCATTCAGAAGTGGCTCTGTGGAGACGTCTGCATAGAGGCAGCTGTCAGAACACGCACACTCGATTGTTCACCAAAACATATGCAGACGCGTCCTTAGCCTGTAGATTTGGATGCACAGAGTTCCCTGTGTTCGCAAGAGACAAGGGAATCGCGTCTGTGCGCACAGAAGCAATAGCGGACCGTTTCCCTCGGAGTGAACGCGAAAGAGCCGTCTATATACTCGCAGACACGCGAACGTGCCTCAATGCGGTCACAGAGGCAGCAGCTTTTGCACAGATGCTCCTGGTGATTCTGGCACTTTCCAGGCACACTCCTGAAAGTCGCGCACACTGCTGTTCACTCGCTAAAGGACCTCTTGGGAAACACGTCTCCGGTCGACGGACCGCTCAGATTGCTTCTCGTGTAACTGTGAACTGTGTCAGCGCAGGGAATCCGTCTCTGTTGAGCAGATGTCAATCCTGCCTCGCTTTTGCTTTGTTGCCTCTACCAAGATGATTTCCCGTTTCTCTCTTCACTGGAGCAGGCAGACACAGCCAACGCACATCAAGTGTCAAGAGACACGCTCTGCTGAGCTCAACGCTTGTGCAGATGCACATGTGCGACGAAGTCAACACACGTGCTTGTGGAGAGAAAGAAAGGGACTCCCAGGCGTGTGGAGCGACGGGGAGAAAGAGCGGGCGCTGAGGAACACAGTTTCAAACAGACTGTCTCCACACAAACAGGCACCTGTCTGCAGGTATCCTAGATCTTGATTCTTGAACTTGAGGAAACACGCGTCTGAGCAAAACTCCCAAACGCTTCCAGGAAAGACACAGGCTCTCCCACAAGCACACAAGTGTTTGCCCTCAGCTATAGATCAGGGACAAGCCTGTGAAGAGATGCCCTGCTATTCTTTCGCCTTATGGCATCATGTGTTTCGTTCCTCTTGGAGATCGATTGTTAAACGTCTTTCCTAGGGCGACTGTGAAGCATTTGCCAGCGGAGGAGAAGTAGCACGGAGCAGCATTCAGTACTGCCTACGAGTGTCTTTGCTACCCTACTAGCGGAGCTCCAAGAACAGGCACACATCTTCAGGTACCTTCCAAATGTGGATTCCCCTGCAGCCCCGTAGGCGGGCGTGCAGTACGCCAACCGTCAACGGACGTTTTTCCCCTCAAGCCTGTCAGGACGTTGCTCGTCCGTCTTTCCCTCAATAGATGGGAGTAGGCGCGCTTGCGGATGTGTGCGTGTGTGTGGCCACGCGTTTGCTTAGGCTTCAGTGTGTGAAAAGGTAGGTGCTTTTCTCTAGCTGCGTGTGCGTGCACGTGGTGCTGGGTGCACATCCCTGGGTGCTCGTGGAAAGGTTTCTGCATGGTTTTCGCTGAGGAATCGTGTGTGTGCACATGGACAAAGAGAAGGCGCAGCAACCAGGTTCCAGCGCCGAAGAAGGCAAAAGGCGAGGTTTCCGGCGCTATCTCCTTCTCTCCCCAGAGCTAGTCGCGCAAAGCAAGCCGCTAAGCCGGCGACCGGCAAGAGAGCTACAACGAAGCATGCCGAACGGAGAAAATAGCAGCAGCTCATCTGTTCACACCTTGTTTCTGCCATGTGCTTGAACGCCAAGACGTTCGCGCTTCTGTGAGATGAAAGACGTCCTTCTGCATATGTGGTTGCTCACACCGGTGCACTTGTTAGTGTATCCATTCAGTCCTGGGCTGCGGGGCATTCAGAAGTGGCTCTGTGGAGACGTCTGCATAGAGGCAGCTGTCAGAACACGCACACTCGATTGTTCACCAAAACATATGCAGACGCGTCCTTAGCCTGTAGATTTGGATGCACAGAGTTCCCTGTGTTCGCAAGAGACAAGGGAATCGCGTCTGTGCGCACAGAAGCAATAGCGGACCGTTTCCCTCGGAGTGAACGCGAAAGAGCCGTCTATATACTCGCAGACACGCGAACGTGCCTCAATGCGGTCACAGAGGCAGCAGCTTTTGCACAGATGCTCCTGGTGATTCTGGCACTTTCCAGGCACACTCCTGAAAGTCGCGCACACTGCTGTTCACTCGCTAAACGACCTCTTGGGAAACACGTCTCCGGTCGACGGACCGCTCAGATTGCTTCTCGTGTAACTGTGAACTGTGTCAGCGCAGGGAATCCGTCTCTGTTGAGCAGATGTCAATCCTGCCTCGCTTTTGCTTTGTTGCCTCTACCAAGATGATTTCCCGTTTCTCTCTTCACTGGAGCAGGCAGACACAGCCAACGCACATCAAGTGTCAAGAGACACGCTCTGCTGAGCTCAACGCTTGTGCAGATGCACATGTGCGACGAAGTCAACACACGTGCTTGTGGAGAGAAAGAAAGGGACTCCCAGGCGTGTGGAGCGACGGGGAGAAAGAGCGGGCGCTGAGGAACACAGTTTCAAACAGACTGTCTCCACACAAACAGGCACCTGTCTGCAGGTATCCTAGATCTTGATTCTTGAACTTGAGGAAACACGCGTCTGAGCAAAACTCCCAAACGCTTCCAGGAAAGACACAGGCTCTCCCACAAGCACACAAGTGTTTGCCCTCAGCTATAGATCAGGGACAAGCCTGTGAAGAGATGCCCTGCTATTCTTTCGCCTTATGGCATCATGTGTTTCGTTCCTCTTGGAGATCGATTGTTAAACGTCTTTCCTAGGGCGACTGTGAAGCATTTGCCAGCGGAGGAGAAGTAGCACGGAGCAGCATTCAGTACTGCCTACGAGTGTCTTTGCTACCCTACTAGCGGAGCTCCAAGAACAGGCACACATCTTCAGGTACCTTCCAAATGTGGATTCCCCTGCAGCCCCGTAGGCGGGCGTGCAGTACGCCAACCGTCAACGGACGTTTTTCCCCTCAAGCCTGTCAGGACGTTGCTCGTCCGTCTTTCCCTCAATAGATGGGAGTAGGCGCGCTTGCGGATGTGTGCGTGTGTGTGGCCACGCGTTTGCTTAGGCATCAGTGTGTGAAAAGGTAGGTGCTTTTCTCTAGCTGCGTGTGCGTGCACGTGGTGCTGGGTGCACATCCCTGGGTGCTCGTGGAAAGGTTTCTGCATGGTTTTCGCTGAGGAATCGTGTGTGTGCACATGGACAAAGAGAAGGCGCAGCAACCAGGTTCCAGCGCCGAAGAAGGCAAAAGGCGAGGTTTCCGGCGCTATCTCCTTCTCTCCCCAGAGCTAGTCGCGCAAAGCAAGCCGCTAAGCCGGCGACCGGCAAGAGAGCTACAACGAAGCATGCCGAACGGAGAAAATAGCAGCAGCTCATCTGTTCACACCTTGTTTCTGCCATGTGCTTGAACGCCAAGACGTTCGCGCTTCTGTGAGATGAAAGACGTCCTTCTGCATATGTGGTTGCTCACACCGGTGCACTTGTTAGTGTATCCATTCAGTCCTGGGCTGCGGGGCATTCAGAAGTGGCTCTGTGGAGACGTCTGCATAGAGGCAGCTGTCAGAACACGCACACTCGATTGTTCACCAAAACATATGCAGACGCGTCCTTAGCCTGTAGATTTGGATGCACAGAGTTCCCTGTGTTCGCAAGAGACAAGGGAATCGCGTCTGTGCGCACAGAAGCAATAGCGGACCGTTTCCCTCGGAGTGAACGCGAAAGAGCCGTCTATATACTCGCAGACACGCGAACGTGCCTCAATGCGGTCACAGAGGCAGCAGCTTTTGCACAGATGCTCCTGGTGATTCTGGCACTTTCCAGGCACACTCCTGAAAGTCGCGCACACTGCTGTTCACTCGCTAAACGACCTCTTGGGAAACACGTCTCCGGTCGACGGACCGCTCAGATTGCTTCTCGTGTAACTGTGAACTGTGTCAGCGCAGGGAATCCGTCTCTGTTGAGCAGATGTCAATCCTGCCTCGCTTTTGCTTTGTTGCCTCTACCAAGATGATTTCCCGTTTCTCTCTTCACTGGAGCAGGCAGACACAGCCAACGCACATCAAGTGTCAAGAGACACGCTCTGCTGAGCTCAACGCTTGTGCAGATGCACATGTGCGACGAAGTCAACACACGTGCTTGTGGAGAGAAAGAAAGGGACTCCCAGGCGTGTGGAGCGACGGGGAGAAAGAGCGGGCGCTGAGGAACACAGTTTCAAACAGACTGTCTCCACACAAACAGGCACCTGTCTGCAGGTATCCTACATCTTGATTCTTGAACTTGAGGAAACACGCGTCTGAGCAAAACTCCCAAACGCTTCCAGGAAAGACACAGGCTCTCCCACAAGCACACAAGTGTTTGCCCTCAGCTATAGATCAGGGACAAGCCTGTGAAGAGCAACCAAAGAGCTCGTCCGTCTTTCCCTCAATAGATGGGAGTAGGCGCGCTTGCGGATGTGTGCGTGTGTGTGGCCACGCGTTTGCTTAGGCATCAGTGTGTGAAAAGGTAGGTGCTTTTCTCTAGCTGCGTGTGCGTGCACGTGGTGCTGGGTGCACATCCCTGGGTGCTCGTGGAAAGGTTTCTGCATGGTTTTCGCTGAGGAATCGTGTGTGTGCACATGGACAAAGAGAAGGCGCAGCAACCAGGTTCCAGCGCCGAAGAAGGCAAAAGGCGAGGTTTCCGGCGCTATCTCCTTCTCTCCCCAGAGCTAGTCGCGCAAAGCAAGCCGCTAAGCCGGCGACCGGCAAGAGAGCTACAACGAAGCATGCCGAACGGAGAAAATAGCAGCAGCTCATCTGTTCACACCTTGTTTCTGCCATGTGCTTGAACGCCAAGACGTTCGCGCTTCTGTGAGATGAAAGACGTCCTTCTGCATATGTGGTTGCTCACACCGGTGCACTTGTTAGTGTATCCATTCAGTCCTGGGCTGCGGGGCATTCAGAAGTGGCTCTGTGGAGACGTCTGCATAGAGGCAGCTGTCAGAACACGCACACTCGATTGTTCACCAAAACATATGCAGACGCGTCCTTAGCCTGTAGATTTGGATGCACAGAGTTCCCTGTGTTCGCAAGAGACAAGGGAATCGCGTCTGTGCGCACAGAAGCAATAGCGGACCGTTTCCCTCGGAGTGAACGCGAAAGAGCCGTCTATATACTCGCAGACACGCGAACGTGCCTCAATGCGGTCACAGAGGCAGCAGCTTTTGCACAGATGCTCCTGGTGATTCTGGCACTTTCCAGGCACACTCCTGAAAGTCGCGCACACTGCTGTTCACTCGCTAAACGACCTCTTGGGAAACACGTCTCCGGTCGACGGACCGCTCAGATTGCTTCTCGTGTAACTGTGAACTGTGTCAGCGCAGGGAATCCGTCTCTGTTGAGCAGATGTCAATCCTGCCTCGCTTTTGCTTTGTTGCCTCTACCAAGATGATTTCCCGTTTCTCTCTTCACTGGAGCAGGCAGACACAGCCAACGCACATCAAGTGTCAAGAGACACGCTCTGCTGAGCTCAACGCTTGTGCAGATGCACATGTGCGACGAAGTCAACACACGTGCTTGTGGAGAGAAAGAAAGGGACTCCCAGGCGTGTGTAGCGACGGGGAGAAAGAGCGGGCGCTGAGGAACACAGTTTCAAACAGACTGTCTCCACACAAACAGGCACCTGTCTGCAGGTATCCTAGATCTTGATTCTTGAACTTGAGGAAACACGCGTCTGAGCAAAACTCCCAAACGCTTCCAGGAAAGACACAGGCTCTCCCACAAGCACACAAGTGTTTGCCCTCAGCTATAGATCAGGGACAAGCCTGTGAAGAGCAACCAAAGAGCTCGTCCGTCTTTCCCTCAATAGATGGGAGTAGGCGCGCTTGCGGATGTGTGCGTGTGTGTGGCCACGCGTTTGCTTAGGCATCAGTGTGTGAAAAGGTAGGTGCTTTTCTCTAGCTGCGTGTGCGTGCACGTGGTGCTGGGTGCACATCCCTGGGTGCTCGTGGAAAGGTTTCTGCATGGTTTTCGCTGAGGAATCGTGTGTGTGCACATGGACAAAGAGAAGGCGCAGCAACCAGGTTCCAGCGCCGAAGAAGGCAAAAGGCGAGGTTTCCGGCGCTATCTCCTTCTCTCCCCAGAGCTAGTCGCGCAAAGCAAGCCGCTAAGCCGGCGACCGGCAAGAGAGCTACAACGAAGCATGCCGAACGGAGAAAATAGCAGCAGCTCATCTGTTCACACCTTGTTTCTGCCATGTGCTTGAACGCCAAGACGTTCGCGCTTCTGTGAGATGAAAGACGTCCTTCTGCATATGTGGTTGCTCACACCGGTGCACTTGTTAGTGTATCCATTCAGTCCTGGGCTGCGGGGCATTCAGAAGTGGCTCTGTGGAGACGTCTGCATAGAGGCAGCTGTCAGAACACGCACACTCGATTGTTCACCAAAACATATGCAGACGCGTCCTTAGCCTGTAGATTTGGATGCACAGAGTTCCCTGTGTTCGCAAGAGACAAGGGAATCGCGTCTGTGCGCACAGAAGCAATAGCGGACCGTTTCCCTCGGAGTGAACGCGAAAGAGCCGTCTATATACTCGCAGACACGCGAACGTGCCTCAATGCGGTCACAGAGGCAGCAGCTTTTGCACAGATGCTCCTGGTGATTCTGGCACTTTCCAGGCACACTCCTGAAAGTCGCGCACACTGCTGTTCACTCGCTAAACGACCTCTTGGGAAACACGTCTCCGGTCGACGGACCGCTCAGATTGCTTCTCGTGTAACTGTGAACTGTGTCAGCGCAGGGAATCCGTCTCTGTTGAGCAGATGTCAATCCTGCCTCGCTTTTGCTTTGTTGCCTCTACCAAGATGATTTCCCGTTTCTCTCTTCACTGGAGCAGGCAGACACAGCCAACGCACATCAAGTGTCAAGAGACACGCTCTGCTGAGCTCAACGCTTGTGCAGATGCACATGTGCGACGAAGTCAACACACGTGCTTGTGGAGAGAAAGAAAGGGACTCCCAGGCGTGTGGAGCGACGGGGAGAAAGAGCGGGCGCTGAGGAACACAGTTTCAAACAGACTGTCTCCACACAAACAGGCACCTGTCTGCAGGTATCCTAGATCTTGATTCTTGAACTTGAGGAAACACGCGTCTGAGCAAAACTCCCAAACGCTTCCAGGAAAGACACAGGCTCTCCCACAAGCACACAAGTGTTTGCCCTCAGCTATAGATCAGGGACAAGCCTGTGAAGAGCAACCAAAGAGCTCGTCCGTCTTTCCCTCAATAGATGGGAGTAGGCGCGCTTGCGGATGTGTGCGTGTGTGTGGCCACGCGTTTGCTTAGGCATCAGTGTGTGAAAAGGTAGGTGCTTTTCTCTAGCTGCGTGTGCGTGCACGTGGTGCTGGGTGCACATCCCTGGGTGCTCGTGGAAAGGTTTCTGCATGGTTTTCGCTGAGGAATCGTGTGTGTGCACATGGACAAAGAGAAGGCGCAGCAACCAGGTTCCAGCGCCGAAGAAGGCAAAAGGCGAGGTTTCCGGCGCTATCTCCTTCTCTCCCCAGAGCTAGTCGCGCAAAGCAAGCCGCTAAGCCGGCGACCGGCAAGAGAGCTACAACGAAGCATGCCGAACGGAGAAAATAGCAGCAGCTCATCTGTTCACACCTTGTTTCTGCCATGTGCTTGAACGCCAAGACGTTCGCGCTTCTGTGAGATGAAAGACGTCCTTCTGCATATGTGGTTGCTCACACCGGTGCACTTGTTAGTGTATCCATTCAGTCCTGGGCTGCGGGGCATTCAGAAGTGGCTCTGTGGAGACGTCTGCATAGAGGCAGCTGTCAGAACACGCACACTCGATTGTTCACCAAAACATATGCAGACGCGTCCTTAGCCTGTAGATTTGGATGCACAGAGTTCCCTGTGTTCGCAAGAGACAAGGGAATCGCGTCTGTGCGCACAGAAGCAATAGCGGACCGTTTCCCTCGGAGTGAACGCGAAAGAGCCGTCTATATACTCGCAGACACGCGAACGTGCCTCAATGCGGTCACAGAGGCAGCAGCTTTTGCACAGATGCTCCTGGTGATTCTGGCACTTTCCAGGCACACTCCTGAAAGTCGCGCACACTGCTGTTCACTCGCTAAACGACCTCTTGGGAAACACGTCTCCGGTCGACGGACCGCTCAGATTGCTTCTCGTGTAACTGTGAACTGTGTCAGCGCAGGGAATCCGTCTCTGTTGAGCAGATGTCAATCCTGCCTCGCTTTTGCTTTGTTGCCTCTACCAAGATGATTTCCCGTTTCTCTCTTCACTGGAGCAGGCAGACACAGCCAACGCACATCAAGTGTCAAGAGACACGCTCTGCTGAGCTCAACGCTTGTGCAGATGCACATGTGCGACGAAGTCAACACACGTGCTTGTGGAGAGAAAGAAAGGGACTCCCAGGCGTGTGGAGCGACGGGGAGAAAGAGCGGGCGCTGAGGAACACAGTTTCAAACAGACTGTCTCCACACAAACAGGCACCTGTCTGCAGGTATCCTAGATCTTGATTCTTGAACTTGAGGAAACACGCGTCTGAGCAAAACTCCCAAACGCTTCCAGGAAAGACACAGGCTCTCCCACAAGCACACAAGTGTTTGCCCTCAGCTATAGATCAGGGACAAGCCTGTGAAGAGCAACCAAAGAGCTCGTCCGTCTTTCCCTCAATAGATGGGAGTAGGCGCGCTTGCGGATGTGTGCGTGTGTGTGGCCACGCGTTTGCTTAGGCATCAGTGTGTGAAAAGGTAGGTGCTTTTCTCTAGCTGCGTGTGCGTGCACGTGGTGCTGGGTGCACATCCCTGGGTGCTCGTGGAAAGGTTTCTGCATGGTTTTCGCTGAGGAATCGTGTGTGTGCACATGGACAAAGAGAAGGCGCAGCAACCAGGTTCCAGCGCCGAAGAAGGCAAAAGGCGAGGTTTCCGGCGCTATCTCCTTCTCTCCCCAGAGCTAGTCGCGCAAAGCAAGCCGCTAAGCCGGCGACCGGCAAGAGAGCTACAACGAAGCATGCCGAACGGAGAAAATAGCAGCAGCTCATCTGTTCACACCTTGTTTCTGCCATGTGCTTGAACGCCAAGACGTTCGCGCTTCTGTGAGATGAAAGACGTCCTTCTGCATATGTGGTTGCTCACACCGGTGCACTTGTTAGTGTATCCATTCAGTCCTGGGCTGCGGGGCATTCAGAAGTGGCTCTGTGGAGACGTCTGCATAGAGGCAGCTGTCAGAACACGCACACTCGATTGTTCACCAAAACATATGCAGACGCGTCCTTAGCCTGTAGATTTGGATGCACAGAGTTCCCTGTGTTCGCAAGAGACAAGGGAATCGCGTCTGTGCGCACAGAAGCAATAGCGGACCGTTTCCCTCGGAGTGAACGCGAAAGAGCCGTCTATATACTCGCAGACACGCGAACGTGCCTCAATGCGGTCACAGAGGCAGCAGCTTTTGCACAGATGCTCCTGGTGATTCTGGCACTTTCCAGGCACACTCCTGAAAGTCGCGCACACTGCTGTTCACTCGCTAAACGACCTCTTGGGAAACACGTCTCCGGTCGACGGACCGCTCAGATTGCTTCTCGTGTAACTGTGAACTGTGTCAGCGCAGGGAATCCGTCTCTGTTGAGCAGATGTCAATCCTGCCTCGCTTTTGCTTTGTTGCCTCTACCAAGATGATTTCCCGTTTCTCTCTTCACTGGAGCAGGCAGACACAGCCAACGCACATCAAGTGTCAAGAGACACGCTCTGCTGAGCTCAACGCTTGTGCAGATGCACATGTGCGACGAAGTCAACACACGTGCTTGTGGAGAGAAAGAAAGGGACTCCCAGGCGTGTGGAGCGACGGGGAGAAAGAGCGGGCGCTGAGGAACACAGTTTCAAACAGACTGTCTCCACACAAACAGGCACCTGTCTGCAGGTATCCTACATCTTGATTCTTGAACTTGAGGAAACACGCGTCTGAGCAAAACTCCCAAACGCTTCCAGGAAAGACACAGGCTCTCCCACAAGCACACAAGTGTTTGCCCTCAGCTATAGATCAGGGACAAGCCTGTGAAGAGATGCCCTGCTATTCTTTCGCCTTATGGCATCATGTGTTTCGTTCCTCTTGGAGATCGATTGTTAAACGTCTTTCCTAGGGCGACTGTGAAGCATTTGCCAGCGGAGGAGAAGTAGCACGGAGCAGCATTCAGTACTGCCTACGAGTGTCTTTGCTACCCTACTAGCGGAGCTCCAAGAACAGGCACACATCTTCAGGTACCTTCCAAATGTGGATTCCCCTGCAGCCCCGTAGGCGGGCGTGCAGTACGCCAACCGTCAACGGACGTTTTTCCCCTCAAGCCTGTCAGGACGTTGCTCGTCCGTCTTTCCCTCAATAGATGGGAGTAGGCGCGCTTGCGGATGTGTGCGTGTGTGTGGCCACGCGTTTGCTTAGGCTTCAGTGTGTGAAAAGGTAGGTGCTTTTCTCTAGCTGCGTGTGCGTGCACGTGGTGCTGGGTGCACATCCCTGGGTGCTCGTGGAAAGGTTTCTGCATGGTTTTCGCTGAGGAATCGTGTGTGTGCACATGGACAAAGAGAAGGCGCAGCAACCAGGTTCCAGCGCCGAAGAAGGCAAAAGGCGAGGTTTCCGGCGCTATCTCCTTCTCTCCCCAGAGCTAGTCGCGCAAAGCAAGCCGCTAAGCCGGCGACCGGCAAGAGAGCTACAACGAAGCATGCCGAACGGAGAAAATAGCAGCAGCTCATCTGTTCACACCTTGTTTCTGCCATGTGCTTGAACGCCAAGACGTTCGCGCTTCTGTGAGATGAAAGACGTCCTTCTGCATATGTGGTTGCTCACACCGGTGCACTTGTTAGTGTATCCATTCAGTCCTGGGCTGCGGGGCATTCAGAAGTGGCTCTGTGGAGACGTCTGCATAGAGGCAGCTGTCAGAACACGCACACTCGATTGTTCACCAAAACATATGCAGACGCGTCCTTAGCCTGTAGATTTGGATGCACAGAGTTCCCTGTGTTCGCAAGAGACAAGGGAATCGCGTCTGTGCGCACAGAAGCAATAGCGGACCGTTTCCCTCGGAGTGAACGCGAAAGAGCCGTCTATATACTCGCAGACACGCGAACGTGCCTCAATGCGGTCACAGAGGCAGCAGCTTTTGCACAGATGCTCCTGGTGATTCTGGCACTTTCCAGGCACACTCCTGAAAGTCGCGCACACTGCTGTTCACTCGCTAAACGACCTCTTGGGAAACACGTCTCCGGTCGACGGACCGCTCAGATTGCTTCTCGTGTAACTGTGAACTGTGTCAGCGCAGGGAATCCGTCTCTGTTGAGCAGATGTCAATCCTGCCTCGCTTTTGCTTTGTTGCCTCTACCAAGATGATTTCCCGTTTCTCTCTTCACTGGAGCAGGCAGACACAGCCAACGCACATCAAGTGTCAAGAGACACGCTCTGCTGAGCTCAACGCTTGTGCAGATGCACATGTGCGACGAAGTCAACACACGTGCTTGTGGAGAGAAAGAAAGGGACTCCCAGGCGTGTGGAGCGACGGGGAGAAAGAGCGGGCGCTGAGGAACACAGTTTCAAACAGACTGTCTCCACACAAACAGGCACCTGTCTGCAGGTATCCTAGATCTTGATTCTTGAACTTGAGGAAACACGCGTCTGAGCAAAACTCCCAAACGCTTCCAGGAAAGACACAGGCTCTCCCACAAGCACACAAGTGTTTGCCCTCAGCTATAGATCAGGGACAAGCCTGTGAAGAGCAACCAAAGAGCTCGTCCGTCTTTCCCTCAATAGATGGGAGTAGGCGCGCTTGCGGATGTGTGCGTGTGTGTGGCCACGCGTTTGCTTAGGCATCAGTGTGTGAAAAGGTAGGTGCTTTTCTCTAGCTGCGTGTGCGTGCACGTGGTGCTGGGTGCACATCCCTGGGTGCTCGTGGAAAGGTTTCTGCATGGTTTTCGCTGAGGAATCGTGTGTGTGCACATGGACAAAGAGAAGGCGCAGCAACCAGGTTCCAGCGCCGAAGAAGGCAAAAGGCGAGGTTTCCGGCGCTATCTCCTTCTCTCCCCAGAGCTAGTCGCGCAAAGCAAGCCGCTAAGCCGGCGACCGGCAAGAGAGCTACAACGAAGCATGCCGAACGGAGAAAATAGCAGCAGCTCATCTGTTCACACCTTGTTTCTGCCATGTGCTTGAACGCCAAGACGTTCGCGCTTCTGTGAGATGAAAGACGTCCTTCTGCATATGTGGTTGCTCACACCGGTGCACTTGTTAGTGTATCCATTCAGTCCTGGGCTGCGGGGCATTCAGAAGTGGCTCTGTGGAGACGTCTGCATAGAGGCAGCTGTCAGAACACGCACACTCGATTGTTCACCAAAACATATGCAGACGCGTCCTTAGCCTGTAGATTTGGATGCACAGAGTTCCCTGTGTTCGCAAGAGACAAGGGAATCGCGTCTGTGCGCACAGAAGCAATAGCGGACCGTTTCCCTCGGAGTGAACGCGAAAGAGCCGTCTATATACTCGCAGACACGCGAACGTGCCTCAATGCGGTCACAGAGGCAGCAGCTTTTGCACAGATGCTCCTGGTGATTCTGGCACTTTCCAGGCACACTCCTGAAAGTCGCGCACACTGCTGTTCACTCGCTAAACGACCTCTTGGGAAACACGTCTCCGGTCGACGGACCGCTCAGATTGCTTCTCGTGTAACTGTGAACTGTGTCAGCGCAGGGAATCCGTCTCTGTTGAGCAGATGTCAATCCTGCCTCGCTTTTGCTTTGTTGCCTCTACCAAGATGATTTCCCGTTTCTCTCTTCACTGGAGCAGGCAGACACAGCCAACGCACATCAAGTGTCAAGAGACACGCTCTGCTGAGCTCAACGCTTGTGCAGATGCACATGTGCGACGAAGTCAACACACGTGCTTGTGGAGAGAAAGAAAGGGACTCCCAGGCGTGTGGAGCGACGGGGAGAAAGAGCGGGCGCTGAGGAACACAGTTTCAAACAGACTGTCTCCACACAAACAGGCACCTGTCTGCAGGTATCCTAGATCTTGATTCTTGAACTTGAGGAAACACGCGTCTGAGCAAAACTCCCAAACGCTTCCAGGAAAGACACAGGCTCTCCCACAAGCACACAAGTGTTTGCCCTCAGCTATAGATCAGGGACAAGCCTGTGAAGAGCAACCAAAGAGCTCGTCCGTCTTTCCCTCAATAGATGGGAGTAGGCGCGCTTGCGGATGTGTGCGTGTGTGTGGCCACGCGTTTGCTTAGGCATCAGTGTGTGAAAAGGTAGGTGCTTTTCTCTAGCTGCGTGTGCGTGCACGTGGTGCTGGGTGCACATCCCTGGGTGCTCGTGGAAAGGTTTCTGCATGGTTTTCGCTGAGGAATCGTGTGTGTGCACATGGACAAAGAGAAGGCGCAGCAACCAGGTTCCAGCGCCGAAGAAGGCAAAAGGCGAGGTTTCCGGCGCTATCTCCTTCTCTCCCCAGAGCTAGTCGCGCAAAGCAAGCCGCTAAGCCGGCGACCGGCAAGAGAGCTACAACGAAGCATGCCGAACGGAGAAAATAGCAGCAGCTCATCTGTTCACACCTTGTTTCTGCCATGTGCTTGAACGCCAAGACGTTCGCGCTTCTGTGAGATGAAAGACGTCCTTCTGCATATGTGGTTGCTCACACCGGTGCACTTGTTAGTGTATCCATTCAGTCCTGGGCTGCGGGGCATTCAGAAGTGGCTCTGTGGAGACGTCTGCATAGAGGCAGCTGTCAGAACACGCACACTCGATTGTTCACCAAAACATATGCAGACGCGTCCTTAGCCTGTAGATTTGGATGCACAGAGTTCCCTGTGTTCGCAAGAGACAAGGGAATCGCGTCTGTGCGCACAGAAGCAATAGCGGACCGTTTCCCTCGGAGTGAACGCGAAAGAGCCGTCTATATACTCGCAGACACGCGAACGTGCCTCAATGCGGTCACAGAGGCAGCAGCTTTTGCACAGATGCTCCTGGTGATTCTGGCACTTTCCAGGCACACTCCTGAAAGTCGCGCACACTGCTGTTCACTCGCTAAACGACCTCTTGGGAAACACGTCTCCGGTCGACGGACCGCTCAGATTGCTTCTCGTGTAACTGTGAACTGTGTCAGCGCAGGGAATCCGTCTCTGTTGAGCAGATGTCAATCCTGCCTCGCTTTTGCTTTGTTGCCTCTACCAAGATGATTTCCCGTTTCTCTCTTCACTGGAGCAGGCAGACACAGCCAACGCACATCAAGTGTCAAGAGACACGCTCTGCTGAGCTCAACGCTTGTGCAGATGCACATGTGCGACGAAGTCAACACACGTGCTTGTGGAGAGAAAGAAAGGGACTCCCAGGCGTGTGGAGCGACGGGGAGAAAGAGCGGGCGCTGAGGAACACAGTTTCAAACAGACTGTCTCCACACAAACAGGCACCTGTCTGCAGGTATCCTAGATCTTGATTCTTGAACTTGAGGAAACACGCGTCTGAGCAAAACTCCCAAACGCTTCCAGGAAAGACACAGGCTCTCCCACAAGCACACAAGTGTTTGCCCTCAGCTATAGATCAGGGACAAGCCTGTGAAGAGCAACCAAAGAGCTCGTCCGTCTTTCCCTCAATAGATGGGAGTAGGCGCGCTTGCGGATGTGTGCGTGTGTGTGGCCACGCGTTTGCTTAGGCATCAGTGTGTGAAAAGGTAGGTGCTTTTCTCTAGCTGCGTGTGCGTGCACGTGGTGCTGGGTGCACATCCCTGGGTGCTCGTGGAAAGGTTTCTGCATGGTTTTCGCTGAGGAATCGTGTGTGTGCACATGGACAAAGAGAAGGCGCAGCAACCAGGTTCCAGCGCCGAAGAAGGCAAAAGGCGAGGTTTCCGGCGCTATCTCCTTCTCTCCCCAGAGCTAGTCGCGCAAAGCAAGCCGCTAAGCCGGCGACCGGCAAGAGAGCTACAACGAAGCATGCCGAACGGAGAAAATAGCAGCAGCTCATCTGTTCACACCTTGTTTCTGCCATGTGCTTGAACGCCAAGACGTTCGCGCTTCTGTGAGATGAAAGACGTCCTTCTGCATATGTGGTTGCTCACACCGGTGCACTTGTTAGTGTATCCATTCAGTCCTGGGCTGCGGGGCATTCAGAAGTGGCTCTGTGGAGACGTCTGCATAGAGGCAGCTGTCAGAACACGCACACTCGATTGTTCACCAAAACATATGCAGACGCGTCCTTAGCCTGTAGATTTGGATGCACAGAGTTCCCTGTGTTCGCAAGAGACAAGGGAATCGCGTCTGTGCGCACAGAAGCAATAGCGGACCGTTTCCCTCGGAGTGAACGCGAAAGAGCCGTCTATATACTCGCAGACACGCGAACGTGCCTCAATGCGGTCACAGAGGCAGCAGCTTTTGCACAGATGCTCCTGGTGATTCTGGCACTTTCCAGGCACACTCCTGAAAGTCGCGCACACTGCTGTTCACTCGCTAAACGACCTCTTGGGAAACACGTCTCCGGTCGACGGACCGCTCAGATTGCTTCTCGTGTAACTGTGAACTGTGTCAGCGCAGGGAATCCGTCTCTGTTGAGCAGATGTCAATCCTGCCTCGCTTTTGCTTTGTTGCCTCTACCAAGATGATTTCCCGTTTCTCTCTTCACTGGAGCAGGCAGACACAGCCAACGCACATCAAGTGTCAAGAGACACGCTCTGCTGAGCTCAACGCTTGTGCAGATGCACATGTGCGACGAAGTCAACACACGTGCTTGTGGAGAGAAAGAAAGGGACTCCCAGGCGTGTGGAGCGACGGGGAGAAAGAGCGGGCGCTGAGGAACACAGTTTCAAACAGACTGTCTCCACACAAACAGGCACCTGTCTGCAGGTATCCTAGATCTTGATTCTTGAACTTGAGGAAACACGCGTCTGAGCAAAACTCCCAAACGCTTCCAGGAAAGACACAGGCTCTCCCACAAGCACACAAGTATTTGCCCTCAGCTATAGATCAGGGACAAGCCTGTGAAGAGCAACCAAAGAGCTCGTCCGTCTTTCCCTCAATAGATGGGAGTAGGCGCGCTTGCGGATGTGTGCGTGTGTGTGGCCACGCGTTTGCTTAGGCATCAGTGTGTGAAAAGGTAGGTGCTTTTCTCTAGCTGCGTGTGCGTGCACGTGGTGCTGGGTGCACATCCCTGGGTGCTCGTGGAAAGGTTTCTGCATGGTTTTCGCTGAGGAATCGTGTGTGTGCACATGGACAAAGAGAAGGCGCAGCAACCAGGTTCCAGCGCCGAAGAAGGCAAAAGGCGAGGTTTCCGGCGCTATCTCCTTCTCTCCCCAGAGCTAGTCGCGCAAAGCAAGCCGCTAAGCCGGCGACCGGCAAGAGAGCTACAACGAAGCATGCCGAACGGAGAAAATAGCAGCAGCTCATCTGTTCACACCTTGTTTCTGCCATGTGCTTGAACGCCAAGACGTTCGCGCTTCTGTGAGATGAAAGACGTCCTTCTGCATATGTGGTTGCTCACACCGGTGCACTTGTTAGTGTATCCATTCAGTCCTGGGCTGCGGGGCATTCAGAAGTGGCTCTGTGGAGACGTCTGCATAGAGGCAGCTGTCAGAACACGCACACTCGATTGTTCACCAAAACATATGCAGACGCGTCCTTAGCCTGTAGATTTGGATGCACAGAGTTCCCTGTGTTCGCAAGAGACAAGGGAATCGCGTCTGTGCGCACAGAAGCAATAGCGGACCGTTTCCCTCGGAGTGAACGCGAAAGAGCCGTCTATATACTCGCAGACACGCGAACGTGCCTCAATGCGGTCACAGAGGCAGCAGCTTTTGCACAGATGCTCCTGGTGATTCTGGCACTTTCCAGGCACACTCCTGAAAGTCGCGCACACTGCTGTTCACTCGCTAAACGACCTCTTGGGAAACACGTCTCCGGTCGACGGACCGCTCAGATTGCTTCTCGTGTAACTGTGAACTGTGTCAGCGCAGGGAATCCGTCTCTGTTGAGCAGATGTCAATCCTGCCTCGCCTTTGCTTTCTTGCCTCTACCAAGATGATTTCCCGTTTCTCTCTTCACTGGAGCAGGCAGACACAGCCAACGCACATCAAGTGTCAAGAGACACGCTCTGCTGAGCTCAACGCTTGTGCAGATGCACATGTGCGACGAAGTCAACACACGTGCTTGTGGAGAGAAAGAAAGGGACTCCCAGGCGTGTGGAGCGACGGGGAGAAAGAGCGGGCGCTGAGGAACACAGTTTCAAACAGACTGTCTCCACACAAACAGGCACCTGTCTGCAGGTATCCTAGATCTTGATTCTTGAACTTGAGGAAACACGCGTCTGAGCAAAACTCCCAAACGCTTCCAGGAAAGACACAGGCTCTCCCACAAGCACACAAGTGTTTGCCCTCAGCTATAGATCAGGGACAAGCCTGTGAAGAGCAACCAAAGAGCTCGTCCGTCTTTCCCTCAATAGATGGGAGTAGGCGCGCTTGCGGATGTGTGCGTGTGTGTGGCCACGCGTTTGCTTAGGCATCAGTGTGTGAAAAGGTAGGTGCTTTTCTCTAGCTGCGTGTGCGTGCACGTGGTGCTGGGTGCACATCCCTGGGTGCTCGTGGAAAGGTTTCTGCATGGTTTTCGCTGAGGAATCGTGTGTGTGCACATGGACAAAGAGAAGGCGCAGCAACCAGGTTCCAGCGCCGAAGAAGGCAAAAGGCGAGGTTTCCGGCGCTATCTCCTTCTCTCCCCAGAGCTAGTCGCGCAAAGCAAGCCGCTAAGCCGGCGACCGGCAAGAGAGCTACAACGAAGCATGCCGAACGGAGAAAATAGCAGCAGCTCATCTGTTCACACCTTGTTTCTGCCATGTGCTTGAACGCCAAGACGTTCGCGCTTCTGTGAGATGAAAGACGTCCTTCTGCATATGTGGTTGCTCACACCGGTGCACTTGTTAGTGTATCCATTCAGTCCTGGGCTGCGGGGCATTCAGAAGTGGCTCTGTGGAGACGTCTGCATAGAGGCAGCTGTCAGAACACGCACACTCGATTGTTCACCAAAACATATGCAGACGCGTCCTTAGCCTGTAGATTTGGATGCACAGAGTTCCCTGTGTTCGCAAGAGACAAGGGAATCGCGTCTGTGCGCACAGAAGCAATAGCGGACCGTTTCCCTCGGAGTGAACGCGAAAGAGCCGTCTATATACTCGCAGACACGCGAACGTGCCTCAATGCGGTCACAGAGGCAGCAGCTTTTGCACAGATGCTCCTGGTGATTCTGGCACTTTCCAGGCACACTCCTGAAAGTCGCGCACACTGCTGTTCACTCGCTAAACGACCTCTTGGGAAACACGTCTCCGGTCGACGGACCGCTCAGATTGCTTCTCGTGTAACTGTGAACTGTGTCAGCGCAGGGAATCCGTCTCTGTTGAGCAGATGTCAATCCTGCCTCGCCTTTGCTTTCTTGCCTCTACCAAGATGATTTCCCGTTTCTCTCTTCACTGGAGCAGGCAGACACAGCCAACGCACATCAAGTGTCAAGAGACACGCTCTGCTGAGCTCAACGCTTGTGCAGATGCACATGTGCGACGAAGTCAACACACGTGCTTGTGGAGAGAAAGAAAGGGACTCCCAGGCGTGTGGAGCGACGGGGAGAAAGAGCGGGCGCTGAGGAACACAGTTTCAAACAGACTGTCTCCACACAAACAGGCACCTGTCTGCAGGTATCCTAGATCTTGATTCTTGAACTTGAGGAAACACGCGTCTGAGCAAAACTCCCAAACGCTTCCAGGAAAGACACAGGCTCTCCCACAAGCACACAAGTGTTTGCCCTCAGCTATAGATCAGGGACAAGCCTGTGAAGAGCAACCAAAGAGCTCGTCCGTCTTTCCCTCAATAGATGGGAGTAGGCGCGCTTGCGGATGTGTGCGTGTGTGTGGCCACGCGTTTGCTTAGGCATCAGTGTGTGAAAAGGTAGGTGCTTTTCTCTAGCTGCGTGTGCGTGCACGTGGTGCTGGGTGCACATCCCTGGGTGCTCGTGGAAAGGTTTCTGCATGGTTTTCGCTGAGGAATCGTGTGTGTGCACATGGACAAAGAGAAGGCGCAGCAACCAGGTTCCAGCGCCGAAGAAGGCAAAAGGCGAGGTTTCCGGCGCTATCTCCTTCTCTCCCCAGAGCTAGTCGCGCAAAGCAAGCCGCTAAGCCGGCGACCGGCAAGAGAGCTACAACGAAGCATGCCGAACGGAGAAAATAGCAGCAGCTCATCTGTTCACACCTTGTTTCTGCCATGTGCTTGAACGCCAAGACGTTCGCGCTTCTGTGAGATGAAAGACGTCCTTCTGCATATGTGGTTGCTCACACCGGTGCACTTGTTAGTGTATCCATTCAGTCCTGGGCTGCGGGGCATTCAGAAGTGGCTCTGTGGAGACGTCTGCATAGAGGCAGCTGTCAGAACACGCACACTCGATTGTTCACCAAAACATATGCAGACGCGTCCTTAGCCTGTAGATTTGGATGCACAGAGTTCCCTGTGTTCGCAAGAGACAAGGGAATCGCGTCTGTGCGCACAGAAGCAATAGCGGACCGTTTCCCTCGGAGTGAACGCGAAAGAGCCGTCTATATACTCGCAGACACGCGAACGTGCCTCAATGCGGTCACAGAGGCAGCAGCTTTTGCACAGATGCTCCTGGTGATTCTGGCACTTTCCAGGCACACTCCTGAAAGTCGCGCACACTGCTGTTCACTCGCTAAACGACCTCTTGGGAAACACGTCTCCGGTCGACGGACCGCTCAGATTGCTTCTCGTGTAACTGTGAACTGTGTCAGCGCAGGGAATCCGTCTCTGTTGAGCAGATGTCAATCCTGCCTCGCTTTTGCTTTGTTGCCTCTACCAAGATGATTTCCCGTTTCTCTCTTCACTGGAGCAGGCAGACACAGCCAACGCACATCAAGTGTCAAGAGACACGCTCTGCTGAGCTCAACGCTTGTGCAGATGCACATGTGCGACGAAGTCAACACACGTGCTTGTGGAGAGAAAGAAAGGGACTCCCAGGCGTGTGGAGCGACGGGGAGAAAGAGCGGGCGCTGAGGAACACAGTTTCAAACAGACTGTCTCCACACAAACAGGCACCTGTCTGCAGGTATCCTAGATCTTGATTCTTGAACTTGAGGAAACACGCGTCTGAGCAAAACTCCCAAACGCTTCCAGGAAAGACACAGGCTCTCCCACAAGCACACAAGTGTTTGCCCTCAGCTATAGATCAGGGACAAGCCTGTGAAGAGCAACCAAAGAGCTCGTCCGTCTTTCCCTCAATAGATGGGAGTAGGCGCGCTTGCGGATGTGTGCGTGTGTGTGGCCACGCGTTTGCTTAGGCATCAGTGTGTGAAAAGGTAGGTGCTTTTCTCTAGCTGCGTGTGCGTGCACGTGGTGCTGGGTGCACATCCCTGGGTGCTCGTGGAAAGGTTTCTGCATGGTTTTCGCTGAGGAATCGTGTGTGTGCACATGGACAAAGAGAAGGCGCAGCAACCAGGTTCCAGCGCCGAAGAAGGCAAAAGGCGAGGTTTCCGGCGCTATCTCCTTCTCTCCCCAGAGCTAGTCGCGCAAAGCAAGCCGCTAAGCCGGCGACCGGCAAGAGAGCTACAACGAAGCATGCCGAACGGAGAAAATAGCAGCAGCTCATCTGTTCACACCTTGTTTCTGCCATGTGCTTGAACGCCAAGACGTTCGCGCTTCTGTGAGATGAAAGACGTCCTTCTGCATATGTGGTTGCTCACACCGGTGCACTTGTTAGTGTATCCATTCAGTCCTGGGCTGCGGGGCATTCAGAAGTGGCTCTGTGGAGACGTCTGCATAGAGGCAGCTGTCAGAACACGCACACTCGATTGTTCACCAAAACATATGCAGACGCGTCCTTAGCCTGTAGATTTGGATGCACAGAGTTCCCTGTGTTCGCAAGAGACAAGGGAATCGCGTCTGTGCGCACAGAAGCAATAGCGGACCGTTTCCCTCGGAGTGAACGCGAAAGAGCCGTCTATATACTCGCAGACACGCGAACGTGCCTCAATGCGGTCACAGAGGCAGCAGCTTTTGCACAGATGCTCCTGGTGATTCTGGCACTTTCCAGGCACACTCCTGAAAGTCGCGCACACTGCTGTTCACTCGCTAAACGACCTCTTGGGAAACACGTCTCCGGTCGACGGACCGCTCAGATTGCTTCTCGTGTAACTGTGAACTGTGTCAGCGCAGGGAATCCGTCTCTGTTGAGCAGATGTCAATCCTGCCTCGCCTTTGCTTTGTTGCCTCTACCAAGATGATTTCCCGTTTCTCTCTTCACTGGAGCAGGCAGACACAGCCAACGCACATCAAGTGTCAAGAGACACGCTCTGCTGAGCTCAACGCTTGTGCAGATGCACATGTGCGACGAAGTCAACACACGTGCTTGTGGAGAGAAAGAAAGGGACTCCCAGGCGTGTGGAGCGACGGGGAGAAAGAGCGGGCGCTGAGGAACACAGTTTCAAACAGACTGTCTCCACACAAACAGGCACCTGTCTGCAGGTATCCTAGATCTTGATTCTTGAACTTGAGGAAACACGCGTCTGAGCAAAACTCCCAAACGCTTCCAGGAAAGACACAGGCTCTCCCACAAGCACACAAGTGTTTGCCCTCAGCTATAGATCAGGGACAAGCCTGTGAAGAGCAACCAAAGAGCTCGTCCGTCTTTCCCTCAATAGATGGGAGTAGGCGCGCTTGCGGATGTGTGCGTGTGTGTGGCCACGCGTTTGCTTAGGCATCAGTGTGTGAAAAGGTAGGTGCTTTTCTCTAGCTGCGTGTGCGTGCACGTGGTGCTGGGTGCACATCCCTGGGTGCTCGTGGAAAGGTTTCTGCATGGTTTTCGCTGAGGAATCGTGTGTGTGCACATGGACAAAGAGAAGGCGCAGCAACCAGGTTCCAGCGCCGAAGAAGGCAAAAGGCGAGGTTTCCGGCGCTATCTCCTTCTCTCCCCAGAGCTAGTCGCGCAAAGCAAGCCGCTAAGCCGGCGACCGGCAAGAGAGCTACAACGAAGCATGCCGAACGGAGAAAATAGCAGCAGCTCATCTGTTCACACCTTGTTTCTGCCATGTGCTTGAACGCCAAGACGTTCGCGCTTCTGTGAGATGAAAGACGTCCTTCTGCATATGTGGTTGCTCACACCGGTGCACTTGTTAGTGTATCCATTCAGTCCTGGGCTGCGGGGCATTCAGAAGTGGCTCTGTGGAGACGTCTGCATAGAGGCAGCTGTCAGAACACGCACACTCGATTGTTCACCAAAACATATGCAGACGCGTCCTTAGCCTGTAGATTTGGATGCACAGAGTTCCCTGTGTTCGCAAGAGACAAGGGAATCGCGTCTGTGCGCACAGAAGCAATAGCGGACCGTTTCCCTCGGAGTGAACGCGAAAGAGCCGTCTATATACTCGCAGACACGCGAACGTGCCTCAATGCGGTCACAGAGGCAGCAGCTTTTGCACAGATGCTCCTGGTGATTCTGGCACTTTCCAGGCACACTCCTGAAAGTCGCGCACACTGCTGTTCACTCGCTAAACGACCTCTTGGGAAACACGTCTCCGGTCGACGGACCGCTCAGATTGCTTCTCGTGTAACTGTGAACTGTGTCAGCGCAGGGAATCCGTCTCTGTTGAGCAGATGTGGATCCTGCCTCGCTTTTGCTTTGTTGCCTCTACCAAGATGATTTCCCGTTTCTCTCTTCACTGGAGCAGGCAGACACAGCCAACGCACATCAAGTGTCAAGAGACACGCTCTGCTGAGCTCAACGCTTGTGCAGATGCACATGTGCGACGAAGTCAACACACGTGCTTGTGGAGAGAAAGAAAGGGACTCCCAGGCGTGTGGAGCGACGGGGAGAAAGAGCGGGCGCTGAGGAACACAGTTTCAAACAGACTGTCTCCACACAAACAGGCACCTGTCTGCAGGTATCCTAGATCTTGATTCTTGAACTTGAGGAAACACGCGTCTGAGCAAAACTCCCAAACGCTTCCAGGAAAGACACAGGCTCTCCCACAAGCACACAAGTATTTGCCCTCAGCTATAGATCAGGGACAAGCCTGTGAAGAGCAACCAAAGAGCTCGTCCGTCTTTCCCTCAATAGATGGGAGTAGGCGCGCTTGCGGATGTGTGCGTGTGTGTGGCCACGCGTTTGCTTAGGCATCAGTGTGTGAAAAGGTAGGTGCTTTTCTCTAGCTGCGTGTGCGTGCACGTGGTGCTGGGTGCACATCCCTGGGTGCTCGTGGAAAGGTTTCTGCATGGTTTTCGCTGAGGAATCGTGTGTGTGCACATGGACAAAGAGAAGGCGCAGCAACCAGGTTCCAGCGCCGAAGAAGGCAAAAGGCGAGGTTTCCGGCGCTATCTCCTTCTCTCCCCAGAGCTAGTCGCGCAAAGCAAGCCGCTAAGCCGGCGACCGGCAAGAGAGCTACAACGAAGCATGCCGAACGGAGAAAATAGCAGCAGCTCATCTGTTCACACCTTGTTTCTGCCATGTGCTTGAACGCCAAGACGTTCGCGCTTCTGTGAGATGAAAGACGTCCTTCTGCATATGTGGTTGCTCACACCGGTGCACTTGTTAGTGTATCCATTCAGTCCTGGGCTGCGGGGCATTCAGAAGTGGCTCTGTGGAGACGTCTGCATAGAGGCAGCTGTCAGAACACGCACACTCGATTGTTCACCAAAACATATGCAGACGCGTCCTTAGCCTGTAGATTTGGATGCACAGAGTTCCCTGTGTTCGCAAGAGACAAGGGAATCGCGTCTGTGCGCACAGAAGCAATAGCGGACCGTTTCCCTCGGAGTGAACGCGAAAGAGCCGTCTATATACTCGCAGACACGCGAACGTGCCTCAATGCGGTCACAGAGGCAGCAGCTTTTGCACAGATGCTCCTGGTGATTCTGGCACTTTCCAGGCACACTCCTGAAAGTCGCGCACACTGCTGTTCACTCGCTAAACGACCTCTTGGGAAACACGTCTCCGGTCGACGGACCGCTCAGATTGCTTCTCGTGTAACTGTGAACTGTGTCAGCGCAGGGAATCCGTCTCTGTTGAGCAGATGTCAATCCTGCCTCGCTTTTGCTTTGTTGCCTCTACCAAGATGATTTCCCGTTTCTCTCTTCACTGGAGCAGGCAGACACAGCCAACGCACATCAAGTGTCAAGAGACACGCTCTGCTGAGCTCAACGCTTGTGCAGATGCACATGTGCGACGAAGTCAACACACGTGCTTGTGGAGAGAAAGAAAGGGACTCCCAGGCGTGTGGAGCGACGGGGAGAAAGAGCGGGCGCTGAGGAACACAGTTTCAAACAGACTGTCTCCACACAAACAGGCACCTGTCTGCAGGTATCCTAGATCTTGATTCTTGAACTTGAGGAAACACGCGTCTGAGCAAAACTCCCTAACGCTTCCAGGAAAGACACAGGCTCTCCCACAAGCACACAAGTGTTTGCCCTCAGCTATAGATCAGGGACAAGCCTGTGAAGAGCAACCAAAGAGCTCGTCCGTCTTTCTCTCAATAGATGGGAGTAGGCGCGCTTGCGGATGTGTGCGTGTGTGTGGCCACGCGTTTGCTTAGGCATCAGTGTGTGAAAAGGTAGGTGCTTTTCTCTAGCTGCGTGTGCGTGCACGTGGTGCTGGGTGCACATCCCTGGGTGCTCGTGGAAAGGTTTCTGCATGGTTTTCGCTGAGGAATCGTGTGTGTGCACATGGACAAAGAGAAGGCGCAGCAACCAGGTTCCAGCGCCGAAGAAGGCAAAAGGCGAGGTTTCCGGCGCTATCTCCTTCTCTCCCCAGAGCTAGTCGCGCAAAGCAAGCCGCTAAGCCGGCGACCGGCAAGAGAGCTACAACGAAGCATGCCGAACGGAGAAAATAGCAGCAGCTCATCTGTTCACACCTTGTTTCTGCCATGTGCTTGAACGCCAAGACGTTCGCGCTTCTGTGAGATGAAAGACGTCCTTCTGCATATGTGGTTGCTCACACCGGTGCACTTGTTAGTGTATCCATTCAGTCCTGGGCTGCGGGGCATTCAGAAGTGGCTCTGTGGAGACGTCTGCATAGAGGCAGCTGTCAGAACACGCACACTCGATTGTTCACCAAAACATATGCAGACGCGTCCTTAGCCTGTAGATTTGGATGCACAGAGTTCCCTGTGTTCGCAAGAGACAAGGGAATCGCGTCTGTGCGCACAGAAGCAATAGCGGACCGTTTCCCTCGGAGTGAACGCGAAAGAGCCGTCTATATACTCGCAGACACGCGAACGTGCCTCAATGCGGTCACAGAGGCAGCAGCTTTTGCACAGATGCTCCTGGTGATTCTGGCACTTTCCAGGCACACTCCTGAAAGTCGCGCACACTGCTGTTCACTCGCTAAACGACCTCTTGGGAAACACGTCTCCGGTCGACGGACCGCTCAGATTGCTTCTCGTGTAACTGTGAACTGTGTCAGCGCAGGGAATCCGTCTCTGTTGAGCAGATGTCAATCCTGCCTCGCTTTTGCTTTGTTGCCTCTACCAAGATGATTTCCCGTTTCTCTCTTCACTGGAGCAGGCAGACACAGCCAACGCACATCAAGTGTCAAGAGACACGCTCTGCTGAGCTCAACGCTTGTGCAGATGCACATGTGCGACGAAGTCAACACACGTGCTTGTGGAGAGAAAGAAAGGGACTCCCAGGCGTGTGGAGCGACGGGGAGAAAGAGCGGGCGCTGAGGAACACAGTTTCAAACAGACTGTCTCCACACAAACAGGCACCTGTCTGCAGGTATCCTAGATCTTGATTCTTGAACTTGAGGAAACACGCGTCTGAGCAAAACTCCCAAACGCTTCCAGGAAAGACACAGGCTCTCCCACAAGCACACAAGTATTTGCCCTCAGCTATAGATCAGGGACAAGCCTGTGAAGAGCAACCAAAGAGCTCGTCCGTCTTTCCCTCAATAGATGGGAGTAGGCGCGCTTGCGGATGTGTGCGTGTGTGTGGCCACGCGTTTGCTTAGGCATCAGTGTGTGAAAAGGTAGGTGCTTTTCTCTAGCTGCGTGTGCGTGCACGTGGTGCTGGGTGCACATCCCTGGGTGCTCGTGGAAAGGTTTCTGCATGGTTTTCGCTGAGGAATCGTGTGTGTGCACATGGACAAAGAGAAGGCGCAGCAACCAGGTTCCAGCGCCGAAGAAGGCAAAAGGCGAGGTTTCCGGCGCTATCTCCTTCTCTCCCCAGAGCTAGTCGCGCAAAGCAAGCCGCTAAGCCGGCGACCGGCAAGAGAGCTACAACGAAGCATGCCGAACGGAGAAAATAGCAGCAGCTCATCTGTTCACACCTTGTTTCTGCCATGTGCTTGAACGCCAAGACGTTCGCGCTTCTGTGAGATGAAAGACGTCCTTCTGCATATGTGGTTGCTCACACCGGTGCACTTGTTAGTGTATCCATTCAGTCCTGGGCTGCGGGGCATTCAGAAGTGGCTCTGTGGAGACGTCTGCATAGAGGCAGCTGTCAGAACACGCACACTCGATTGTTCACCAAAACATATGCAGACGCGTCCTTAGCCTGTAGATTTGGATGCACAGAGTTCCCTGTGTTCGCAAGAGACAAGGGAATCGCGTCTGTGCGCACAGAAGCAATAGCGGACCGTTTCCCTCGGAGTGAACGCGAAAGAGCCGTCTATATACTCGCAGACACGCGAACGTGCCTCAATGCGGTCACAGAGGCAGCAGCTTTTGCACAGATGCTCCTGGTGATTCTGGCACTTTCCAGGCACACTCCTGAAAGTCGCGCACACTGCTGTTCACTCGCTAAACGACCTCTTGGGAAACACGTCTCCGGTCGACGGACCGCTCAGATTGCTTCTCGTGTAACTGTGAACTGTGTCAGCGCAGGGAATCCGTCTCTGTTGAGCAGATGTCAATCCTGCCTCGCTTTTGCTTTGTTGCCTCTACCAAGATGATTTCCCGTTTCTCTCTTCACTGGAGCAGGCAGACACAGCCAACGCACATCAAGTGTCAAGAGACACGCTCTGCTGAGCTCAACGCTTGTGCAGATGCACATGTGCGACGAAGTCAACACACGTGCTTGTGGAGAGAAAGAAAGGGACTCCCAGGCGTGTGGAGCGACGGGGAGAAAGAGCGGGCGCTGAGGAACACAGTTTCAAACAGACTGTCTCCACACAAACAGGCACCTGTCTGCAGGTATCCTAGATCTTGATTCTTGAACTTGAGGAAACACGCGTCTGAGCAAAACTCCCAAACGCTTCCAGGAAAGACACAGGCTCTCCCACAAGCACACAAGTGTTTGCCCTCAGCTATAGATCAGGGACAAGCCTGTGAAGAGCAACCAAAGAGCTCGTCCGTCTTTCCCTCAATAGATGGGAGTAGGCGCGCTTGCGGATGTGTGCGTGTGTGTGGCCACGCGTTTGCTTAGGCATCAGTGTGTGAAAAGGTAGGTGCTTTTCTCTAGCTGCGTGTGCGTGCACGTGGTGCTGGGTGCACATCCCTGGGTGCTCGTGGAAAGGTTTCTGCATGGTTTTCGCTGAGGAATCGTGTGTGTGCACATGGACAAAGAGAAGGCGCAGCAACCAGGTTCCAGCGCCGAAGGCGGCAAAAGGCGAGGTTTCCGGCGCTATCTCCTTCTCTCCCCAGAGCTAGTCGCGCAAAGCAAGCCGCTAAGCCGGCGACCGGCAAGAGAGCTACAACGAAGCATGCCGAACGGAGAAAATAGCAGCAGCTCATCTGTTCACACCTTGTTTCTGCCATGTGCTTGAACGCCAAGACGTTCGCGCTTCTGTGAGATGAAAGACGTCCTTCTGCATATGTGGTTGCTCACACCGGTGCACTTGTTAGTGTATCCATTCAGTCCTGGGCTGCGGGGCATTCAGAAGTGGCTCTGTGGAGACGTCTGCATAGAGGCAGCTGTCAGAACACGCACACTCGATTGTTCACCAAAACATATGCAGACGCGTCCTTAGCCTGTAGATTTGGATGCACAGAGTTCCCTGTGTTCGCAAGAGACAAGGGAATCGCGTCTGTGCGCACAGAAGCAATAGCGGACCGTTTCCCTCGGAGTGAACGCGAAAGAGCCGTCTATATACTCGCAGACACGCGAACGTGCCTCAATGCGGTCACAGAGGCAGCAGCTTTTGCACAGATGCTCCTGGTGATTCTGGCACTTTCCAGGCACACTCCTGAAAGTCGCGCACACTGCTGTTCACTCGCTAAACGACCTCTTGGGAAACACGTCTCCGGTCGACGGACCGCTCAGATTGCTTCTCGTGTAACTGTGAACTGTGTCAGCGCAGGGAATCCGTCTCTGTTGAGCAGATGTCAATCCTGCCTCGCTTTTGCTTTGTTGCCTCTACCAAGATGATTTCCCGTTTCTCTCTTCACTGGAGCAGGCAGACACAGCCAACGCACATCAAGTGTCAAGAGACACGCTCTGCTGAGCTCAACGCTTGTGCAGATGCACATGTGCGACGAAGTCAACACACGTGCTTGTGGAGAGAAAGAAAGGGACTCCCAGGCGTGTGGAGCGACGGGGAGAAAGAGCGGGCGCTGAGGAACACAGTTTCAAACAGACTGTCTCCACACAAACAGGCACCTGTCTGCAGGTATCCTAGATCTTGATTCTTGAACTTGAGGAAACACGCGTCTGAGCAAAACTCCCTAACGCTTCCAGGAAAGACACAGGCTCTCCCACAAGCACACAAGTGTTTGCCCTCAGCTATAGATCAGGGACAAGCCTGTGAAGAGCAACCAAAGAGCTCGTCCGTCTTTCTCTCAATAGATGGGAGTAGGCGCGCTTGCGGATGTGTGCGTGTGTGTGGCCACGCGTTTGCTTAGGCATCAGTGTGTGAAAAGGTAGGTGCTTTTCTCTAGCTGCGTGTGCGTGCACGTGGTGCTGGGTGCACATCCCTGGGTGCTCGTGGAAAGGTTTCTGCATGGTTTTCGCTGAGGAATCGTGTGTGTGCACATGGACAAAGAGAAGGCGCAGCAACCAGGTTCCAGCGCCGAAGAAGGCAAAAGGCGAGGTTTCCGGCGCTATCTCCTTCTCTCCCCAGAGCTAGTCGCGCAAAGCAAGCCGCTAAGCCGGCGACCGGCAAGAGAGCTACAACGAAGCATGCCGAACGGAGAAAATAGCAGCAGCTCATCTGTTCACACCTTGTTTCTGCCATGTGCTTGAACGCCAAGACGTTCGCGCTTCTGTGAGATGAAAGACGTCCTTCTGCATATGTGGTTGCTCACACCGGTGCACTTGTTAGTGTATCCATTCAGTCCTGGGCTGCGGGGCATTCAGAAGTGGCTCTGTGGAGACGTCTGCATAGAGGCAGCTGTCAGAACACGCACACTCGATTGTTCACCAAAACATATGCAGACGCGTCCTTAGCCTGTAGATTTGGATGCACAGAGTTCCCTGTGTTCGCAAGAGACAAGGGAATCGCGTCTGTGCGCACAGAAGCAATAGCGGACCGTTTCCCTCGGAGTGAACGCGAAAGAGCCGTCTATATACTCGCAGACACGCGAACGTGCCTCAATGCGGTCACAGAGGCAGCAGCTTTTGCACAGATGCTCCTGGTGATTCTGGCACTTTCCAGGCACACTCCTGAAAGTCGCGCACACTGCTGTTCACTCGCTAAACGACCTCTTGGGAAACACGTCTCCGGTCGACGGACCGCTCAGATTGCTTCTCGTGTAACTGTGAACTGTGTCAGCGCAGGGAATCCGTCTCTGTTGAGCAGATGTCAATCCTGCCTCGCTTTTGCTTTGTTGCCTCTACCAAGATGATTTCCCGTTTCTCTCTTCACTGGAGCAGGCAGACACAGCCAACGCACA
Source organism: Patagioenas fasciata (assembly GCF_037038585.1). Taxonomy (NCBI): domain Eukaryota; kingdom Metazoa; phylum Chordata; class Aves; order Columbiformes; family Columbidae; genus Patagioenas; species Patagioenas fasciata. The sequence continues at coordinate 31,787 of NW_027288779.1, read as the reverse complement.
TCAAGTGTCAAGAGACACGCTCTGCTGAGCTCAACGCTTGTGCAGATGCACATGTGCGACGAAGTCAACACACGTGCTTGTGGAGAGAAAGAAAGGGACTCCCAGGCGTGTGGAGCGACGGGGAGAAAGAGCGGGCGCTGAGGAGCACAGTTTCAAACAGACTGTCTCCACACAAACAGGCACCTGTCTGCAGGTATCCTAGATCTTGATTCTTGAACTTGAGGAAACACGCGTCTGAGCAAAACTCCCAAACGCTTCCAGGAAAGACACAGGCTCTCCCACAAGCACACAAGTGTTTGCCCTCAGCTATAGATCAGGGACAAGCCTGTGAAGAGCAACCAAAGAGCTCGTCCGTCTTTCCCTCAATAGATGGGAGTAGGCGCGCTTGCGGATGTGTGCGTGTGTGTGGCCACGCGTTTGCTTAGGCATCAGTGTGTGAAAAGGTAGGTGCTTTTCTCTAGCTGCGTGTGCGTGCACGTGGTGCTGGGTGCACATCCCTGGGTGCTCGTGGAAAGGTTTCTGCATGGTTTTCGCTGAGGAATCGTGTGTGTGCACATGGACAAAGAGAAGGCGCAGCAACCAGGTTCCAGCGCCGAAGAAGGCAAAAGGCGAGGTTTCCGGCGCTATCTCCTTCTCTCCCCAGAGCTAGTCGCGCAAAGCAAGCCGCTAAGCCGGCGACCGGCAAGAGAGCTACAACGAAGCATGCCGAACGGAGAAAATAGCAGCAGCTCATCTGTTCACACCTTGTTTCTGCCATGTGCTTGAACGCCAAGACGTTCGCGCTTCTGTGAGATGAAAGACGTCCTTCTGCATATGTGGTTGCTCACACCGGTGCACTTGTTAGTGTATCCATTCAGTCCTGGGCTGCGGGGCATTCAGAAGTGGCTCTGTGGAGACGTCTGCATAGAGGCAGCTGTCAGAACACGCACACTCGATTGTTCACCAAAACATATGCAGACGCGTCCTTAGCCTGTAGATTTGGATGCACAGAGTTCCCTGTGTTCGCAAGAGACAAGGGAATCGCGTCTGTGCGCACAGAAGCAATAGCGGACCGTTTCCCTCGGAGTGAACGCGAAAGAGCCGTCTATATACTCGCAGACACGCGAACGTGCCTCAATGCGGTCACAGAGGCAGCAGCTTTTGCACAGATGCTCCTGGTGATTCTGGCACTTTCCAGGCACACTCCTGAAAGTCGCGCACACTGCTGTTCACTCGCTAAACGACCTCTTGGGAAACACGTCTCCGGTCGACGGACCGCTCAGATTGCTTCTCGTGTAACTGTGAACTGTGTCAGCGCAGGGAATCCGTCTCTGTTGAGCAGATGTCAATCCTGCCTCGCTTTTGCTTTGTTGCCTCTACCAAGATGATTTCCCGTTTCTCTCTTCACTGGAGCAGGCAGACACAGCCAACGCACATCAAGTGTCAAGAGACACGCTCTGCTGAGCTCAACGCTTGTGCAGATGCACATGTGCGACGAAGTCAACACACGTGCTTGTGGAGAGAAAGAAAGGGACTCCCAGGCGTGTGGAGCGACGGGGAGAAAGAGCGGGCGCTGAGGAACACAGTTTCAAACAGACTGTCTCCACACAAACAGGCACCTGTCTGCAGGTATCCTAGATCTTGATTCTTGAACTTGAGGAAACACGCGTCTGAGCAAAACTCCCAAACGCTTCCAGGAAAGACACAGGCTCTCCCACAAGCACACAAGTGTTTGCCCTCAGCTATAGATCAGGGACAAGCCTGTGAAGAGCAACCAAAGAGCTCGTCCGTCTTTCCCTCAATAGATGGGAGTAGGCGCGCTTGCGGATGTGTGCGTGTGTGTGGCCACGCGTTTGCTTAGGCATCAGTGTGTGAAAAGGTAGGTGCTTTTCTCTAGCTGCGTGTGCGTGCACGTGGTGCTGGGTGCACATCCCTGGGTGCTCGTGGAAAGGTTTCTGCATGGTTTTCGCTGAGGAATCGTGTGTGTGCACATGGACAAAGAGAAGGCGCAGCAACCAGGTTCCAGCGCCGAAGAAGGCAAAAGGCGAGGTTTCCGGCGCTATCTCCTTCTCTCCCCAGAGCTAGTCGCGCAAAGCAAGCCGCTAAGCCGGCGACCGGCAAGAGAGCTACAACGAAGCATGCCGAACGGAGAAAATAGCAGCAGCTCATCTGTTCACACCTTGTTTCTGCCATGTGCTTGAACGCCAAGACGTTCGCGCTTCTGTGAGATGAAAGACGTCCTTCTGCATATGTGGTTGCTCACACCGGTGCACTTGTTAGTGTATCCATTCAGTCCTGGGCTGCGGGGCATTCAGAAGTGGCTCTGTGGAGACGTCTGCATAGAGGCAGCTGTCAGAACACGCACACTCGATTGTTCACCAAAACATATGCAGACGCGTCCTTAGCCTGTAGATTTGGATGCACAGAGTTCCCTGTGTTCGCAAGAGACAAGGGAATCGCGTCTGTGCGCACAGAAGCAATAGCGGACCGTTTCCCTCGGAGTGAACGCGAAAGAGCCGTCTATATACTCGCAGACACGCGAACGTGCCTCAATGCGGTCACAGAGGCAGCAGCTTTTGCACAGATGCTCCTGGTGATTCTGGCACTTTCCAGGCACACTCCTGAAAGTCGCGCACACTGCTGTTCACTCGCTAAACGACCTCTTGGGAAACACGTCTCCGGTCGACGGACCGCTCAGATTGCTTCTCGTGTAACTGTGAACTGTGTCAGCGCAGGGAATCCGTCTCTGTTGAGCAGATGTCAATCCTGCCTCGCCTTTGCTTTGTTGCCTCTACCAAGATGATTTCCCGTTTCTCTCTTCACTGGAGCAGGCAGACACAGCCAACGCACATCAAGTGTCAAGAGACACGCTCTGCTGAGCTCAACGCTTGTGCAGATGCACATGTGCGACGAAGTCAACACACGTGCTTGTGGAGAGAAAGAAAGGGACTCCCAGGCGTGTGGAGCGACGGGGAGAAAGAGCGGGCGCTGAGGAACACAGTTTCAAACAGACTGTCTCCACACAAACAGGCACCTGTCTGCAGGTATCCTAGATCTTGATTCTTGAACTTGAGGAAACACGCGTCTGAGCAAAACTCCCAAACGCTTCCAGGAAAGACACAGGCTCTCCCACAAGCACACAAGTGTTTGCCCTCAGCTATAGATCAGGGACAAGCCTGTGAAGAGCAACCAAAGAGCTCGTCCGTCTTTCCCTCAATAGATGGGAGTAGGCGCGCTTGCGGATGTGTGCGTGTGTGTGGCCACGCGTTTGCTTAGGCATCAGTGTGTGAAAAGGTAGGTGCTTTTCTCTAGCTGCGTGTGCGTGCACGTGGTGCTGGGTGCACATCCCTGGGTGCTCGTGGAAAGGTTTCTGCATGGTTTTCGCTGAGGAATCGTGTGTGTGCACATGGACAAAGAGAAGGCGCAGCAACCAGGTTCCAGCGCCGAAGAAGGCAAAAGGCGAGGTTTCCGGCGCTATCTCCTTCTCTCCCCAGAGCTAGTCGCGCAAAGCAAGCCGCTAAGCCGGCGACCGGCAAGAGAGCTACAACGAAGCATGCCGAACGGAGAAAATAGCAGCAGCTCATCTGTTCACACCTTGTTTCTGCCATGTGCTTGAACGCCAAGACGTTCGCGCTTCTGTGAGATGAAAGACGTCCTTCTGCATATGTGGTTGCTCACACCGGTGCACTTGTTAGTGTATCCATTCAGTCCTGGGCTGCGGGGCATTCAGAAGTGGCTCTGTGGAGACGTCTGCATAGAGGCAGCTGTCAGAACACGCACACTCGATTGTTCACCAAAACATATGCAGACGCGTCCTTAGCCTGTAGATTTGGATGCACAGAGTTCCCTGTGTTCGCAAGAGACAAGGGAATCGCGTCTGTGCGCACAGAAGCAATAGCGGACCGTTTCCCTCGGAGTGAACGCGAAAGAGCCGTCTATATACTCGCAGACACGCGAACGTGCCTCAATGCGGTCACAGAGGCAGCAGCTTTTGCACAGATGCTCCTGGTGATTCTGGCACTTTCCAGGCACACTCCTGAAAGTCGCGCACACTGCTGTTCACTCGCTAAACGACCTCTTGGGAAACACGTCTCCGGTCGACGGACCGCTCAGATTGCTTCTCGTGTAACTGTGAACTGTGTCAGCGCAGGGAATCCGTCTCTGTTGAGCAGATGTCAATCCTGCCTCGCTTTTGCTTTGTTGCCTCTACCAAGATGATTTCCCGTTTCTCTCTTCACTGGAGCAGGCAGACACAGCCAACGCACATCAAGTGTCAAGAGACACGCTCTGCTGAGCTCAACGCTTGTGCAGATGCACATGTGCGACGAAGTCAACACACGTGCTTGTGGAGAGAAAGAAAGGGACTCCCAGGCGTGTGGAGCGACGGGGAGAAAGAGCGGGCGCTGAGGAACACAGTTTCAAACAGACTGTCTCCACACAAACAGGCACCTGTCTGCAGGTATCCTAGATCTTGATTCTTGAACTTGAGGAAACACGCGTCTGAGCAAAACTCCCAAACGCTTCCAGGAAAGACACAGGCTCTCCCACAAGCACACAAGTGTTTGCCCTCAGCTATAGATCAGGGACAAGCCTGTGAAGAGCAACCAAAGAGCTCGTCCGTCTTTCCCTCAATAGATGGGAGTAGGCGCGCTTGCGGATGTGTGCGTGTGTGTGGCCACGCGTTTGCTTAGGCATCAGTGTGTGAAAAGGTAGGTGCTTTTCTCTAGCTGCGTGTGCGTGCACGTGGTGCTGGGTGCACATCCCTGGGTGCTCGTGGAAAGGTTTCTGCATGGTTTTCGCTGAGGAATCGTGTGTGTGCACATGGACAAAGAGAAGGCGCAGCAACCAGGTTCCAGCGCCGAAGAAGGCAAAAGGCGAGGTTTCCGGCGCTATCTCCTTCTCTCCCCAGAGCTAGTCGCGCAAAGCAAGCCGCTAAGCCGGCGACCGGCAAGAGAGCTACAACGAAGCATGCCGAACGGAGAAAATAGCAGCAGCTCATCTGTTCACACCTTGTTTCTGCCATGTGCTTGAACGCCAAGACGTTCGCGCTTCTGTGAGATGAAAGACGTCCTTCTGCATATGTGGTTGCTCACACCGGTGCACTTGTTAGTGTATCCATTCAGTCCTGGGCTGCGGGGCATTCAGAAGTGGCTCTGTGGAGACGTCTGCATAGAGGCAGCTGTCAGAACACGCACACTCGATTGTTCACCAAAACATATGCAGACGCGTCCTTAGCCTGTAGATTTGGATGCACAGAGTTCCCTGTGTTCGCAAGAGACAAGGGAATCGCGTCTGTGCGCACAGAAGCAATAGCGGACCGTTTCCCTCGGAGTGAACGCGAAAGAGCCGTCTATATACTCGCAGACACGCGAACGTGCCTCAATGCGGTCACAGAGGCAGCAGCTTTTGCACAGATGCTCCTGGTGATTCTGGCACTTTCCAGGCACACTCCTGAAAGTCGCGCACACTGCTGTTCACTCGCTAAACGACCTCTTGGGAAACACGTCTCCGGTCGACGGACCGCTCAGATTGCTTCTCGTGTAACTGTGAACTGTGTCAGCGCAGGGAATCCGTCTCTGTTGAGCAGATGTCGATCCTGCCTCGCTTTTGCTTTGTTGCCTCTACCAAGATGATTTCCCGTTTCTCTCTTCACTGGAGCAGGCAGACACAGCCAACGCACATCAAGTGTCAAGAGACACGCTCTGCTGAGCTCAACGCTTGTGCAGATGCACATGTGCGACGAAGTCAACACACGTGCTTGTGGAGAGAAAGAAAGGGACTCCCAGGCGTGTGGAGTGACGGGGAGAAAGAGCGGGCGCTGAGGAGCACAGTTTCAAACAGACTGTCTCCACACAAACAGGCACCTGTCTGCAGGTATCCTAGATCTTGATTCTTGAACTTGAGGAAACACGCGTCTGAGCAAAACTCCCAAACGCTTCCAGGAAAGACACAGGCTCTCCCACAAGCACACAAGTGTTTGCCCTCAGCTATAGATCAGGGACAAGCCTGTGAAGAGCAACCAAAGAGCTCGTCCGTCTTTCTCTCAGTAGATGGGAGTAGGCGCGCTTGCGGATGTGTGCGTGTGTGTGGCCACGCGTTTGCTTAGGCATCAGTGTGTGAAAAGGTAGGTGCTTTTCTCTAGCTGCGTGTGCGTGCACGTGGTGCTGGGTGCACATCCCTGGGTGCTCGTGGAAAGGTTTCTGCATGGTTTTCGCTGAGGAATCGTGTGTGTGCACATGGACAAAGAGAAGGCGCAGCAACCAGGTTCCAGCGCCGAAGAAGGCAAAAGGCGAGGTTTCCGGCGCTATCTCCTTCTCTCCCCAGAGCTAGTCGCGCAAAGCAAGCCGCTAAGCCGGCGACCGGCAAGAGAGCTACAACGAAGCATGCCGAACGGAGAAAATAGCAGCAGCTCATCTGTTCACACCTTGTTTCTGCCATGTGCTTGAACGCCAAGACGTTCGCGCTTCTCTGAGATGAAAGACGTCCTTCTGCATATGTGGTTGCTCACACCGGTGCACTTGTTAGTGTATCCATTCAGTCCTGGGCTGCGGGGCATTCAGAAGTGGCTCTGTGGAGACGTCTGCATAGAGGCAGCTGTCAGAACACGCACACTCGATTGTTCACCAAAACATATGCAGACGCGTCCTTAGCCTGTAGATTTGGATGCACAGAGTTCCCTGTGTTCGCAAGAGACAAGGGAATCGCGTCTGTGCGCACAGAAGCAATAGCGGACCGTTTCCCTCGGAGTGAACGCGAAAGAGCCGTCTATATACTCGCAGACACGCGAACGTGCCTCAATGCGGTCACAGAGGCAGCAGCTTTTGCACAGATGCTCCTGGTGATTCTGGCACTTTCCAGGCACACTCCTGAAAGTCGCGCACACTGCTGTTCACTCGCTAAACGACCTCTTGGGAAACACGTCTCCGGTCGACGGACCGCTCAGATTGCTTCTCGTGTAACTGTGAACTGTGTCAGCGCAGGGAATCCGTCTCTGTTGAGCAGATGTCAATCCTGCCTCGCCTTTGCTTTGTTGCCTCTACCAAGATGATTTCCCGTTTCTCTCTTCACTGGAGCAGGCAGACACAGCCAACGCACATCAAGTGTCAAGAGACACGCTCTGCTGAGCTCAACGCTTGTGCAGATGCACATGTGCGACGAAGTCAACACACGTGCTTGTGGAGAGAAAGAAAGGGACTCCCAGGCGTGTGGAGCGACGGGGAGAAAGAGCGGGCGCTGAGGAACACAGTTTCAAACAGACTGTCTCCACACAAACAGGCACCTGTCTGCAGGTATCCTAGATCTTGATTCTTGAACTTGAGGAAACACGCGTCTGAGCAAAACTCCCAAACGCTTCCAGGAAAGACACAGGCTCTCCCACAAGCACACAAGTGTTTGCCCTCAGCTATAGATCAGGGACAAGCCTGTGAAGAGCAACCAAAGAGCTCGTCCGTCTTTCCCTCAATAGATGGGAGTAGGCGCGCTTGCGGATGTGTGCGTGTGTGTGGCCACGCGTTTGCTTAGGCATCAGTGTGTGAAAAGGTAGGTGCTTTTCTCTAGCTGCGTGTGCGTGCACGTGGTGCTGGGTGCACATCCCTGGGTGCTCGTGGAAAGGTTTCTGCATGGTTTTCGCTGAGGAATCGTGTGTGTGCACATGGACAAAGAGAAGGCGCAGCAACCAGGTTCCAGCGCCGAAGAAGGCAAAAGGCGAGGTTTCCGGCGCTATCTCCTTCTCTCCCCAGAGCTAGTCGCGCAAAGCAAGCCGCTAAGCCGGCGACCGGCAAGAGAGCTACAACGAAGCATGCCGAACGGAGAAAATAGCAGCAGCTCATCTGTTCACACCTTGTTTCTGCCATGTGCTTGAACGCCAAGACGTTCGCGCTTCTGTGAGATGAAAGACGTCCTTCTGCATATGTGGTTGCTCACACCGGTGCACTTGTTAGTGTATCCATTCAGTCCTGGGCTGCGGGGCATTCAGAAGTGGCTCTGTGGAGACGTCTGCATAGAGGCAGCTGTCAGAACACGCACACTCGATTGTTCACCAAAACATATGCAGACGCGTCCTTAGCCTGTAGATTTGGATGCACAGAGTTCCCTGTGTTCGCAAGAGACAAGGGAATCGCGTCTGTGCGCACAGAAGCAATAGCGGACCGTTTCCCTCGGAGTGAACGCGAAAGAGCCGTCTATATACTCGCAGACACGCGAACGTGCCTCAATGCGGTCACAGAGGCAGCAGCTTTTGCACAGATGCTCCTGGTGATTCTGGCACTTTCCAGGCACACTCCTGAAAGTCGCGCACACTGCTGTTCACTCGCTAAACGACCTCTTGGGAAACACGTCTCCGGTCGACGGACCGCTCAGATTGCTTCTCGTGTAACTGTGAACTGTGTCAGCGCAGGGAATCCGTCTCTGTTGAGCAGATGTCGATCCTGCCTCGCTTTTGCTTTGTTGCCTCTACCAAGATGATTTCCCGTTTCTCTCTTCACTGGAGCAGGCAGACACAGCCAACGCACATCAAGTGTCAAGAGACACGCTCTGCTGAGCTCAACGCTTGTGCAGATGCACATGTGCGACGAAGTCAACACACGTGCTTGTGGAGAGAAAGAAAGGGACTCCCAGGCGTGTGGAGCGACGGGGAGAAAGAGCGGGCGCTGAGGAACACAGTTTCAAACAGACTGTCTCCACACAAACAGGCACCTGTCTGCAGGTATCCTAGATCTTGATTCTTGAACTTGAGGAAACACGCGTCTGAGCAAAACTCCCAAACGCTTCCAGGAAAGACACAGGCTCTCCCACAAGCACACAAGTGTTTGCCCTCAGCTATAGATCAGGGACAAGCCTGTGAAGAGCAACCAAAGAGCTCGTCCGTCTTTCCCTCAATAGATGGGAGTAGGCGCGCTTGCGGATGTGTGCGTGTGTGTGGCCACGCGTTTGCTTAGGCATCAGTGTGTGAAAAGGTAGGTGCTTTTCTCTAGCTGCGTGTGCGTGCACGTGGTGCTGGGTGCACATCCCTGGGTGCTCGTGGAAAGGTTTCTGCATGGTTTTCGCTGAGGAATCGTGTGTGTGCACATGGACAAAGAGAAGGCGCAGCAACCAGGTTCCAGCGCCGAAGAAGGCAAAAGGCGAGGTTTCCGGCGCTATCTCCTTCTCTCCCCAGAGCTAGTCGCGCAAAGCAAGCCGCTAAGCCGGCGACCGGCAAGAGAGCTACAACGAAGCATGCCGAACGGAGAAAATAGCAGCAGCTCATCTGTTCACACCTTGTTTCTGCCATGTGCTTGAACGCCAAGACGTTCGCGCTTCTGTGAGATGAAAGACGTCCTTCTGCATATGTGGTTGCTCACACCGGTGCACTTGTTAGTGTATCCATTCAGTCCTGGGCTGCGGGGCATTCAGAAGTGGCTCTGTGGAGACGTCTGCATAGAGGCAGCTGTCAGAACACGCACACTCGATTGTTCACCAAAACATATGCAGACGCGTCCTTAGCCTGTAGATTTGGATGCACAGAGTTCCCTGTGTTCGCAAGAGACAAGGGAATCGCGTCTGTGCGCACAGAAGCAATAGCGGACCGTTTCCCTCGGAGTGAACGCGAAAGAGCCGTCTATATACTCGCAGACACGCGAACGTGCCTCAATGCGGTCACAGAGGCAGCAGCTTTTGCACAGATGCTCCTGGTGATTCTGGCACTTTCCAGGCACACTCCTGAAAGTCGCGCACACTGCTGTTCACTCGCTAAACGACCTCTTGGGAAACACGTCTCCGGTCGACGGACCGCTCAGATTGCTTCTCGTGTAACTGTGAACTGTGTCAGCGCAGGGAATCCGTCTCTGTTGAGCAGATGTGGATCCTGCCTCGCTTTTGCTTTGTTGCCTCTACCAAGATGATTTCCCGTTTCTCTCTTCACTGGAGCAGGCAGACACAGCCAACGCACATCAAGTGTCAAGAGACACGCTCTGCTGAGCTCAACGCTTGTGCAGATGCACATGTGCGACGAAGTCAACACACGTGCTTGTGGAGAGAAAGAAAGGGACTCCCAGGCGTGTGGAGCGACGGGGAGAAAGAGCGGGCGCTGAGGAACACAGTTTCAAACAGACTGTCTCCACACAAACAGGCACCTGTCTGCAGGTATCCTAGATCTTGATTCTTGAACTTGAGGAAACACGCGTCTGAGCAAAACTCCCAAACGCTTCCAGGAAAGACACAGGCTCTCCCACAAGCACACAAGTGTTTGCCCTCAGCTATAGATCAGGGACAAGCCTGTGAAGAGCAACCAAAGAGCTCGTCCGTCTTTCCCTCAATAGATGGGAGTAGGCGCGCTTGCGGATGTGTGCGTGTGTGTGGCCACGCGTTTGCTTAGGCATCAGTGTGTGAAAAGGTAGGTGCTTTTCTCTAGCTGCGTGTGCGTGCACGTGGTGCTGGGTGCACATCCCTGGGTGCTCGTGGAAAGGTTTCTGCATGGTTTTCGCTGAGGAATCGTGTGTGTGCACATGGACAAAGAGAAGGCGCAGCAACCAGGTTCCAGCGCCGAAGAAGGCAAAAGGCGAGGTTTCCGGCGCTATCTCCTTCTCTCCCCAGAGCTAGTCGCGCAAAGCAAGCCGCTAAGCCGGCGACCGGCAAGAGAGCTACAACGAAGCATGCCGAACGGAGAAAATAGCAGCAGCTCATCTGTTCACACCTTGTTTCTGCCATGTGCTTGAACGCCAAGACGTTCGCGCTTCTGTGAGATGAAAGACGTCCTTCTGCATATGTGGTTGCTCACACCGGTGCACTTGTTAGTGTATCCATTCAGTCCTGGGCTGCGGGGCATTCAGAAGTGGCTCTGTGGAGACGTCTGCATAGAGGCAGCTGTCAGAACACGCACACTCGATTGTTCACCAAAACATATGCAGACGCGTCCTTAGCCTGTAGATTTGGATGCACAGAGTTCCCTGTGTTCGCAAGAGACAAGGGAATCGCGTCTGTGCGCACAGAAGCAATAGCGGACCGTTTCCCTCGGAGTGAACGCGAAAGAGCCGTCTATATACTCGCAGACACGCGAACGTGCCTCAATGCGGTCACAGAGGCAGCAGCTTTTGCACAGATGCTCCTGGTGATTCTGGCACTTTCCAGGCACACTCCTGAAAGTCGCGCACACTGCTGTTCACTCGCTAAACGACCTCTTGGGAAACACGTCTCCGGTCGACGGACCGCTCAGATTGCTTCTCGTGTAACTGTGAACTGTGTCAGCGCAGGGAATCCGTCTCTGTTGAGCAGATGTCAATCCTGCCTCGCTTTTGCTTTGTTGCCTCTACCAAGATGATTTCCCGTTTCTCTCTTCACTGGAGCAGGCAGACACAGCCAACGCACATCAAGTGTCAAGAGACACGCTCTGCTGAGCTCAACGCTTGTGCAGATGCACATGTGCGACGAAGTCAACACACGTGCTTGTGGAGAGAAAGAAAGGGACTCCCAGGCGTGTGGAGCGACGGGGAGAAAGAGCGGGCGCTGAGGAACACAGTTTCAAACAGACTGTCTCCACACAAACAGGCACCTGTCTGCAGGTATCCTAGATCTTGATTCTTGAACTTGAGGAAACACGCGTCTGAGCAAAACTCCCAAACGCTTCCAGGAAAGACACAGGCTCTCCCACAAGCACACAAGTGTTTGCCCTCAGCTATAGATCAGGGACAAGCCTGTGAAGAGCAACCAAAGAGCTCGTCCGTCTTTCCCTCAATAGATGGGAGTAGGCGCGCTTGCGGATGTGTGCGTGTGTGTGGCCACGCGTTTGCTTAGGCATCAGTGTGTGAAAAGGTAGGTGCTTTTCTCTAGCTGCGTGTGCGTGCACGTGGTGCTGGGTGCACATCCCTGGGTGCTCGTGGAAAGGTTTCTGCATGGTTTTCGCTGAGGAATCGTGTGTGTGCACATGGACAAAGAGAAGGCGCAGCAACCAGGTTCCAGCGCCGAAGAAGGCAAAAGGCGAGGTTTCCGGCGCTATCTCCTTCTCTCCCCAGAGCTAGTCGCGCAAAGCAAGCCGCTAAGCCGGCGACCGGCAAGAGAGCTACAACGAAGCATGCCGAACGGAGAAAATAGCAGCAGCTCATCTGTTCACACCTTGTTTCTGCCATGTGCTTGAACGCCAAGACGTTCGCGCTTCTGTGAGATGAAAGACGTCCTTCTGCATATGTGGTTGCTCACACCGGTGCACTTGTTAGTGTATCCATTCAGTCCTGGGCTGCGGGGCATTCAGAAGTGGCTCTGTGGAGACGTCTGCATAGAGGCAGCTGTCAGAACACGCACACTCGATTGTTCACCAAAACATATGCAGACGCGTCCTTAGCCTGTAGATTTGGATGCACAGAGTTCCCTGTGTTCGCAAGAGACAAGGGAATCGCGTCTGTGCGCACAGAAGCAATAGCGGACCGTTTCCCTCGGAGTGAACGCGAAAGAGCCGTCTATATACTCGCAGACACGCGAACGTGCCTCAATGCGGTCACAGAGGCAGCAGCTTTTGCACAGATGCTCCTGGTGATTCTGGCACTTTCCAGGCACACTCCTGAAAGTCGCGCACACTGCTGTTCACTCGCTAAACGACCTCTTGGGAAACACGTCTCCGGTCGACGGACCGCTCAGATTGCTTCTCGTGTAACTGTGAACTGTGTCAGCGCAGGGAATCCGTCTCTGTTGAGCAGATGTCAATCCTGCCTCGCTTTTGCTTTGTTGCCTCTACCAAGATGATTTCCCGTTTCTCTCTTCACTGGAGCAGGCAGACACAGCCAACGCACATCAAGTGTCAAGAGACACGCTCTGCTGAGCTCAACGCTTGTGCAGATGCACATGTGCGACGAAGTCAACACACGTGCTTGTGGAGAGAAAGAAAGGGACTCCCAGGCGTGTGGAGCGACGGGGAGAAAGAGCGGGCGCTGAGGAACACAGTTTCAAACAGACTGTCTCCACACAAACAGGCACCTGTCTGCAGGTATCCTAGATCTTGATTCTTGAACTTGAGGAAACACGCGTCTGAGCAAAACTCCCTAACGCTTCCAGGAAAGACACAGGCTCTCCCACAAGCACACAAGTGTTTGCCCTCAGCTATAGATCAGGGACAAGCCTGTGAAGAGCAACCAAAGAGCTCGTCCGTCTTTCCCTCAATAGATGGGAGTAGGCGCGCTTGCGGATGTGTGCGTGTGTGTGGCCACGCGTTTGCTTAGGCATCAGTGTGTGAAAAGGTAGGTGCTTTTCTCTAGCTGCGTGTGCGTGCACGTGGTGCTGGGTGCACATCCCTGGGTGCTCGTGGAAAGGTTTCTGCATGGTTTTCGCTGAGGAATCGTGTGTGTGCACATGGACAAAGAGAAGGCGCAGCAACCAGGTTCCAGCGCCGAAGAAGGCAAAAGGCGAGGTTTCCGGCGCTATCTCCTTCTCTCCCCAGAGCTAGTCGCGCAAAGCAAGCCGCTAAGCCGGCGACCGGCAAGAGAGCTACAACGAAGCATGCCGAACGGAGAAAATAGCAGCAGCTCATCTGTTCACACCTTGTTTCTGCCATGTGCTTGAACGCCAAGACGTTCGCGCTTCTGTGAGATGAAAGACGTCCTTCTGCATATGTGGTTGCTCACACCGGTGCACTTGTTAGTGTATCCATTCAGTCCTGGGCTGCGGGGCATTCAGAAGTGGCTCTGTGGAGACGTCTGCATAGAGGCAGCTGTCAGAACACGCACACTCGATTGTTCACCAAAACATATGCAGACGCGTCCTTAGCCTGTAGATTTGGATGCACAGAGTTCCCTGTGTTCGCAAGAGACAAGGGAATCGCGTCTGTGCGCACAGAAGCAATAGCGGACCGTTTCCCTCGGAGTGAACGCGAAAGAGCCGTCTATATACTCGCAGACACGCGAACGTGCCTCAATGCGGTCACAGAGGCAGCAGCTTTTGCACAGATGCTCCTGGTGATTCTGGCACTTTCCAGGCACACTCCTGAAAGTCGCGCACACTGCTGTTCACTCGCTAAACGACCTCTTGGGAAACACGTCTCCGGTCGACGGACCGCTCAGATTGCTTCTCGTGTAACTGTGAACTGTGTCAGCGCAGGGAATCCGTCTCTGTTGAGCAGATGTCAATCCTGCCTCGCTTTTGCTTTGTTGCCTCTACCAAGATGATTTCCCGTTTCTCTCTTCACTGGAGCAGGCAGACACAGCCAACGCACATCAAGTGTCAAGAGACACGCTCTGCTGAGCTCAACGCTTGTGCAGATGCACATGTGCGACGAAGTCAACACACGTGCTTGTGGAGAGAAAGAAAGGGACTCCCAGGCGTGTGGAGCGACGGGGAGAAAGAGCGGGCGCTGAGGAGCACAGTTTCAAACAGACTGTCTCCACACAAACAGGCACCTGTCTGCAGGTATCCTAGATCTTGATTCTTGAACTTGAGGAAACACGCGTCTGAGCAAAACTCCCAAACGCTTCCAGGAAAGACACAGGCTCTCCCACAAGCACACAAGTGTTTGCCCTCAGCTATAGATCAGGGACAAGCCTGTGAAGAGCAACCAAAGAGCTCGTCCGTCTTTCCCTCAATAGATGGGAGTAGGCGCGCTTGCGGATGTGTGCGTGTGTGTGGCCACGCGTTTGCTTAGGCATCAGTGTGTGAAAAGGTAGGTGCTTTTCTCTAGCTGCGTGTGCGTGCACGTGGTGCTGGGTGCACATCCCTGGGTGCTCGTGGAAAGGTTTCTGCATGGTTTTCGCTGAGGAATCGTGTGTGTGCACATGGACAAAGAGAAGGCGCAGCAACCAGGTTCCAGCGCCGAAGAAGGCAAAAGGCGAGGTTTCCGGCGCTATCTCCTTCTCTCCCCAGAGCTAGTCGCGCAAAGCAAGCCGCTAAGCCGGCGACCGGCAAGAGAGCTACAACGAAGCATGCCGAACGGAGAAAATAGCAGCAGCTCATCTGTTCACACCTTGTTTCTGCCATGTGCTTGAACGCCAAGACGTTCGCGCTTCTGTGAGATGAAAGACGTCCTTCTGCATATGTGGTTGCTCACACCGGTGCACTTGTTAGTGTATCCATTCAGTCCTGGGCTGCGGGGCATTCAGAAGTGGCTCTGTGGAGACGTCTGCATAGAGGCAGCTGTCAGAACACGCACACTCGATTGTTCACCAAAACATATGCAGACGCGTCCTTAGCCTGTAGATTTGGATGCACAGAGTTCCCTGTGTTCGCAAGAGACAAGGGAATCGCGTCTGTGCGCACAGAAGCAATAGCGGACCGTTTCCCTCGGAGTGAACGCGAAAGAGCCGTCTATATACTCGCAGACACGCGAACGTGCCTCAATGCGGTCACAGAGGCAGCAGCTTTTGCACAGATGCTCCTGGTGATTCTGGCACTTTCCAGGCACACTCCTGAAAGTCGCGCACACTGCTGTTCACTCGCTAAACGACCTCTTGGGAAACACGTCTCCGGTCGACGGACCGCTCAGATTGCTTCTCGTGTAACTGTGAACTGTGTCAGCGCAGGGAATCCGTCTCTGTTGAGCAGATGTCAATCCTGCCTCGCTTTTGCTTTGTTGCCTCTACCAAGATGATTTCCCGTTTCTCTCTTCACTGGAGCAGGCAGACACAGCCAACGCACATCAAGTGTCAAGAGACACGCTCTGCTGAGCTCAACGCTTGTGCAGATGCACATGTGCGACGAAGTCAACACACGTGCTTGTGGAGAGAAAGAAAGGGACTCCCAGGCGTGTGGAGCGACGGGGAGAAAGAGCGGGCGCTGAGGAGCACAGTTTCAAACAGACTGTCTCCACACAAACAGGCACCTGTCTGCAGGTATCCTAGATCTTGATTCTTGAACTTGAGGAAACACGCGTCTGAGCAAAACTCCCAAACGCTTCCAGGAAAGACACAGGCTCTCCCACAAGCACACAAGTGTTTGCCCTCAGCTATAGATCAGGGACAAGCCTGTGAAGAGCAACCAAAGAGCTCGTCCGTCTTTCCCTCAATAGATGGGAGTAGGCGCGCTTGCGGATGTGTGCGTGTGTGTGGCCACGCGTTTGCTTAGGCATCAGTGTGTGAAAAGGTAGGTGCTTTTCTCTAGCTGCGTGTGCGTGCACGTGGTGCTGGGTGCACATCCCTGGGTGCTCGTGGAAAGGTTTCTGCATGGTTTTCGCTGAGGAATCGTGTGTGTGCACATGGACAAAGAGAAGGCGCAGCAACCAGGTTCCAGCGCCGAAGAAGGCAAAAGGCGAGGTTTCCGGCGCTATCTCCTTCTCTCCCCAGAGCTAGTCGCGCAAAGCAAGCCGCTAAGCCGGCGACCGGCAAGAGAGCTACAACGAAGCATGCCGAACGGAGAAAATAGCAGCAGCTCATCTGTTCACACCTTGTTTCTGCCATGTGCTTGAACGCCAAGACGTTCGCGCTTCTGTGAGATGAAAGACGTCCTTCTGCATATGTGGTTGCTCACACCGGTGCACTTGTTAGTGTATCCATTCAGTCCTGGGCTGCGGGGCATTCAGAAGTGGCTCTGTGGAGACGTCTGCATAGAGGCAGCTGTCAGAACACGCACACTCGATTGTTCACCAAAACATATGCAGACGCGTCCTTAGCCTGTAGATTTGGATGCACAGAGTTCCCTGTGTTCGCAAGAGACAAGGGAATCGCGTCTGTGCGCACAGAAGCAATAGCGGACCGTTTCCCTCGGAGTGAACGCGAAAGAGCCGTCTATATACTCGCAGACACGCGAACGTGCCTCAATGCGGTCACAGAGGCAGCAGCTTTTGCACAGATGCTCCTGGTGATTCTGGCACTTTCCAGGCACACTCCTGAAAGTCGCGCACACTGCTGTTCACTCGCTAAACGACCTCTTGGGAAACACGTCTCCGGTCGACGGACCGCTCAGATTGCTTCTCGTGTAACTGTGAACTGTGTCAGCGCAGGGAATCCGTCTCTGTTGAGCAGATGTCAATCCTGCCTCGCTTTTGCTTTGTTGCCTCTACCAAGATGATTTCCCGTTTCTCTCTTCACTGGAGCAGGCAGACACAGCCAACGCACATCAAGTGTCAAGAGACACGCTCTGCTGAGCTCAACGCTTGTGCAGATGCACATGTGCGACGAAGTCAACACACGTGCTTGTGGAGAGAAAGAAAGGGACTCCCAGGCGTGTGGAGCGACGGGGAGAAAGAGCGGGCGCTGAGGAACACAGTTTCAAACAGACTGTCTCCACACAAACAGGCACCTGTCTGCAGGTATCCTAGATCTTGATTCTTGAACTTGAGGAAACACGCGTCTGAGCAAAACTCCCTAACGCTTCCAGGAAAGACACAGGCTCTCCCACAAGCACACAAGTGTTTGCCCTCAGCTATAGATCAGGGACAAGCCTGTGAAGAGCAACCAAAGAGCTCGTCCGTCTTTCCCTCAATAGATGGGAGTAGGCGCGCTTGCGGATGTGTGCGTGTGTGTGGCCACGCGTTTGCTTAGGCATCAGTGTGTGAAAAGGTAGGTGCTTTTCTCTAGCTGCGTGTGCGTGCACGTGGTGCTGGGTGCACATCCCTGGGTGCTCGTGGAAAGGTTTCTGCATGGTTTTCGCTGAGGAATCGTGTGTGTGCACATGGACAAAGAGAAGGCGCAGCAACCAGGTTCCAGCGCCGAAGAAGGCAAAAGGCGAGGTTTCCGGCGCTATCTCCTTCTCTCCCCAGAGCTAGTCGCGCAAAGCAAGCCGCTAAGCCGGCGACCGGCAAGAGAGCTACAACGAAGCATGCCGAACGGAGAAAATAGCAGCAGCTCATCTGTTCACACCTTGTTTCTGCCATGTGCTTGAACGCCAAGACGTTCGCGCTTCTGTGAGATGAAAGACGTCCTTCTGCATATGTGGTTGCTCACACCGGTGCACTTGTTAGTGTATCCATTCAGTCCTGGGCTGCGGGGCATTCAGAAGTGGCTCTGTGGAGACGTCTGCATAGAGGCAGCTGTCAGAACACGCACACTCGATTGTTCACCAAAACATATGCAGACGCGTCCTTAGCCTGTAGATTTGGATGCACAGAGTTCCCTGTGTTCGCAAGAGACAAGGGAATCGCGTCTGTGCGCACAGAAGCAATAGCGGACCGTTTCCCTCGGAGTGAACGCGAAAGAGCCGTCTATATACTCGCAGACACGCGAACGTGCCTCAATGCGGTCACAGAGGCAGCAGCTTTTGCACAGATGCTCCTGGTGATTCTGGCACTTTCCAGGCACACTCCTGAAAGTCGCGCACACTGCTGTTCACTCGCTAAACGACCTCTTGGGAAACACGTCTCCGGTCGACGGACCGCTCAGATTGCTTCTCGTGTAACTGTGAACTGTGTCAGCGCAGGGAATCCGTCTCTGTTGAGCAGATGTCAATCCTGCCTCGCTTTTGCTTTGTTGCCTCTACCAAGATGATTTCCCGTTTCTCTCTTCACTGGAGCAGGCAGACACAGCCAACGCACATCAAGTGTCAAGAGACACGCTCTGCTGAGCTCAACGCTTGTGCAGATGCACATGTGCGACGAAGTCAACACACGTGCTTGTGGAGAGAAAGAAAGGGACTCCCAGGCGTGTGGAGCGACGGGGAGAAAGAGCGGGCGCTGAGGAGCACAGTTTCAAACAGACTGTCTCCACACAAACAGGCACCTGTCTGCAGGTATCCTAGATCTTGATTCTTGAACTTGAGGAAACACGCGTCTGAGCAAAACTCCCTAACGCTTCCAGGAAAGACACAGGCTCTCCCACAAGCACACAAGTGTTTGCCCTCAGCTATAGATCAGGGACAAGCCTGTGAAGAGCAACCAAAGAGCTCGTCCGTCTTTCCCTCAATAGATGGGAGTAGGCGCGCTTGCGGATGTGTGCGTGTGTGTGGCCACGCGTTTGCTTAGGCATCAGTGTGTGAAAAGGTAGGTGCTTTTCTCTAGCTGCGTGTGCGTGCACGTGGTGCTGGGTGCACATCCCTGGGTGCTCGTGGAAAGGTTTCTGCATGGTTTTCGCTGAGGAATCGTGTGTGTGCACATGGACAAAGAGAAGGCGCAGCAACCAGGTTCCAGCGCCGAAGAAGGCAAAAGGCGAGGTTTCCGGCGCTATCTCCTTCTCTCCCCAGAGCTAGTCGCGCAAAGCAAGCCGCTAAGCCGGCGACCGGCAAGAGAGCTACAACGAAGCATGCCGAACGGAGAAAATAGCAGCAGCTCATCTGTTCACACCTTGTTTCTGCCATGTGCTTGAACGCCAAGACGTTCGCGCTTCTGTGAGATGAAAGACGTCCTTCTGCATATGTGGTTGCTCACACCGGTGCACTTGTTAGTGTATCCATTCAGTCCTGGGCTGCGGGGCATTCAGAAGTGGCTCTGTGGAGACGTCTGCATAGAGGCAGCTGTCAGAACACGCACACTCGATTGTTCACCAAAACATATGCAGACGCGTCCTTAGCCTGTAGATTTGGATGCACAGAGTTCCCTGTGTTCGCAAGAGACAAGGGAATCGCGTCTGTGCGCACAGAAGCAATAGCGGACCGTTTCCCTCGGAGTGAACGCGAAAGAGCCGTCTATATACTCGCAGACACGCGAACGTGCCTCAATGCGGTCACAGAGGCAGCAGCTTTTGCACAGATGCTCCTGGTGATTCTGGCACTTTCCAGGCACACTCCTGAAAGTCGCGCACACTGCTGTTCACTCGCTAAACGACCTCTTGGGAAACACGTCTCCGGTCGACGGACCGCTCAGATTGCTTCTCGTGTAACTGTGAACTGTGTCAGCGCAGGGAATCCGTCTCTGTTGAGCAGATGTCAATCCTGCCTCGCTTTTGCTTTGTTGCCTCTACCAAGATGATTTCCCGTTTCTCTCTTCACTGGAGCAGGCAGACACAGCCAACGCACATCAAGTGTCAAGAGACACGCTCTGCTGAGCTCAACGCTTGTGCAGATGCACATGTGCGACGAAGTCAACACACGTGCTTGTGGAGAGAAAGAAAGGGACTCCCAGGCGTGTGGAGCGACGGGGAGAAAGAGCGGGCGCTGAGGAGCACAGTTTCAAACAGACTGTCTCCACACAAACAGGCACCTGTCTGCAGGTATCCTAGATCTTGATTCTTGAACTTGAGGAAACACGCGTCTGAGCAAAACTCCCAAACGCTTCCAGGAAAGACACAGGCTCTCCCACAAGCACACAAGTGTTTGCCCTCAGCTATAGATCAGGGACAAGCCTGTGAAGAGCAACCAAAGAGCTCGTCCGTCTTTCCCTCAATAGATGGGAGTAGGCGCGCTTGCGGATGTGTGCGTGTGTGTGGCCACGCGTTTGCTTAGGCATCAGTGTGTGAAAAGGTAGGTGCTTTTCTCTAGCTGCGTGTGCGTGCACGTGGTGCTGGGTGCACATCCCTGGGTGCTCGTGGAAAGGTTTCTGCATGGTTTTCGCTGAGGAATCGTGTGTGTGCACATGGACAAAGAGAAGGCGCAGCAACCAGGTTCCAGCGCCGAAGAAGGCAAAAGGCGAGGTTTCCGGCGCTATCTCCTTCTCTCCCCAGAGCTAGTCGCGCAAAGCAAGCCGCTAAGCCGGCGACCGGCAAGAGAGCTACAACGAAGCATGCCGAACGGAGAAAATAGCAGCAGCTCATCTGTTCACACCTTGTTTCTGCCATGTGCTTGAACGCCAAGACGTTCGCGCTTCTGTGAGATGAAAGACGTCCTTCTGCATATGTGGTTGCTCACACCGGTGCACTTGTTAGTGTATCCATTCAGTCCTGGGCTGCGGGGCATTCAGAAGTGGCTCTGTGGAGACGTCTGCATAGAGGCAGCTGTCAGAACACGCACACTCGATTGTTCACCAAAACATATGCAGACGCGTCCTTAGCCTGTAGATTTGGATGCACAGAGTTCCCTGTGTTCGCAAGAGACAAGGGAATCGCGTCTGTGCGCACAGAAGCAATAGCGGACCGTTTCCCTCGGAGTGAACGCGAAAGAGCCGTCTATATACTCGCAGACACGCGAACGTGCCTCAATGCGGTCACAGAGGCAGCAGCTTTTGCACAGATGCTCCTGGTGATTCTGGCACTTTCCAGGCACACTCCTGAAAGTCGCGCACACTGCTGTTCACTCGCTAAACGACCTCTTGGGAAACACGTCTCCGGTCGACGGACCGCTCAGATTGCTTCTCGTGTAACTGTGAACTGTGTCAGCGCAGGGAATCCGTCTCTGTTGAGCAGATGTCAATCCTGCCTCGCTTTTGCTTTGTTGCCTCTACCAAGATGATTTCCCGTTTCTCTCTTCACTGGAGCAGGCAGACACAGCCAACGCACATCAAGTGTCAAGAGACACGCTCTGCTGAGCTCAACGCTTGTGCAGATGCACATGTGCGACGAAGTCAACACACGTGCTTGTGGAGAGAAAGAAAGGGACTCCCAGGCGTGTGGAGCGACGGGGAGAAAGAGCGGGCGCTGAGGAACACAGTTTCAAACAGACTGTCTCCACACAAACAGGCACCTGTCTGCAGGTATCCTAGATCTTGATTCTTGAACTTGAGGAAACACGCGTCTGAGCAAAACTCCCAAACGCTTCCAGGAAAGACACAGGCTCTCCCACAAGCACACAAGTGTTTGCCCTCAGCTATAGATCAGGGACAAGCCTGTGAAGAGCAACCAAAGAGCTCGTCCGTCTTTCCCTCAATAGATGGGAGTAGGCGCGCTTGCGGATGTGTGCGTGTGTGTGGCCACGCGTTTGCTTAGGCATCAGTGTGTGAAAAGGTAGGTGCTTTTCTCTAGCTGCGTGTGCGTGCACGTGGTGCTGGGTGCACATCCCTGGGTGCTCGTGGAAAGGTTTCTGCATGGTTTTCGCTGAGGAATCGTGTGTGTGCACATGGACAAAGAGAAGGCGCAGCAACCAGGTTCCAGCGCCGAAGAAGGCAAAAGGCGAGGTTTCCGGCGCTATCTCCTTCTCTCCCCAGAGCTAGTCGCGCAAAGCAAGCCGCTAAGCCGGCGACCGGCAAGAGAGCTACAACGAAGCATGCCGAACGGAGAAAATAGCAGCAGCTCATCTGTTCACACCTTGTTTCTGCCATGTGCTTGAACGCCAAGACGTTCGCGCTTCTGTGAGATGAAAGACGTCCTTCTGCATATGTGGTTGCTCACACCGGTGCACTTGTTAGTGTATCCATTCAGTCCTGGGCTGCGGGGCATTCAGAAGTGGCTCTGTGGAGACGTCTGCATAGAGGCAGCTGTCAGAACACGCACACTCGATTGTTCACCAAAACATATGCAGACGCGTCCTTAGCCTGTAGATTTGGATGCACAGAGTTCCCTGTGTTCGCAAGAGACAAGGGAATCGCGTCTGTGCGCACAGAAGCAATAGCGGACCGTTTCCCTCGGAGTGAACGCGAAAGAGCCGTCTATATACTCGCAGACACGCGAACGTGCCTCAATGCGGTCACAGAGGCAGCAGCTTTTGCACAGATGCTCCTGGTGATTCTGGCACTTTCCAGGCACACTCCTGAAAGTCGCGCACACTGCTGTTCACTCGCTAAACGACCTCTTGGGAAACACGTCTCCGGTCGACGGACCGCTCAGATTGCTTCTCGTGTAACTGTGAACTGTGTCAGCGCAGGGAATCCGTCTCTGTTGAGCAGATGTCAATCCTGCCTCGCTTTTGCTTTGTTGCCTCTACCAAGATGATTTCCCGTTTCTCTCTTCACTGGAGCAGGCAGACACAGCCAACGCACATCAAGTGTCAAGAGACACGCTCTGCTGAGCTCAACGCTTGTGCAGATGCACATGTGCGACGAAGTCAACACACGTGCTTGTGGAGAGAAAGAAAGGGACTCCCAGGCGTGTGGAGCGACGGGGAGAAAGAGCGGGCGCTGAGGAACACAGTTTCAAACAGACTGTCTCCACACAAACAGGCACCTGTCTGCAGGTATCCTAGATCTTGATTCTTGAACTTGAGGAAACACGCGTCTGAGCAAAACTCCCAAACGCTTCCAGGAAAGACACAGGCTCTCCCACAAGCACACAAGTGTTTGCCCTCAGCTATAGATCAGGGACAAGCCTGTGAAGAGCAACCAAAGAGCTCGTCCGTCTTTCCCTCAATAGATGGGAGTAGGCGCGCTTGCGGATGTGTGCGTGTGTGTGGCCACGCGTTTGCTTAGGCATCAGTGTGTGAAAAGGTAGGTGCTTTTCTCTAGCTGCGTGTGCGTGCACGTGGTGCTGGGTGCACATCCCTGGGTGCTCGTGGAAAGGTTTCTGCATGGTTTTCGCTGAGGAATCGTGTGTGTGCACATGGACAAAGAGAAGGCGCAGCAACCAGGTTCCAGCGCCGAAGAAGGCAAAAGGCGAGGTTTCCGGCGCTATCTCCTTCTCTCCCCAGAGCTAGTCGCGCAAAGCAAGCCGCTAAGCCGGCGACCGGCAAGAGAGCTACAACGAAGCATGCCGAACGGAGAAAATAGCAGCAGCTCATCTGTTCACACCTTGTTTCTGCCATGTGCTTGAACGCCAAGACGTTCGCGCTTCTGTGAGATGAAAGACGTCCTTCTGCATATGTGGTTGCTCACACCGGTGCACTTGTTAGTGTATCCATTCAGTCCTGGGCTGCGGGGCATTCAGAAGTGGCTCTGTGGAGACGTCTGCATAGAGGCAGCTGTCAGAACACGCACACTCGATTGTTCACCAAAACATATGCAGACGCGTCCTTAGCCTGTAGATTTGGATGCACAGAGTTCCCTGTGTTCGCAAGAGACAAGGGAATCGCGTCTGTGCGCACAGAAGCAATAGCGGACCGTTTCCCTCGGAGTGAACGCGAAAGAGCCGTCTATATACTCGCAGACACGCGAACGTGCCTCAATGCGGTCACAGAGGCAGCAGCTTTTGCACAGATGCTCCTGGTGATTCTGGCACTTTCCAGGCACACTCCTGAAAGTCGCGCACACTGCTGTTCACTCGCTAAACGACCTCTTGGGAAACACGTCTCCGGTCGACGGACCGCTCAGATTGCTTCTCGTGTAACTGTGAACTGTGTCAGCGCAGGGAATCCGTCTCTGTTGAGCAGATGTCAATCCTGCCTCGCTTTTGCTTTGTTGCCTCTACCAAGATGATTTCCCGTTTCTCTCTTCACTGGAGCAGGCAGACACAGCCAACGCACATCAAGTGTCAAGAGACACGCTCTGCTGAGCTCAACGCTTGTGCAGATGCACATGTGCGACGAAGTCAACACACGTGCTTGTGGAGAGAAAGAAAGGGACTCCCAGGCGTGTGGAGCGACGGGGAGAAAGAGCGGGCGCTGAGGAACACAGTTTCAAACAGACTGTCTCCACACAAACAGGCACCTGTCTGCAGGTATCCTAGATCTTGATTCTTGAACTTGAGGAAACACGCGTCTGAGCAAAACTCCCAAACGCTTCCAGGAAAGACACAGGCTCTCCCACAAGCACACAAGTGTTTGCCCTCAGCTATAGATCAGGGACAAGCCTGTGAAGAGCAACCAAAGAGCTCGTCCGTCTTTCCCTCAATAGATGGGAGTAGGCGCGCTTGCGGATGTGTGCGTGTGTGTGGCCACGCGTTTGCTTAGGCATCAGTGTGTGAAAAGGTAGGTGCTTTTCTCTAGCTGCGTGTGCGTGCACGTGGTGCTGGGTGCACATCCCTGGGTGCTCGTGGAAAGGTTTCTGCATGGTTTTCGCTGAGGAATCGTGTGTGTGCACATGGACAAAGAGAAGGCGCAGCAACCAGGTTCCAGCGCCGAAGAAGGCAAAAGGCGAGGTTTCCGGCGCTATCTCCTTCTCTCCCCAGAGCTAGTCGCGCAAAGCAAGCCGCTAAGCCGGCGACCGGCAAGAGAGCTACAACGAAGCATGCCGAACGGAGAAAATAGCAGCAGCTCATCTGTTCACACCTTGTTTCTGCCATGTGCTTGAACGCCAAGACGTTCGCGCTTCTGTGAGATGAAAGACGTCCTTCTGCATATGTGGTTGCTCACACCGGTGCACTTGTTAGTGTATCCATTCAGTCCTGGGCTGCGGGGCATTCAGAAGTGGCTCTGTGGAGACGTCTGCATAGAGGCAGCTGTCAGAACACGCACACTCGATTGTTCACCAAAACATATGCAGACGCGTCCTTAGCCTGTAGATTTGGATGCACAGAGTTCCCTGTGTTCGCAAGAGACAAGGGAATCGCGTCTGTGCGCACAGAAGCAATAGCGGACCGTTTCCCTCGGAGTGAACGCGAAAGAGCCGTCTATATACTCGCAGACACGCGAACGTGCCTCAATGCGGTCACAGAGGCAGCAGCTTTTGCACAGATGCTCCTGGTGATTCTGGCACTTTCCAGGCACACTCCTGAAAGTCGCGCACACTGCTGTTCACTCGCTAAACGACCTCTTGGGAAACACGTCTCCGGTCGACGGACCGCTCAGATTGCTTCTCGTGTAACTGTGAACTGTGTCAGCGCAGGGAATCCGTCTCTGTTGAGCAGATGTGGATCCTGCCTCGCTTTTGCTTTGTTGCCTCTACCAAGATGATTTCCCGTTTCTCTCTTCACTGGAGCAGGCAGACACAGCCAACGCACATCAAGTGTCAAGAGACACGCTCTGCTGAGCTCAACGCTTGTGCAGATGCACATGTGCGACGAAGTCAACACACGTGCTTGTGGAGAGAAAGAAAGGGACTCCCAGGCGTGTGGAGCGACGGGGAGAAAGAGCGGGCGCTGAGGAACACAGTTTCAAACAGACTGTCTCCACACAAACAGGCACCTGTCTGCAGGTATCCTAGATCTTGATTCTTGAACTTGAGGAAACACGCGTCTGAGCAAAACTCCCTAACGCTTCCAGGAAAGACACAGGCTCTCCCACAAGCACACAAGTGTTTGCCCTCAGCTATAGATCAGGGACAAGCCTGTGAAGAGCAACCAAAGAGCTCGTCCGTCTTTCCCTCAATAGATGGGAGTAGGCGCGCTTGCGGATGTGTGCGTGTGTGTGGCCACGCGTTTGCTTAGGCATCAGTGTGTGAAAAGGTAGGTGCTTTTCTCTAGCTGCGTGTGCGTGCACGTGGTGCTGGGTGCACATCCCTGGGTGCTCGTGGAAAGGTTTCTGCATGGTTTTCGCTGAGGAATCGTGTGTGTGCACATGGACAAAGAGAAGGCGCAGCAACCAGGTTCCAGCGCCGAAGAAGGCAAAAGGCGAGGTTTCCGGCGCTATCTCCTTCTCTCCCCAGAGCTAGTCGCGCAAAGCAAGCCGCTAAGCCGGCGACCGGCAAGAGAGCTACAACGAAGCATGCCGAACGGAGAAAATAGCAGCAGCTCATCTGTTCACACCTTGTTTCTGCCATGTGCTTGAACGCCAAGACGTTCGCGCTTCTGTGAGATGAAAGACGTCCTTCTGCATATGTGGTTGCTCACACCGGTGCACTTGTTAGTGTATCCATTCAGTCCTGGGCTGCGGGGCATTCAGAAGTGGCTCTGTGGAGACGTCTGCATAGAGGCAGCTGTCAGAACACGCACACTCGATTGTTCACCAAAACATATGCAGACGCGTCCTTAGCCTGTAGATTTGGATGCACAGAGTTCCCTGTGTTCGCAAGAGACAAGGGAATCGCGTCTGTGCGCACAGAAGCAATAGCGGACCGTTTCCCTCGGAGTGAACGCGAAAGAGCCGTCTATATACTCGCAGACACGCGAACGTGCCTCAATGCGGTCACAGAGGCAGCAGCTTTTGCACAGATGCTCCTGGTGATTCTGGCACTTTCCAGGCACACTCCTGAAAGTCGCGCACACTGCTGTTCACTCGCTAAACGACCTCTTGGGAAACAGTCTCCGGTCGACGGACCGCTCAGATTGCTTCTCGTGTAACTGTGAACTGTGTCAGCGCAGGGAATCCGTCTCTGTTGAGCAGATGTCAATCCTGCCTCGCTTTTGCTTTGTTGCCTCTACCAAGATGATTTCCCGTTTCTCTCTTCACTGGAGCAGGCAGACACAGCCAACGCACATCAAGTGTCAAGAGACACGCTCTGCTGAGCTCAACGCTTGTGCAGATGCACATGTGCGACGAAGTCAACACACGTGCTTGTGGAGAGAAAGAAAGGGACTCCAGGCGTGTGGAGCGACGGGGAGAAAGAGCGGGCGCTGAGGAACACAGTTTCAACAGACTGTCTCCACACAAACAGGCACCTGTCTGCAGGTATCCTAGATCTTGATTCTTGAACTTGAGGAAACACGCGTCTGAGCAAAACTCCCAAACGCTTCCAGAAAGACACAGGCTCTCCCACAAGCACACAAGTGTTTGCCCTCAGCTATAGATCAGGGACAAGCCTGTGAAGAGCAACCAAAGAGCTCGTCCGTCTTTCCCTCAATAGATGGGAGTAGGCGCGCTTGCGGATGTGTGCGTGTGTGTGGCCACGCGTTTGCTTAGGCTTCAGTGTGTGAAAAGGTAGGTGCTTTTCTCTAGCTGCGTGTGCGTGCACGTGGTGCTGGGTGCACATCCCTGGGTGCTCGTGGAAAGGTTTCTGCATGGTTTTCGCTGAGGAATCGTGTGTGTGCACATGGACAAAGAGAAGGCGCAGCAACCAGGTTCCAGCGCCGAAGAAGGCAAAAGGCGAGGTTTCCGGCGCTATCTCCTTCTCTCCCCAGAGCTAGTCGCGCAAAGCAAGCCGCTAAGCCGGCGACCGGCAAGAGAGCTACAACGAAGCATGCCGAACGAGAAATAGCAGCAGCTCATCTGTTCACACCTTGTTTCTGCCATGTGCTTGAACGCCAAGACGTTCGCGCTTCTGTGAGATGAAAGACGTCCTTCTGCATATGTGGTTGCTCACACGGTGCACTTGTTAGTGTATCCATTCAGTCCTGGGCTGCGGGGCATTCAGAAGTGGCTCTGTGGAGACGTCTGCATAGAGGCAGCTGTCAGAACACGCACACTCGATTGTTCACCAAAACATATGCAGACGCGTCCTTAGCCTGTAGATTTGGATGCACAGAGTTCCCTGTGTTCGCAAGAGACAAGGGAATCGCGTCTGTGCGCACAGAAGCAATAGCGGACCGTTTCCCTCGGAGTGAACGCGAAAGAGCCGTCTATATACTCGCAGACACGCGAACGTGCCTCAATGCGGTCACAGAGGCAGCAGCTTTTGCACAGATGCTCCTGGTGATTCTGGCACTTTCCAGGCACACTCCTGAAAGTCGCGCACACTGCTGTTCACTCGCTAAACGACCTCTTGGGAAACACGTCTCCGGTCGACGGACGCTCAGATTGCTTCTCGTGTAACTGTGAACTGTGTCAGCGCAGGGAATCCGTCTCTGTTGAGCAGATGTCAATCCTGCCTCGCTTTTGCTTTGTTGCCTCTACCAAGATGATTTCCCGTTTCTCTCTTCACTGGAGCAGCAGACACAGCCAACGCACATCAAGTGTTCAAGAGACACGCTCTGCTGAGCTCAACGCTTGTGCAGATGCACATGTGCGACGAAGTCAACACACGTGCTTGTGGAGAGAAAGAAAGGGACTCCCAGGCGTGTGGAGCGACGGGAGAAAGAGCGGGCGCTGAGGAACACAGTTTCAAACAGACTGTCTCCACACAAACAGGCACCTGTCTGCAGGTATCCTAGATCTTGATTCTTGAACTTGAGGAAACACGCGTCTGAGCAAAACTCCCTAACGCTTCCAGGAAAGACACAGGCTCTCCCACAAGCACACAAGTGTTTGCCCTCAGCTATAGATCAGGGACAAGCCTGTGAAGAGCAACCAAAGAGCTCGTCCGTCTTTCTCTCAATAGATGGGAGTAGGCGCGCTTGCGGATGTGTGCGTGTGTGTGGCCACGCGTTTGCTTAGGCATCAGTGTGTGAAAAGGTAGGTGCTTTTCTCTAGCTGCGTGTGCGTGCACGTGGTGCTGGGTGCACATCCCTGGGTGCTCGTGGAAAGGTTTCTGCATGGTTTTCGCTGAGGAATCGTGTGTGTGCACATGGACAAAGAGAAGGCGCAGCAACCAGGTTCCAGCGCCGAGAAGGCAAAAGGCGAGGTTTCCGGCGCTATCTCCTTCTCTCCCCAGAGCTAGTCGCGCAAAGCAAGCCGCTAAGCCGGCGACCGGCAAGAGAGCTACAAACGAAGCATGCCGAACGGAGAAAATAGCAGCAGCTCATCTGTTCACACCTTGTTTCTGCCATGTGCTTGAACGCCAAGACGTTCGCGCTTCTGTGAGATGAAAGACGTCCTTCTGCATATGTGGTTGCTCACACCGGTGCACTTGTTAGTGTATCCATTCAGTCCTGGGCTGCGGGGCATTCAGAAGTGGCTCTGTGGAGACGTCTGCATAGAGGCAGCTGTCAGAACACGCACACTCGATTGTTCACCAAAACATATGCAGACGCGTCCTTAGCCTGTAGATTTGGATGCACAGAGTTCCCTGTGTTCGCAAGAGACAAGGGAATCGCGTCTGTGCGCACAGAAGCAATAGCGGACCGTTTCCCTCGGAGTGAACGCGAAAGAGCCGTCTATATACTCGCAGACACGCGAACGTGCCTCAATGCGGTCACAGAGGCAGCAGCTTTTGCACAGATGCTCCTGGTGATTCTGGCACTTTCCAGGCACACTCCTGAAAGTCGCGCACACTGCTGTTCACTCGCTAAACGACCTCTTGGGAAACACGTCTCCGGTCGACGGACCGCTCAGATTGCTTCTCGTGTAACTGTGAACTGTGTCAGCGCAGGGAATCCGTCTCTGTTGAGCAGATGTGGATCCTGCCTCGCTTTTGCTTTGTTTGCCTCTACCAAGATGATTTCCCGTTTCTCTCTTCACTGGAGCAGGCAGACACAGCCAACGCACATCAAGTGTCAAGAGACACGCTCTGCTGAGCTCAACGCTTGTGCAGATGCACATGTGCGACGAAGTCAACACACGTGCTTGTGGAGAGAAAGAAAGGGACTCCCAGGCGTGTGGAGCGACGGGGAGAAAGAGCGGGCGCTGAGGAACACAGTTTCAAACAGACTGTCTCCACACAAACAGGCACCTGTCTGCAGGTATCCTAGATCTTGATTCTTGAACTTGAGGAAACACGCGTCTGAGCAAAACTCCCAAACGCTTCCAGGAAAGACACAGGCTCTCCCACAAGCACACAAGTGTTTGCCCTCAGCTATAGATCAGGGACAAGCCTGTGAAGAGCAACCAAAGAGCTCGTCCGTCTTTCCCTCAATAGATGGGAGTAGGCGCGCTTGCGGATGTGTGCGTGTGTGTGGCCACGCGTTTGCTTAGGCATCAGTGTGTGAAAAGGTAGGTGCTTTTCTCTAGCTGCGTGTGCGTGCACGTGGTGCTGGGTGCACATCCCTGGGTGCTCGTGGAAAGGTTTCTGCATGGTTTTCGCTGAGGAATCGTGTGTGTGCACATGGACAAAGAGAAGGCGCAGCAACCAGGTTCCAGCGCCGAAGAAGGCAAAAGGCGAGGTTTCCGGCGCTATCTCCTTCTCTCCCCAGAGCTAGTCGCGCAAAGCAAGCCGCTAAGCCGGCGACCGGCAAGAGAGCTACAACGAAGCATGCCGAACGGAGAAAATAGCAGCAGCTCATCTGTTCACACCTTGTTTCTGCCATGTGCTTGAACGCCAAGACGTTCGCGCTTCTGTGAGATGAAAGACGTCCCTTCTGCATATTGTGGTTGCTCACACCGGTGCACTTGTTAGTGTATCCATTCAGTCCTGGGCTGCGGGGCATTCAGAAGTGGCTCTGTGGAGACGTCTGCATAGAGGCAGCTGTCAGAACACGCACACTCGATTGTTCACCAAAACATATGCAGACGCGTCCTTAGCCTGTAGATTTGGATGCACAGAGTTCCTGTGTTCGCAAGAGACAAGGGAATCGCGTCTGTGCGCACAGAAGCAATAGCGGACCGTTTCCCTCGGAGTGAACGCGAAAGAGCCGTCTATATACTCGCAGACACGCGAACGTGCCTCAATGCGGTCACAGAGGCAGCAGCTTTTGCACAGATGCTCCTGGTGATTCTGGCACTTTCCAGGCACACTCCTGAAAGTCGCGCACACTGCTGTTCACTCGCTAAACGACCTCTTGGGAAACACGTCTCCGGTCGACGGACCGCTCAGATTGCTTCTCGTGTAACTGTGAACTGTGTCAGCGCAGGGAATCCGTCTCTGTTGAGCAGATGTCAATCCTGCCTCGCTTTTGCTTTGTTGCCTCTACCAAGATGATTTCCCGTTTCTCTCTTCACTGGAGCAGGCAGACACCAGCCAACGCACATCAAGTGTCAAGAGACACGCTCTGCTGAGCTCAACGCTTGTGCAGATGCACATGTGCGACGAAGTCAACACACGTGCTTGTGGAGAGAAAGAAAGGGACTCCCAGGCGTGTGGAGCGACGGGGAGAAAGAGCGGGCGCTGAGGAACACAGTTTCAAACAGACTGTCTCCACACAAACAGGCACCTGTCTGCAGGTATCCTAGATCTTGATTCTTGAACTTGAGGAAACACGCGTCTGAGCAAAACTCCCAAACGCTTCCAGGAAAGACACAGGCTCTCCCACAAGCACACAAGTGTTTGCCCTCAGCTATAGATCAGGGACAAGCCTGTGAAGAGCAACCAAAGAGCTCGTCCGTCTTTCCCCTCAATAGATGGGAGTAGGCGCGCTTGCGGATGTGTGCGTGTGTGTGGCCACGCGTTTGCTTAGGCATCAGTGTGTGAAAAGGTAGGTGCTTTTCTCTAGCTGCGTGTGCGTGCACGTGGTGCTGGGTGCACATCCCTGGGTGCTCGTGGAAAGGTTTCTGCATGGTTTTCGCTGAGGAATCGTGTGTGTGCACATGGACAAAGAGAAGGCGCAGCAACCAGGTTCCAGCGCCGAAGAAGGCAAAAGGCGAGGTTTCCGGCGCTATCTCCTTCTCTCCCCAGAGCTAGTCGCGCAAAGCAA